>NW_026126515.1:1335000-1792500 GCF_943737965.1 Phodopus roborovskii | reverse complement strand
CTAAAGGTCAACAAATGTTAGGTTAACCCTAGCCTTTCTCAAGGAAGATGCAGCACTGCATTCAACCCTGTGTCAGAAAAAGGCTGAGGAGGTCTGACTCCCACAGAAGCATCAACTGAACCTAAAGTCTTAGAAGGCGCCAGCCCCACAGGAAGAGAAGAAGAGGTGTGGGTGGAGGTGGGGGAGGGTGGTGAGGCTGACTAGGAGAAGTGGCCAGGGATGCTCCTGTGCTGTGATATCCAGCATGGACCTGAGAAAGTTGCATTGTTTGGGGAGCAAGCTCTCCATGGCCTCTGCATCAGCTCCAGCCTCCAGGCTTCTGCCCCACTCTTGCCCTCACCATCTTTGATTATGCACTGTTATTCAGAAATGCGAGTGAAATAAACCCTTTCCTCCCCAAGTTGCTTTGGGTTATAGTGTTTCATCACAGCTATAGTAACCCTAAGTAGGACAACTGAGAGCTTCAGATGGTGCACAGAAGGCTGTACAGAACAGCAACGACGAAGCGAGTGAGTCAGCTAGACTCGATGATCACCCATTTTGGACTAGGACACCTTCTGGACTTCAAAGCTGTGAAAAGAATCCCATGCAGAGTATGTTGGCCTTGGTGAATTCAAAGACATTGTCAGGCGTGGTGTCACATGCCTGTCATCCTAGCTCTTTGTGAGGGAAAAACGGGATGTCAAAAATTCAAGGTCTGTTTGGGGCTACATAGTAAGACTCTGTCTCAAAAACAAAAACAAAAGGTCAAAGAAACTTTAGATGGAAGCTGTCAGGGCAGAAAGGAGTGTGTGGGAAAAAAAATCTGTGTAAGTGCCTCCTTGAAAATGTGTTTCCTAGTGAGATGTGCACACCTAGAGTGTAGCTCTGTAACAGTGGGCAAAGAATGACAAAAAGCTAGCAATGAGTTAAGTCAGAGTTTATACAGGACAATGACTCATACAGATACCACCTAGCTTGCAAATAGTAATGCCAAACTATGTGTGGCTGGGGAGTTTTAGAATCCTCATCCTAATAAACTTAGAACAAATCCCTAAAGGAAAGTCACATTCAGAAGTTACTAATGACCTATCAGATAGAGACTCTATACTCCCTAAAGAAATACCTAAATGGTCAACAATAGAACCTTGACAATACCCACCATTCAATCAAAACAACTAGGCTCACCAAGGAAAAGGGGAATGTGGCTAATAGAAACATACTTGACAATGACACAGTTGGTTAGATGAAGAGACAGGCACAATGAAATAAACATAACGATGTAAAAATGTACTCAAGAGTTTAAAGGAAAACATGAATGGAATGAGGAAAGAATCGAAGATGCAAAATAAGAACCAAATGTGACTTCTAGTTATGGGATTAGAAGTAAAATGGAAACTGCAGGAGAAAAAGAAGTGAAATTAAAAACATATAGCAACAGAAACTATCCAAATAGAGGCAGAAAAGAAAGACTTAAGGAAATAAAACTGTAAGTGGAGGGGGTGGGTGTGAATAGGTTCTTGACAAAATGATGACCAACATTTTTTTCAAATTTGATGATAAGAGTGATAAATACCATTGATCCAAGAATGACTATGGATCCCAACCATAAGAGACAAAACCACATTAAGGTATACTATAATGGAATTACTGGGCTGCAGTTGATATGGAATTACTGGCTTAGTTAACAGAGTGCTTGTGTAGCATGCAGAAAGCCCTGTGTTTAGTTCCCAATATTAAATAAAACTGGATGTGATGGCACACACCTCTAATTCCAGCATGTGAAAGGCAGAGGCTGGCAGATATCTGAGTTTGAGGCCAGCCTGGTCTACAGAGTGAGTTCCAGATCAGCCAGGGCTACAAAGAGAGAGCCTGTCTTGAAAGCCCAAATAAATAAACAAACAAATAAATAAGTAAATAGTAAATAAATAAAATATATAATAACTAAAAAATTAGCAATAAAGAAAAATCTTAAACTCAGAAAACTCAGAAAAAAAATACTATTTTGTGTTCTAGAAAGAATAAAGAATATTGCAGACTTTTGACCAAAGTTATGCAAACTAGGAGCCAGTGGGACAATACGTTAAATTTGCATAAAGAAAACAAGAACTCAAGCTAGCATTCTGTATGTGAAAATGTTCTTTACAAAAAAAAAAAAGGCAAAGGCAAACAAACACAAAACCAACCAACCAAACAAACAAACTAACAAAAAAGGCCAAAGGCATAACAAATACTTTTCAAAGCAAAACTATAGCATTTCACGGCAAGCAGACCTGCACTGTAAGGAATATGAAAGGAAGTACTTTAGGCAGAAAGCTTAGATCTACACAAAAAGAGTGAAAAGTGCCAGAGGTGGTTAACACAAGGGAGTCAACAGTGAAGGTAAAATGAAGTAGGGAAAGGGATGCTCAGAGGATAGTGAGGAGCAGATGTGACAATAGGAAAAGGACATGGTCTATTTACATATGCTTGGAAAGGAGACTCCTTTAAGAATAAAGACACAAATAGTTTCCAAGTAAACCATGCTGAACCATGCAACATTTATTAGAAATCTGGAATGCTTTAATTACTGCTACAGAGCAAAGGACATCCCTAGAGGCAGAGGGACAATCCTATAAAAATAGAAAAACACAAGAAGATGTAATAATTCTCAACGTTTGTGTGTCCACAAATGGGATTTTATAGCACATGAAAGAAAATGGATGAAATGTAAAGATGAACTAGACACAATTACAGCTTGGAAAAAAAAAACTGTGGTTCTCAGGAATCAATAGAACATATAGAAAATAAGGCTATAGAAGATGTGACAGTATGATCACTTGACTTGAGCTGAGACTTTTAGAGCCCTCCACCCAACAACAGGACACTCATCTCTTTTCAAGTTTACACAAGGCAGTCAGTAAGGTAGGTTATAGTTTGGGACAGACAAACATAAAATAGACTACATTTGAGCTGGGGATGTAGAGCCCTTGCCCAGCATGTGTGAGCTCCTGGGTTCAGTGTCCAGCCCTGAAAAGAAAAAAAAAAGGAAAAGGGCTACAATTTTTTAAAAATTGAAATTTAATCACAAGTTTATTAAATTATAAGTAACACCAGGAAGATATACCCAGATATTTGCAAAATAAATGAAGAAAATGTGAGGACAGTTTAGAATTCTTGCTTTAAAATGAATTGAATTAAGACATAATTTTTGTTTTGTTCTATTTTTAGAGACAGAGTCTCACTATGATTCCCTGGTTGTCTTATGTAGACCAGGCTGGCCTCGAACTCACAGAGATCCACCTTCCTCTACCTTCTGAGTGCTGGGATTAAAGGCGTGTGTCACCATGCCCAGCCTTAGACATAACTTTAAAGTGTGAAATTCCCTGTTTGTAATTATTCACCATGTTGTGCAGCAATCACCACTATCTAATTCTGGAACATTTTTAGTATCCACCACACCTATTAGCAGTTAGTTTGCACTTCCTCTTCCCAGTATCCCCTGGTATCATTAATCTACCTCAGGCAGTTCAACTCTGTCCCTCTATACTCTAAACCCATTCATTCCCCCCAAATGTTCATTTTTGTTTTGTTTTGAGACAAGGTTTCACTTTGTAGTCCTGACTGGCCTGGAACTCTGCTCTATAGACCAGGCTGGTTTTGAACTCAGAGATCTGCCTGCCTCTGCCTCCCAAATCCTGGGATGACAGGCGTGCTCCACCAGTCAGGCCCTTCCCTGAAAAGTTCATTTGCTGCAATAATTTACTACTTTGTCTTTACTTCCCACCTCCTTGCATCTGAAGAAGACAGATGTGTAGGCAGCTCTGCCTATCCGGGTTGCTGATAATCACACTCATGGGATTTTTCATCATCCAAGCTAAATATGTGTGTGCTGTTTTCTCTCTCTAATCTGTGCTATTAGTTCACTCCAATGACCCTCCAGAGGGCAAAGGGAAAGGGGACATTTTTTTCCTTCTCTACAACACTAAAACCACATACTTTAAAATAGTGAATTTTAATTACATGTGAATTACATCTCAACAAGTATTGGAATCTGATAGAATCTATTTTGTGTCCCACCCACATCTGGCTTGATTCAGGCTGACCTTCACACCATGTAGAATCTATTTTCTCAGAGTCCAGCCCATGGGAATATATGTGTGTATGCATATTTTTCCACCCTCTTTTTATTTCTGCTAAATTGTCCAGAGTAGCTTTGACCTTGAGATTTTCCTGCTTCAGCCTCTTGAACAGCTTGAGACCTGTGCTACCAGGCCTGGTCTGCTTTGTCTTTCTTGATATCAAGGGATAATGGGGCCCTGGGGCTGACCCCTCTGGGATTTTGATGTGATAGCCAGGCTAGGAGGAAGAGCAGAGTCTGACACACACACACGCACACACACACACACACACACACACACACACACACACACACACAAACACACACAGTTCCAGACAGAATCGGCAGGACTTTCTGCCCCCTGATGACAGCTGGAAATTCTTTCTGCTCTTCTGTGAGTCGAGTGCTACAAACAGGGGACTTTTCAAGCCCAATTCCAAACACAGGAATTCTTCCCTAGTCAGTCTGTCTCCTGGGCCCCACTGAGACAGCTGGCCTTCCCACGCAAGCTGATGCACTCAGCTGTGACTGCGCGTTCCTAGGTCAGCCTGCTCCAGCTCACCCTTGACGGAGAACACCGGCTCCCTGACAGCTTGTGCTGCTTTCTGTTCCAAGTTGCAGAGAGCATTGTGGGGCCTTTTCAAAAAGCAGGTCAGCTACTCACAGCAGTTCCTGCAACCTTGGCTGCCATGATCTTTTTATTTATTTAGCAGTTCTTTGAGATTCATGGCAGGGTTTGAGCCTCATATGAGATCTTTCTCCTGGCTTTCGTGGAGGTGATTAAACCAATTACTTCTTCCCTCTACCCCCACCCCCACCCCCAAAAAAGAAGAGAAAACCTTCCACTGGATTTGTCATAAGAGCACAGTTAGACTGGGAATGGGAGACTAGAAATCAGAGGTGGGTTCAGGGGGCCCTGGGGTGTCCCATGCCAAATCAGGCGGTGGGAGGCCGAGAGGGACCTTCATTGTGTGCACCCAGGCATGAGGACACATGGATACCTCCTAAGTGACAACATTTAGCTTTCTTCAGATTTCTATGTGAGAATACTGTGTGGACAGTGACAGACGGTTTACAAAAGCCTCAGATTGATGCGTTTTATTTCTTCCTTTCCAGGAATTACACAGCTTCAGAATTCCTCTCATTAAAGCAGATGTTGATAGGAGGGTGAACAAACCTCTTTCTCTGCAGGAGACCCAGCTAGGGGGCTTGGGATGGAGAGTGAGCACCGAGACTTGGAGGGGCAGGAGGAAGGTCTGGGGACATCCAGTGCTGAGAGTCAGAAGAAAGCAATCGCCCTAGGGGTTCTGAGAACATCTTCTCTGAAGGTAACTGTGGGAAAAGGACAGGAGAGCCCCGGCTGCACATCCAAGGTCTTTCTCTTCTGAATCCGCCAGGTCGGTAGAAGGGAGAGTGTAAGAAATGTCAGCATACCTGCAGAGGGCACATGCAAGACTTTGGGCCACTGATTCAGGGATTCCTTGATTTTCTGGGTACTGAATCAGGGTGGCACACCTTTAATTCCAGCACTTAGAGACAGAGGCAGGACGACCTGAGTGAGTTCAAAACCAGCCTGGTCCACAAAGTGAGTTCTAGGACAGTCATAGAGGAAACCCTGTCTCAAAAATAACCAACCAACCAACCAAACAAACAAACAAAGAAAACCTCCCAAAACACCAAGAACAAGCAAGCAAGCAAGCAAACAAACAAACAAATCCCCAAAAAAGCACTGCTCTCTGCCAGGGTTGTACAACCAGGGATACGACACAAATATTCAGATGCTATTGTCACAGGGGATGAAGAAGGAGAGGAGTTGGCGGTTCCCTTGGAAGTCTGCAGGTTTCTTGGAAGAGCTAGGCCTTAAGCAAGACTGGGAAATACATGTGCCAAACCAGGAAGAGGAGTCCGTTGCAGACCAAAATGGGTTAGCAGAGAACTGGGTGTGTGAGGGAGTGGTTCGCTCTGCAAGTGGGAAGAGGTGGCTACTGTGTAGGTACTTGTTGCATAGTAGGTTCTAAGCTAACAGCTGCTGCCAGCAGGTGGTAAGAACTGTGCTGGCAGCAAGGCAAGGCCCTGGCCCTGGCTGGGACACCACATGCCCTGTGCAGTCCACCTGGGTGTCTGAAAGGGAGACAGGTTGCTATGAAGGGCCCTGTGTCCAAAGGTAAGTAGACAGAAGGAGAAAAGGCTAGGAAACAGACGGGAAGGGTTTGAATTTAGATATTAGCGAATGAAGGAGTACACATGCATATACATATATGTACATATACATACACACACTCATACTGAAGAAGATCTTTTGAGTTTCTGGAAGGTGATACTAACTTTGGGGGAGGATTTCGGCCTTGTCAGTGGGAAGCTGGGGATATAATATGGCCACGCCATCTCAAGAAGAGACTTGAGTCTGAGAGACTATGGGTTCATTTTTGTGCGGTTCTCCAGAGTGTCTGCGGAAGCAGCTGACAACAGGCAGGAACGTGGGATTTTCAGCAGCTGGAGATGGAGATGTGGGCTTCGTGAAAGTGGTAGGAGGAGGTGTGATGACTCTGGATGGCCAGGATGGGGAGGAAAGGAGGCTGAATGGGCAGGGGGGAGGGTAGCTGAAGAACATGTGGTCAAGGAGGACAGCAGAAGCATGGTAGAGAGAAGCCAGGAGAACCTGAGGAGAGAGTCCAAGTGGTGGTCCCGAGGCCTGGATCCCACGGAGGCAGCTGTGAGAGCTACTGAGCCACCATTGAGAGGAAGCTGTGTGGGGGTGGGTCTGAGGGAAGGGACAGATGCCCAAGGTGTACAGGACCCTATGGGAAGTGTGGAGCAAAGGCAGAAAAGGGTGGTGAGCAGAGAGAAAGCCGGACTGAGGGAAGCCATTCCAGCCTAAGGGAAGAGGCAGCTATGCTTTGCGGTATGGCTTCTCAAGCACGAACACGCCGTTGACTCTCCGCAGAGCCTGCTCACACAGTTTCTGATCTGGGTAAGAAGACGGATATGATGACATGGCATGAAAGGGACAGGGGCCATCCTGGGCCAGGTACATACGTTAGTTTACAGAGGATGTGGGGACATCAGCTGCCCTGGCATGAGGAAAGGATGACAAAATGAAGAGTGAGGTAAGCAAGCCGAGAAAAGATCAGGGCCCTAGCAAAGACGACCGTGAAGTGTTCCCCAGATGACTGGGAGAGGTTGGGCTGGGGTTGGGGGATCTGAGAAATCTCAGGGACAGTGGCTCAATTGTTGAATGTGCCACCACCATGATGTTTAATTGCTCCCTGCAGGGCCAGGTAGCTGCAGGTGCAGAGAGAATGGAATGGTTGTTTTCGGTGGGTCATTCAGGGCAGCCCAGGCGAAGTTAGGGACAGAGGGATTTGGAGAACAGGTCAGGCTGGTGAGGGGACACAGAAGAGCTTCTGGTGGGACATGAGAGGAGCGGGGACTGAGCGAAGCACAGAGAGCCGCAGAAACTGGTGGGAGGGAATGCCTGAGGCCTGGGCTGAAGGTAGGCTGTTGGAGGTATGCGAAGGCTCCTGCCTGCTCGGGGGCTGAGTCCAGAGTGTCTGCAGAGATGCAGGAGGGGTCACTCACACTCAGATGACTAGAGACTGAGGGAGAATCAGGTCCAGGCGGCCCGCAGAACGGAACCTAGGGCCTTCTGTGGTGAAATGGCTGTGGAAGGCACTTCTCACAAGCAGCTGCACCCGCCTTGCAATCAGGGTGCTCTCAGAGGCAACCGGTGGGTGCTCTGCCCTCTCTCACTAACCCTATGTCCTGGGGTCCTTGGCTGAGAGGCTAAAGCTCTACTTTTGTGCCTTGGGTGATGCCCAGGGGAGGGTGAGAAAGGTGACACTTGCCACCTGCTGCCAACTGCCACAGCCTGCTCCAGAGCACTCTGTAGCCACACAAGCCTGTGTCCATTTTCCCGGCTGGAATGGCAGGGAGTCAACGTCTTTCCCCCCTTACCAGACTGGCTTGGAGTCCTCGAGTGTTCTCTGCATGCTCCAGAGCCAGGGAACTTATGCAAGGAAGGGACAGGCCCTCTGCACTTCCTGTCTTGGAAGGACAAGCCAACAGCACAGTGGGACTTCCTGTTCCCAATTTGTTAGGCTCAGTTTGATTCTTTCTTTCCCTAGTGAGCATCATGGGGAGTTGTTTGCTCTTCAGAAGCGGTTTATGGGCGTGGTTTATGGACGCGGTGGGGTTTGGAAGAAGCTGGGATACCTAGGAAAAGGTAGAGGCTCTCAGGGGCAGTGCTGTCCCTGCAAGGCCGTGGGCATGAACCTATCTATGCCTAACCCCTAACCCTTTAGCCCTTGTCAAACCAATTCCAGGGAGGTTCCTTTCCAGGCCTCCCAGGACCCTTGGCCTCACACCACTTCCTGCTAAAAACTGCAACAGGGTTCTTCCCTCTAATCCAGAGCCTTCTTTTGTTTACTCTAGTCCCTCAGAAC
This sequence comes from Phodopus roborovskii, assembly GCF_943737965.1. NCBI lineage: Eukaryota > Metazoa > Chordata > Mammalia > Rodentia > Cricetidae > Phodopus > Phodopus roborovskii. The sequence continues at coordinate 1,783,980 of NW_026126515.1, read as the reverse complement.
TGGTATTTCTTGGGGCCTGGCTCTTCTTTCCTAGTAAGGTCTGTGAAAGGGGGGTGTGAGGGGTAGCAGGCAGGCTGCTGAGACCTGCCCCCCTTGGGTATTCTGTGGTTCTCCTGTGCTACCAGCCTGGGGACAGCTCTGGCCCTTATGTGTGCCTCCTCCATATCTGTTTGTGCACGCCTACCCTTTCCTGTGTCAATTGACATTTGTCCTCAGTGGGGAGAAAAGCCCTAAAGGATTTGTGCAGAGACCCTGGGCAGAGGGAGATAAATGGAATTTGCAATAAATCCAGGAGCAAAGTCGTAACTTGACTTCAAAACAAACAAAAGGGCCAGAACTGCACTTAAGCTCGGCAGAGGCTCATCTCCCAGTGTAAACAGAAAAGGGCAGCGGGGTTGGGGAGCCTCCAAGGGCCTGGGATAGTGGGGCAGGGCGAGACTGGAGGACTTCCTCTGGAGGAGAGGGCCAGGGCAGGGTTTCTGTGGCCTTGTTGAGGCTGGAGGAAGACAGGCCACGGCTGTTGTCTGACTCTTTTCCCATGACTCTTCGGTTGGGAAAAGTGTCCCTAGAAAGTCCCGCATCTGCGTCTGTTGCTAGGGTGGAACCTAGCTATACCGTAGCTCCTGGGCTAGATACCCGAAGGGCTGACTCTTTGGCCTATCATAGAGATACCTGCACACGCGTGTTTATTGCTACACTACTCACAGTAACAGGGAACTAGAGCAAGCCTAGAAGGCCAACAGCGGATGAATGGAGGGGAACATGTGGTATACATAGGTGATGGAATGTTATACAGCTGTAAAGAGAAAACGAAATTATGAAGTTTTCAGGAAAATGGGTGGATCTGGAATGTATTACATTAAATGAGGTGACCCAGACTCAGGAAGACAAAACTGTATGCTGTCTCTCATATGCAGATCTCAGCCTCTCATGCTTGTGTATGCGCACATGTGGGTGTGAGTGTGGATACCGGCTGCGAACCGAGAAGGAAGACCATGAGAGGGGAAGAGGTACTGAGGAGGCAAACACTCATGAACAAAAGGCGGAGGGGAGAGCAGGGGAGATGGCTTAGGGATAGGAATGCTTGTCCGTGCAAGCCCAAGGACCCGAGTTCCACCCCTGGATCCTATGTAGAGAGTTCGATGTCTGCAGCTGTGGTGTCAGACTATGGTCCCACTGGGGGCATTCTCATTCAAACTGCCACGCTCCCTGAACATGTGCCCAGCGATTGCATGCAACAAGAAGGCAGAAGGAAGGCCTGAGCCAGAGTGCCCAGAAGGAGTCCCTGCTATCAGCACCTTGTGTACAGAAACTGAGGGAGAACGCATTTCTGTTATTTAAGCCAAGTTTACCAGGTTTGTGGAAACCAGCCCAAGGCTGTCCTCAGTATACCTGAATTTGGATGCCTTTTCCTTGGAGTTCTAAGAGAGAATGTGGCCTGACCCTGCCACACCATAAGTCTGTCCGAGGAGCCAGTGCCACTGTTTGATTCAGCCTGGCACTGGTGATGTCACACTCTAGGAAAGTGCAGAGAACTGGTGTGACCCATTTGGTGTCACTCTGAAGAAGATAAGAACAAGGGGATTCCTCATTCATTCATTCATCACGGGCTTGTGGAGCCTACCATTAGCCAGGCTCTCAGAACACAAATGGACCCAAGGCTACAGCCATTCTTGTCCCCAATGCAATATATCACTAAAGAGCTCGGCCTGTAAGCCTGGGATTCCTCCAGCTCTGGGATTTAATGACTTGGAAAAAGAAAGACGAGGCTGGGGGTGTTTTCTATGGTCACAGATGTTGGGAGTCAGGGCTGAATTAAGGCTGCCAGTGACGTGAGCCAGTGCGGAAGTAACCCTGTCGGGGTGAGACATTCTGCCCTGGAGGGCTGAGGTGGGCAGGAGGCTGGCCAGACAGCCTCTGGTGGGACACTGTAGGAGGCGAAAAGGGCCTCCTTGACCATCGCTGGCCCTATAAAACCTGAAGTCTCCAGAATGTTTTCAGCTGACTTGTGCTTATCAAATATCAGACTAGAAACACCAACGCTTTGTGTAGATTTTTTTTTTTTTCCAGAACAACAGGGGATTTCACAAATTTGGCTGCAAAAGCAAAGTTTCCTGGAATTCTGGCCTTCTTGTTCTGGGATCCCTCACCTTCTCCTAGGCCTGCTGCTCCTGTCACACACCTGGCGTCTCAGGGAAGGCTCACTTTCTAGATGGCCTCACCAGCCCCAGGACATCTGTGTTCCTCAGCTCCTTGGTTGCCTCTTCACATTTTTTTGGGAGTTATATGACACTCAGTGGTGAGCAATGCCGGCAGTCTAAGAAATACGAAGTTCAGAGCCTGAGGCTGCTGCGGTTCTTCTGGGGCCCCATTTCATCTGGGCTAGAGGTGGATGCTTCCCTTCGGAGACCCCAGCAAGCAGGGGCAGTAACAAAGTTCAAAGAACAGTCGCTTCCACCATGGCTGGGTGTTTGGCCTGACAACATGCTAAAAGACAGCCTAGGACTAGTGGGCAGGGCAAGACAGACCGAAGGAGTGGCCTGAGGGGACAGGCCGTGTCCCTGCATACCTTGCTCCTTCCCAATGATAGCTTACAGTGCATCACTGACCTTCCAAATGCTGTCATTGTAAGTCCTACAGTTACCTGACTCTGAATGTAATGAAACCCTAACTGTTTCCTTTTTATGACCTCACAGATGGCTGCAAGCCCTCCATTCTGATCATCTTAATCTCAGAGAGAAGCCAAGAGGTTTGCTGAGGGCCTAAGAGAGACTTGAGGATAAAGCCTGGAACTCTTCAGATTCAGAAGTAAAAAGATGAAGTGGGTAGGGCAGGTGGGTGGTGGGGGAGCATAAGTTGCATTTGACCCTAGAGGACAAGTTAAAAAACACAGCAAAGTACACAGCTTGCTTGCCATGTAAACCCGAGGACTTGAGTGTGGATCCCCAGCTCAGAAGTAAAAACCCGGGCTTGATAACCAGCACCTGTAATCCCACTGCTTGGGAGGTGGGGATAGAGGGGGGATAGGGATAAGGGGGATAGATAGGAGGTAAGGGTTAAGGCCTTGCTGGCCAGATGGTGTAGCCATTCAGTGAACTCCAGGTTCAACAAGAGACTCTGTTTCAAATCTTAAGATGCAGAAGGGATTGAGGAAGACACTTGATGTCAACCTCTGTCCTTGACGTACATGTGTACCCAAGTGCATGCACACTTATACACTTGTGCATATACATATGTACATGGACACCCTCTCCCCCATAAATCAATACACAAACAATTGAAGGCCTACTTGTGAAAGGCCATCCTGGGAAACTGAGTGCTAAAGTGAGGGGAGAGCAGGGTCACTATGTCAAGATAAATATAAAAATGAGCCAGGGATGCAGCCCAGCCAATAAAGTGCTTGCTATGCATTAGGATCTGAGTTTGGCACTCATGTAAAAAGCCAGGTCTGAGCTGGAAGATGGTGGTGCATGCCTTTAATCCCAGTACTTGGGAGGCAGAGGCAGGCTGATCTCTGTGAGTTCAAAGCCTGCCTAGTCTACAGAGTGAGTTCCAGGACAGTCAGAGCTATCCAAAGAAACCCTGTCTTGGAAAACCAAACCAAGCCAAATAGACAAACAAAAAGATATGGTCTTGCAATACAAGGCTACTTGTGCAGACAGAAAGGTGCATGGCTTCCTGGAGCTTGTTGGTGAGCCAGCTCAGTCTAGTCAGCAAACTCCTCCAAGTCCGGGTAAGAGACCCTGACTTCAAAAAGCAAGGTAGATAAGTACTGAGAAATGACACCAGAGGTTGACCTCTGGCTTCCACATGCATTTATACACTTGTGCACACACAAAGTAACACACTTGAAGTCATGCACACATACACAAAACACAAAAAGAACTGAGCACATACTCAATGGTAGGGTATTTGCCCAATATGTAAGTCCCTGTATATAATCCCCAGTACCACCAAAGTAAAAGAACATTTAAGTTTGAGGAAACCATAGAACTAGACTGTTTAGGACAAAGATAGGCTAATGACCAAAGTCCCATTGCATAAAGGACAAAAGAATCAAGAATGAGCAAAAGTCATTAGGTTTAACAACACAGAGGGGAAGACAGTGGGTAGGCAGGATAGGGAGGAAATGTTGTTAGACCTCCATTATGATTGTATGGAAATGGAAAAAGAACATAACAACCACTTGAATGGGCAGCAGAGTTGAGTGATGGGAGCTCTGTGCATATTTAAATAAAAGAATTAAGCTCAGTTCTCAAGATATTTAGACTTGATTCTATTAAATATTTCCACTGAGAGCTAGCCAACTGATAGTTTTTAATCATGCTTTATATGTATAAGGCCCTTCTCCAAAGACCTTGAAACACTCAATAAATGTTAATTAATTCAATTTCCCAGGATCCTTTAGGGGAAGGTTGGTGGCAGAAGGATGAGAATGATACTGTCAACTAAAGTCACCAGATGTCTGTAGTGGGGGATATCTACCTGGCCCTCCCCTCTGCAACAGAGCCATCCCACAGCTTGCTAATATTCCCATTCTCCCTGATGTTTCTGTCCATCTGTGGCTACGGCATGAACCATGGGATCTGATGCTTCAGGAAGTAGCCGCAGGATCATGGCAGAGGGATTCTGGAGCCAGCTGTAGGTCTTTCCTGTGTTTGGTGTTGGACTGCAGAGGGACCCCAGCAGCTCCAATCTGATTATTTATTTATTTATTTGGTTTTTCAAGACAGGATCTTTCTGTGTCGCCCTGGATGTCCTGGAACTCACTTTGTAGACCAGGCTGGCCTTGAACTTAGAGATCTGCCTGACTCTGTCTCCCAAGTGCTAGGATTAAAGATGTGTGTCACCACTGTCTGGCTCCGATTATTTATCACAAGCAGATGCTGAAATTGAAGGATTAACTCAAATATCAAGCCCAAGAAAACAGGCAATTGCTCAGACTGTGATCCGTGGCAACCCTTTCACAAGAACCTATCTAGAGCTATTCAATGGTATTGCAGTCCTTATGCTCTGGGCTCTGCATGACCCAATGCTGTGCTCAGAAGTCAAACTCCTAAAGGCAGAGACTATCCAGGCACCCCAATAAGAAGATGACTGAGGGACCAAGGAAATGGTTTAGTACATAAAGGTTTTGCCTTGTAATCATAAAGACCTGAGTTTGATCCTCAGTACCAGAAAAAAAAAAAAATCCTGGTATGGTAGCACATGCTTGTAGTCCCAACACAGGAGAGGTAGAACTAGATGGATACCCAGACTCATTGGATAACCAGCTTAGGCTAATTGGTGAGCTCCAGGCCACTGAGAAACCCTGTCTCAAAATAAGGTGGATAGTATTCCTGAGGCTATCCTCTGGCCACTATATACATTACATGCATGTGTACATGTGTCTGCAACACATGTTTACCTGTATATTAATGTGAGTGTTCATGCGCGCGCGCACGCGCGCGCACACACACACACACACACACACACACACACACACACACACTGGGGAGGAGGAGAAGATGAAGACAAAGAAGGATGTCATTGGTCACCTTGATGCTGAGTGTACACTTTACCAGGCCAAGGAGGAAAGGGCTGCCAAAGGTTCCTACAGCTGTGTTGCTGTGCAGAGCCTTTGCCATGTCTGCAAAAGGTGTGCCTGATATAAAGTCACAAACTCTTTCCAGGTCTTGCTGAACTTAGCTAGCGAGGACTAGCTCTTTTGGGGTGGGCCAAGCAGTTCACATTCCCAACTCAGTGCTTATGAAACTCAATGGGGCCACTGGCACTTTGGCGCTAAGCCAGGGTTTAGCAGTTACTGCAGGGCTCTGATGCCCCTGAGGCCAGCCGGAGTGATAGAGCAGCCCGAGGAGCCCAACAGCTTCTTCTGAGTCTTTGCTTTGTTGGGGCAAAAACTCCTTTCAAAGTCTGACTGCAGCCAACAGTCACCAGCCAGAGGACAGGCCTTCTGAGTGGCTCCTAATGTAGATCTTGGCTCCCCATGTTGGTCTTCTGCCCCTGTAGAACAGGGGTGCTCCAAAAGGAGACAAGGGGCAGGTTAGCACACAACTGTTTCAGTGGAGAAACCTCTCCTTTTGATCATGAGCCAGCAAAAATAGAACTTGTTCAGAGAACAGAGTTATTAGTGTTATCTTAGCGTTTCCATGCTGTGAACAGATGCCATGATCACAGCAGCAATTCTTGTAAAGGAAAACCATGTATTGGGGTGACTTACATTTTCAGAGGTTTAGTTCTCATTTTCATCATGGTGCTGGAGAAGTAGCCTAGTGTCTTACTTTTTTTTTTTTTTTTTCAGGCAACAGGAAGTAGTCTAAGACACTGGGCAATATCTTGAGCATATATGAGACTTCAAAGCCCACCCCCATAGTGACACTTACTTACTCACAAGACCACACCTATCCAACAAGCCACACCCCCTAATAGTGCCACTTCCTTTGGGGGCCATTTTCTTTTAAACTACCTACCACAAGTGTTAACTGAGTTAGGAGACACAGAAGGTCAAAATGCTCTATAGTACAAGGTCTGGGGCCTGTAGGCTGAAGCCTAATCTCTGGGAGACCCTGGAAGGGAAAGATGATGAGAAGCGGTTTTGTTTTGTTTTCTGAGACAGGGTATCTCTATGTAACAGCTCACTGTTCTGGAACTCATTCTGGAGACCAGGCTGGCCTCTCACTAACAGAGATCTGCCTGCCTCTGCCTCCCAAGTACTGGGATTAAATGCATGCATCACCATTGCCCATGGAGAAGGAGTCTTAATGGAGACTGTCATGGGGTTTCTGTCTTTTCTTACCTGTCTCCATGCAGCTTCTTACAGTCAAGGCTCAGTAGATCAATTCCAGGATGGGCAATCACAGTAAAGACCCACCTCACCATCTGGGAGGTCACCAGTAGGAGGAACATCTCCATAGGGTGATGATGGAGAAGATCATAGGCACAAGTTTAATGACCTAAAGGCAGGGTGTGGGAAGAGAACTCCTCTTGCCTTGTCTTAACTTGAGCTTCTCCTGTCACTTTAAGAGGTGAGATTGAGCCCTTGGGTGCTAGACTCCTGCTGACTTTAGTATATAACCTGGAAGAGTCTACTCAGTCTGCTGGCCCTATGGCTCCTCTACAAGACTGAAGAGAGTAGATTCCCCAGCTTGCTTCTCCTTTCTCCTGGACCTGGGAAATGGTACATTAAGCTGGTGGGCATTGAGGAGATGGGTTGCCATAGACACTGTCAGAACAGCATCTTATGTACTGCAAGTTCTATAGGGTGGGATCCCCCTTTCCCCCTCTTCCCTCCCCTTGCACCTAGGGATGGTTAGATGTGGATATCTGTCCACTCTGCTATAACCCTGGCAGTCTCGATGTGTTCGAAGAGTGTGGGAACTGGGCACTGGCCTGTATCTTGCAGGGGCCCATAAGACAGTGGCAAAGGGAGCAGCTGGGGCAGGTAGGCCTGGAGATGAAAGGCGGTATGTTTTCCTTTCCAGAGTGTGGCTGTGTTCCTGAAGGTCTGCTGCTTCCTCTGCCCTGCTGGCTGACTTTTTTTTTTTTTTTTTTTTCTCTTCCCAGTTCCCCTCAGTGATATCTTAAGAGGCAAACTTCCAGCACTAACAAGAGGCCTTTTGTTCTCTTTTTTTCTCAAAGTGGACTTTAACCTAGTTACTACAGATTGAGTCACTGTAAAAACAAACAAATAATAATACTTGGTTTTCTTAAAGGCTCTTCTATTCCTGTTGACTAAAGGGGAGGGGGACCTGACACTGTCTTGGGCCTATGGGGCTCTTCTCCATCCCAATCTTTTAGAGGCACAGCCTTAGAGAAGCTACCAGAACATGCTGGAGCTTGGCACTATGGCTTGTTTAGACTTCCATCTGTTTGGGGTGGCCTGTGGACTGAGTAATTTGGGGCCTCAGCATAGCCCTGGTAGGATTTATCCCAGACTAAGAAGCACTTGTTACACTTCTGGGCTGGACACATATTTAGTTCTGGATTAGTCTCCCTTGTCCACACTTTAGATTCTTTATATGTGAAACTAAGGTATGAGGACATTATGGTTTATCAGGAAAGCCTCAACTGACCCCGCTCTGTTAGAAGACCAGGGCAAATTAATGTGCTGTTTATTGTAGCCTCTGTCCAGCCAATAACAGCTTTATGGGCCTCCCAAAGTCGGGTGGGCATCAGGGGTGAGAAAGACCCTCTTACTGCCTTCAGAAAGACACACAGGCAAGTAGATAAATGCGGAGTTTTCTTGTGAGGATAGGATAGTTTTGTGCTAAGGGAACGGGATGACCATTTCCCTGGAGAGTGTTCTGACATTTTCCCCCAGAGGATGTGGTATTTGAGCTGAGATGCTCAGGGAAAAATAGGATGTTTGTGGCAGGTAGAAGGAGCAAGGGGAAGGGTCCATGGCAAGGTTGGACCCATCATCATACAGTAACTCTTTAGTACTTCTTCAAGAATTTTTGCTTACATGTTTAAGCAGACCTGGGCCTTCTCTTTTGCAAGGAGGAGCATGCTACTGGCTTTGGAACTCTGTGCCAAGATGTTTGACTACATCAAACATTAAGACATGCTTTAGTCCACTAGCCCACTGGAATACTGCCCAAGGGCATAGCTAGGGTTTCCAGTGAATGGAATTCACATTCCCTAAGAGCTTGTCACCCTCTGTTTTAAAAATTCAGGGCCATTGTGCAACACACTCATGCCTACCATGGAGAGCCAGTTCAGGTGTTTGGAAAACTGGCCTACATTACTCCAATGTCTAAGTCTCCCCCTCTTCTGTGCATCATCCCCAGGATCCATGGGTAGACTAATGGTCGTCTTCAGTATTCTATGGCTCACTGTGATTTAAGTTCCATTCTTGAACATCCCTCTTCCTGGACTGTGAGCTCCCTAAAGGGGGATACACTAATATACTTTTTTTTTTTTGTCATTTATTTGTTTGAATTAGGGTCTCACTATTTAGCTCTGGATGTCCTGGAACTCAGTCTGAAGACCAGACTGGCCTCATACAGAGATCCGCCTGCCTCTGCCTCCCAAGTGTTGGGATTAAATGCATGCACCACTACACCCAGCTAGCACTTTTGATTTGGCAATCTTTCCTGATATTTGTTCCATAGACATATGAGATGATCAAAGGATATTTGCTAAATGGATGCATATTTGAGGGAATGATGATTGAGTGGCTGTATTTTGTCTAGTCTGACAAATAGCGTCAACATGAAACCTCACCTTCATCAGGACTGATGATGATAAAATGGCCAGGCCTAAGAATCCCCACTGGTCCCAGTCAGTGTAGAAACAGATTTCTTCTTCCATAAGCTGCTTGAACTCCATCATTTCTATTTAGAACTTGATTGATATGACAATGGAAATCCAAGGCAAAGAAACTTGTTTTTTTTAAAGCTGATTTCTTCGCTTTAGTGAACCCCAATAATGCTAAAGAAGTCACCACTAGGCCACCCCTCTGAGTCCAGACCACAGTGTCCTTGCACAGACCCAGCCTAGCCAGTTGGTTTCTGTGCCGGGGAACACCAGCCTTGGTCTTGGCCTGCCTTTCCTGGATTGTCTCTGAGAGGATGAGTAAAAAATTCCAGGAGCAGACTTGCTCTCAGTTACAGAAGCTGGTTAATTTCTTCTGAGAAAATGGAAACCTGGGTCTTCTGCTGTGTACAATGACAGGCACAAGAGGAATTTTCCAATACAACTAGGCAGTGGATTTTCCAAGGACAGGCTGACCAAGAAAAGCCATCATTTGACCATGCTCCAGAATTAGGTAACATGGTACCCCTGGAGTAGAGGAGGTGACTGGCTGCCTTGGGAGGAGAGCGTTGCTCCCTCCACTTACTGGTGTGTCTGGTGATCTGCCACCAACGGGATTCGTGACTTCAAGACAGCTGGATCATCTCAGTGCCATTTCCCTGTGGTGAGAAGAGACATGATGTTGATTCTGTTTGGGAAGGAGGTGGCGGTGAAGAGTGGCTGAAAGCTAGATGGCTCTTTAAAATCTGTGACAGAAATGGTATGCACAGGGCCTATCTACACTGCAGTCGATTTCACAGTGGCCCAACTGTACCCCTTCATGAACTCATTCATTATTCCATATGCTTACTGGGCTCCACTTGGTGGCTAACCCTGTCCTATGAACGAGACAAAACAAAGGCGAATTGTTCCCTGCCCTGATTGGTTCTCTCTGGTCCCCTTCATCATGCTCGGCAGAGGGAGAAGGGCCATTGTTTTCCTGGGCCCCTTTCTTTCTCACAGCCACAGGCAGATTTTTCAAAGGCCTCGTGAAAAGACCTGGGAGAAGGGATGAATCACACTCACATTTGAAAACCACCGAGGAGCTGCCAGGGTTTACAATTGTCCTCTTCGAACCCCTGGAAGTACACTTAAGATTCCTTGGAGATGCTCGTTACTGGCTGGGAGAAAACATGGCTTGGGTCTGATGAATTCCCAGTGTCAGGTCAAATTCATAAAACCTTCCAGGACTCTTAGCGTAGATCCACCTTAGTGATGCTGATGGTGTTGGCATGGCGTTCATAGTGGGAAGGGCTGGAGAATCCAAGGAAAGATGTAGGGGATAAAAAGCAAGGGACACATCTGCTAGCCCCTCACGTAATCTTCCTTTAATGATTTCTCCCACTGATTTTGGAAAATACATGTTCATGGGAGGAAACTGGAAAAATCTCTAAAGAAATTAAAGTAAAGCAGAAACCTGTTACCCAGAGACAGTAGTGTGACCATTTTCAATGGGCTTTTGCAGCTTTTGAATTTAATTTAATTTTATTTATTTTTTTTATGTACATGATACTTTCCTTAAAAACTGTTTTGTTCTGTGCATGGTACTTCACGATTCACTTTCCCCTTTAATGATATGTTATGTGAACATTTTCCCACCGGGTTAAGCTTTCCTTCTGATACAGTTTTAATGACTACCTAGTATTCCATCTCGCAGATGTTTAATTGAACTAACACCATATACTTGTGTCTGTTTCTCGTTTGTGTATCTGTTTCTTTGTCACTATAAATTACACGATGTAGACTTTGGGTAGACTGACTCAGGCTGCTCTATTGTTCTGGTCATAAGTCACTTATTTCTTCCTCAGAAGCCACTGGTCTATTTGGAGGCCAGAGACCCTTCATAGCCCTTTCTCAGAACAGAAGGGTAAATTTAAACTATTCAAACTAGACGGTGCCAGAATGTGCTTATAAACCCACAGAAACACCCACCAATGTAAAAAGACAGTGGACTCAATTCAGCACGACTCTATTCATAGACGTGTTAGTATAGACAAGCCGGGTCCCCTTGACTGATCTCCTCAAGCCATGGCTGTCTCTTCAGCAGGAAATATAAACTCAGTATTGGTAACAATGGGAGCTGAATGCCCAATGCAAGGTCCACTTACAGAAAGAAGCAACTGGAAGTGTGTGTTGCCAAATGAAGTAATTTTCTTGTTTAAGATTTTTCAGTGTTGGGGCTGGAGAGATGGCTCAGTGGTTAAGAGCACTGACTGCTCTTCCAGAAGACCCAGGTTCGATTCCCAACACCAACATGGCACCTCACAACTGTCTGTAATTCCGAGATCTGGAATGCACGCAGGCAAAATGCCATGCACAGAAAATAAAAGTAATTGTTTCTTCTGCTCCATCAGAGGAGATAATCAGAAGGGGGACTAGAATAAAGGATCCAGGCTAGGAAGTCTGGCTCACTGAGGCAGAGAATGGAAGGCATGGGCTTCTAGAACTGGGTGAACTCACACCAGTGAATCTGGGGCAAAATCTAGGCTGTTGGTCTCCAATGAAGCTCACCTGCAAGAAATCTAGCTGTGTGTGGGATGCGCCTCAGGGCACCTCCTGTTTTTGGATTTTTTTATTGTTTGTCCCAGTGCAAGCCAGACAAGTGTGCTCTCTATTAAAGGGGCAAGGGCTGTGTGGGGAGGCCTTATAAGTCTGCTCTGTTGCCCCTTCCATTCCAACTCAGTCTACATCTTTAGCAAGATGTTCGATGAAACCACTAAGAAGAAATTCTTCTTTGTAAGGCAAAATCCAGACCCCCTTTGTTCTTTGCTGAGGCATGGAAGCTTCTAGAAGAGATGGTGAGAGGAAGGCTTAAAGCAGGGAATGCTCCAAGGGGACTGGCATGGGAATGTATACAAAGGCAGAGTGCAAAGAGGAGCAGGCGAGGGAGAAATGGTGTGTGCATGTGCACACGTATGGCTCACTCAGTTTAATGGAGTTCTGAGAGAGGAAACTGAGGGCTCAACTGCTCATGAAAAGTCATGGGGCTGGCTCTCCAAGTGGGGGTGGGAGAGCCAGAGGATCACAATCTTCCCTTTAGGCCAACATTTTTGTCTCGACTCCAAATGGTCTTCTCTTCTCTGCTGCTCTCATATGTCATCAGACACCCCTGCCCAGACTGACAGTCCCGTATACACAAACCCAGCGCCCAAGAGAGCTGTTCCTTTCCCAAGCTGCTGAGGGTCTTCTGGGGGTTAGGAAGGATTCATTCTGAGCAGATCCAGAGCTGGCTGAAGAGCTCAGCTGTCTCATCTCCCAGGAAAGATTTACTGTGCCAGAACATGGCTGCCCTCCGCAGTCCCACCCTCCACCCCATCTCCTCTTCCAATCCTGAGGCTGGGGTTGGGAAGTTTATAGAGAGGCTGGGAAAGGATCAATATTCCTGTCCTGGGTGACAAGAAAGAACTGTTCAGAGACAGAGGAAGCCTCTCTTCTTGCCCATAATTGGACAGGGATGCTATGATCAAGCCAGACCGGAGAAATTCCCACCTTCAACCAGCCCAGGTGCTCAGGACCTCCCACTTGGCCTCTGGTGATGAAGAAGGGAGAGCCTGTGCCTGGTTGCCAAACATTTACACCCAGGATGTTAAGTCCCTCTCGTGTCCCATTAGATGTCACCTTCCCCTCTCTATCAAGCCTCAGGGACAGGCTCTAACGGATTTCTGCTGTAGTTTTCTCTACTTCAGGGATGAGCTAGCTCCTGTCTATAGCTCTGTTCCTCCAGCGTGATACTTTCAAAGCAATGAGAGGCTGATGGGTGCTTGAGAGCCACCTGGACAGCTGACCATGGCAATACTCTGTTTGTGGGCATTAGGTATACTACTACCTTTTTTAGTGCCACAGGATGGGCACTTGCCATTCCTTCTTTATTGATATCCAGGAAGGTTCATAAACTTGCCCAAGATCACAGATAAAGAATGGTGGAATGAGAATTTGAGTCTGGCAGCCTGGTTTTGCACTGGAGGTAGGAAAAAAAAAAATGGCCTTGCTGTTCGCTCGCCTCTGATCTCGGTTTGGTGACAAGATTCTATCTTGTTCCTTCTCTGGAGACCACCTGGGGTGCGCACCTTCTCTGCTGTCACCAGGATGTATTGTTTTTACATATACTCCCATCTCTAGCCCACCATAGACTCATCATGACTGACGTGCCTGGACAGAAAGTGTCCCAGTGTGCCTTGCTGCAGGAAGTCAATGCTACCATGTTGAATACCCTCATTTCTACAGTGAGGCAGCAATAACAAACACAGAGGTTTGTGATGGCTGAGGGAACCTATGTTAGGCACTTAGAGTTGTGCCGGGCACATTGCACATGCTTAGTGAGGGCCAACAGTTCTTGATATTGTTATAATTGTCCTTATTACCATTATGCTTGTAGACAGAAGTACCCGTGGTGAAGTATCGTTATAGAGCCCTGACCTGCCCTGAGCTCACTAGGTAGACCATGCTGCTTTCAAAATTTGCCAATCCTCCTGCCTCTGCCTCCCAAATGCTGGGATTACAAACATGCTGGTTCATTTTTCTCCTCCCCCCCCCTTTTTTTCAGACTGGGGATTGAATTTAGGGCCTTGTGCATAAGATATAAGCTTTGTACCTCTAGGCTATATTTCTAGTCACAGTGTTCTTATTTTAAAACTGAGATACATAGCTTTAAAGAATCTTAGATCATTATGTACTTATCCTGTGACTGATTCATGCCCCCGTCTCTCTGTCTCTGTCTGTCTGTCTCTCTCTCTCTTACACACACACACACACACACACACACACACACACACACACACACACCTCTGTACCTCCCCTCACACAGGCAGTGCAATTGAATATGCCATCCTACAGGGTCTTCTGGTGATAAAGAGTTTTGGTATTTTGGTTATCCTTCACTCGAGACTCTGAGGAATATGGTCTGGCCACTGGGAAATCGAGGCCATCAGAGATGAAAGAAAGCTGCTCTTGACCATCAGGACATTACTTGTCACCAGCGCCTGTGCCTGGCTTCACATGGTCTAGGCATGTGGCTCCACCCCTTCAGCAGGCTCCAGTGGTGATGAGAGAGAAGACAGTGACACAGAATGGCAGGGTGCATGTAGATGACTGAATCATCACTTCATATGCTGTTAGCAACTCCAATAGTGGCTTTGGGTCTCTAAAGACCTGCTTAGTAGAACCTGAGCACTGCCCAGCAGCAGGAACCCACCATCCCTCAGCAACAGGATGAGCAATACCTGACATAGCTTATTTAAGAGCCACAATGCCACTGCCCCACTTGCCAAGGCCTGGCACTGGCATATGCCCAGAGAAGAGGTGTATTAGACGCCAAGGGTTCCTGGAGCAGACATGCTATTGGCCATCCATAAACTCTCTGATTATGATATCAATAGTGGTTTCTGGGGAAGTGTCCATGCTGTGGGTGGGGGGTTTTGATGAGATTTGTTTGCTGATGGGACAGCTAAGGGGCAGCCTTCCTGCCTCTTCACTGGTAGACAAGTATAAAGTAAAGCCAAAACCAGGGACTCCTGAGACTCCGGGTGTGGCTGCTGTTTAGCACACCCACCATGCCTAGTTGACCTTCATGTTTCTCCTGCTTCTGAGTCTTATTCCAGCATCCATTCCCCACTATCCCAATGTGTGATGTCAGGCTGTGGGTAATCTGACCCATTTTCCTGAGGCTGCCTTCACCAAAGAGTCTCCTCAGTGGGGAAGGATGCTACAGCTCTGCCTCTAAACACAGGCAAGCAAGAATCAGAGTTGGGATGTATTTAAACCGGAAGGAGATGGGAGAGGGTCATGGTGAGGTGAGGATGGTGGCACCGTGGGAAAGAGCGAGGGACAGGAGGGTAGCCTCCTTAGGTGGGGGTAGTCACCTAATGAACACTTCAAAGGGCTTGGCCCAGCTGTCAGGAGAAGGCATTGATGATGGACATCCAAAGATTTGGCCCCACATCTGCTCCATGGCCAAATCAAAATGGATCTGGACAGGCTGGGACAGTTAGCTCCAACAAGATAGTATTCTAGGATGTGAGTCTTACACAAAGGATACAGTAAGAAACAGGTCTAACTCCAGCTAAGTAGTCAAGTGAATCAACATTTAGGACTCCAGGTAGAACTACTTAGATTCCTGTGGGAGCCAAGACGAGAAATTCTAGTCTGCTCATCAGTCTTGGCAGGTAATAAACAGGTCTCAACCCCAGGCATACACAAACCATAAGCTGAGGTCCTGGGATAGGTCACCTAAAGCCCTGCAGGGGAGGTGACTGGGAACACCCAGGCATGCCAGCAAGCAAGAGGGAATTACAGGTGTGATTTGAAGTGTGGCTGGACCGGTTTCAAGCCTTCGACCTGCCCATGGAAAACTGGTTCCATTTTTAACAACTGTCAGCTTGGTCCCACTTGAGCTCAGAGAGGCAGGCTGGCTAGACAGAGTCTGGGGAGAGTGTCACTCTTGTTGGTCAGCTAAAGCCTCCCCAGATGCCAATGGGGTGTTCCTTAAGCCTTCAAAATCAGCACCATGGCAGAAAGAGGCTTTGAAACAGAACACAAAGATGCTGCCGCAATATTAACATACACCATGAGCATAGACCTTAGTGCCTATGAACGTGTGTGTGTGTGTGTGTGTGTGTGTGTGTGTGTGTGTGTGTGTGTGTGCTATGTATGCTGTGTGCATGTAACTTAGAGCTACGCAAAAAGGAAAAAACTGGGGAAAAGAAGAAACAAACAATAACAACAACAAAAACCGAAACTAAATCCCAGCCTTTTCTCTCCCTGTAACCATTAGGAAGAAAATGAAGGCTAAATTGTGTTCAGGGTTTCTGGGACAGAGGAAGAGATGCAAGAATGGAAAAACAGGCCGTAAAGACGCCAGGACTCCTTAAGCAGAAACATCTGTTGAAGTCATACGACTCAGGGCCAGTCAGGCTCCTAACAAACCCAGGAAGAGGAGGGTCTGCAGTGGATCAGGATGCCCCCTGTGTCCAGCGCAGACCCCTGGGACAGCATACGTGCATGGAGAGGGGATACCTTCTCCAGAGCTCCTCCAGGCCTGGCTCCTGGCAGGAGAGGAAAGAAGGAGGAGCCTAGGGCCGCCAAGGGCAGGGATGTGACAGCAGTTTTGACTGTGTATTTATCTAAAGCTTTAACTTACTGGGGTTGCCTGGAGAGCCACATGTCTCAACTTCTGCAGCTAAAGAGGAGGCAGTGGTAGGGGATGGGGGGGGGGGACCTGCTGACCCGAGCTCAGCAGGAACTAGGAGCTCTATTTGATTTTGCACATTGCAGCCCATTCTGTTATTTGTGCTTTCAGTCTGAGCCCACTATCTAAGGCTTGCCCGCTCTGACAACTTCCAAAAGGGCAGGGTACCACTTCTCAATCAGACGGTATTCTCTGTGCTGCATTCCTGCTAAGCATCACCTCACTGAACTCTCTGGCGGATGTGTCGTGTTGCTGGGTAGAAATATATAAGCCTGTCTTCAGGAAGGTTCTAATGTGAGTATTACATTCCAGAAGGAAACCAAGGCCAAACATTGCTAAGAGATGCCCAGGTCACCCAGTTGTGTACTTCAAGCACCGTCCGAGTTCTATCTCTTCTTCCCTCTCACAAAATTAATCAGCCAAGCACTGTACAAAATCACCCCAGGATTCATGCAAACCCCTATACCCCCAGGCTCATTCATCCCTCTGCTCCATCCCATCAGCCTTGGTGTACAGATGGAACCATAGTGGCAGAACATGCCACCCCAAAGGGAAACTGGCAAGACCCCCTGGCAACAAAATCCTCTGACTCTCAAGGAAACACAGGTAGTGAAAAAGAAGAAAACCAGACCCCCATTTTACTTCCTTGTGGGAAATGGGGAAGGTTCTGGAAGACTAGTTTTGTATCCTCTTCTAAGAAGTCCTCCTTCAGCCTGGCCAGGTCTGGAACTTTCATTGACACAGCTATCTGATTTATGTTAGTCAGCTCCATTCTTCCCACGGCCCTGGGACCCTTATTTCACATGAGTGGGTATACTTGAGATGAAAGGTGACCACCGTTGGCAATGGGGCTAAAAATACCCCCCCAGAAAACGCAAAGTGAAACAGTTGGAGGACAAGGTGAAGCCCCAACATCAAGGCAGCAAAGGCCGTCTCATGGTCCCTGAGCAATGTCTAGTCTGCTATCAACCACGGGGATTGGGGACTGTTAATGTGGGGCCCGTGCCTGCCTCTCACCAAGCCCTTGTGATAGGCTGTAGCTGTAGCACATCTACTCTAAAGGGAAAGAGAGAGCCTCAGACGGAGGCCTGATTTTCCTTCTGCTACTCATTGCTGGGTGCAAAATTGGAATCAGAATCCACAAGGTTCTTCCCTGGGGCTCTGCTGCCTCCCAGATTTTGTGTGTTGTGTTACCTACAGAGCTCATGAAAACTCACTCCTTGATCCAGTGGGGGCCTGAGGTTCTGCAAGAAATAAGCAGGCTGTGGGCCTGGGGGCTCTGCTACCCTCTTCAATGCCTCACCCCATAGCCATTTGGGTTTTTTGTCACTCTGCCTGTCCAGTAAAGCTTTGCCACCAGGATGCTGGCTGGGATTGACCAAGAAACCACACTATGCAGCTACTCACATGCTATCGAACTTGGCTGCCTGTTCCACCCCAACAACAGTCCTGAGTCACAAAGGCCAGCTGGGGCCTCTTCAGTGAGGATCAGAAGACAGCCGCTTCCCCCCGCCTCCCCCCGGGGCTGGCTCCGGTAAGACTTTGATATGATTTTGGTATCTCAGCGGATAGATGTGATGAAATCTCTTTTAGATAGCCTATTCCACAAGCACAGGGGAATTCCCCACCCCTGCTCTGACCAGCAGAGGGATTAAAGAGTCTGCCCCTCCAGTCTCAGAAACAAGGCATTTAGAGGTCTAAGGCGGCGAGCCAGTCCTTGGGAGGCCAAGGCAGGAGCCTTTCTGAGAGTTTGAGGCTAGCCTGGGCTGTATTGTGAGCCCCTGTTTTGTAGGTAGGTAGAGGTGTGTGTGTGTGTGTGTGTGTGTGTGTGTGTGTGTGTGTGTGTGTGTGTGTGTTTGAGGCAAGGGGCTGTGACTAAGTCCCTGGTTCTATTCCATGAGAGAGAGAGAGAGAGAGAGAGAGAGAGAGACAGAGAGAGAGAGAGACAGAGAGAGAGACAGAGAGATTCTCTAGCTGCTTAGTTCTAGCCCAGAGTCTGTATTTCCCCAGGGCTAGCTCTGGGTTTCAGAGTTCAAATCTTTTGAGAGGGCTGGGGTGGTCTACATGCCACAGTAAGGAGAGGGTAGAAGAGACCTGGGGTCCAATTTCTCTAAAGCACAAGGCTCGGCCAAGACCCAGAAGGATCTTAGTGACTCTCTTCTCTGCTTCTCAGAAGGGTCTCTTCTGACAACCCATGTTAAGGGGCCTCCTGGCTACAGGCGCCATGCTGGATGCTGACATGCAGCCCGTGAGTGGGACTCCCTAGCTGCTGGCCCTGTGGAGTTCACAGTAGAGAGAGCTGGCTTTTCATCCAGTAACTGACAGTCCACAGGGGGCATAAGCCATCGGCACACACTCTCTAACTGGCCTCAGGTTGTCCTTTTGGGGTTGACTTGCTTACTCAAATATTGCTTTGCTGACTTGAGTCTCTTCTGACCCCAGTGCCCCTCCTCCCTCTACCATGACACTACCCTTCTACAACCCACTGGACACTTTAGTTCAAACCAGAGCCACACATCGACTCATACTGGCATAGACATGTGGAACTCAGTTGTACAACAACCAGGAACATTGTAAGTGTTTGCCTTAGTAAGAAAATCAAATCAAGGTGTGTGTGTGTGTGTGTGTGTGTGTGTGTGTGTGTGTGTGCGTATGTGTGTGTGTGTGTGTGTGTGTGGAGTGGAAAGGTTGGTTGTATGGGGTGTGGTGAGTAAAGACTGGGGTGCATAGGAGGGCATGCTGGACCCAGACTGTTGCTACAGGGCCTTGTACTTACTTGAGGTCCCTGCCTTTTGTTTTGAACAATGCTAGGGCAGATTGCCACCCTGTTAACAAGGCCATCACACAGCTCTGCCTGCCCACTCCAGTCTCAGAAAGCTGCCATACCACTTTCTGGGTCCCCTTGGTGATCTTCTCTTGCCCAGGCTAGGCGGTGATGGGGTGAAGAGGGCAGTGCTGGAGGGAGATGGCTCTGCTATGAAGATTCATTGTCTCACAGGAAGCAGGCCTTGCTGAGGATGCTCCACAGGCTGCAATGAGCTCTGCAGCAGATGAGCCGTTGTCTTGGCAACACTAATGGAAAGCAGGCCTCAGAGAGAGCCAAGAACCCCCAGGGACTGAGTTATCTCCCCCTCCAAGGCTCTGCTGGCCTCCCCTCCAACAATCTCAGATCAAGCTCCCCGAATATTTATAAAATCCAGAAACAGAGAAAGTCAGTGGCCTGGCCAGGCGTCTGCCCACGTCTTTCTGGCTGCTCGGGTGACACTGTCCAAAGTGGCTCATTAGTCTGTTTTTGTTTTTTTTTGATTGTTTTTTCTTTGCATGAGTAGGACAATGAGGGAAGGGACCCGACCGGGATGGGGTGGGGGAAGGAATGTCTGTTCTGTCCTCTTAGGCTGACTTTGAGTCACAGGATTTGCGTCAAGTCAGGGGTCTCACTGCTCTGGCCCTCCTTGCTCATTGGCTCCCAGTGTGTCTTATTTCATCCCATAGATTTCTGAAGCACCATGGTTGCTTACTTCCTCTGTCCCCGCCAGCCTCTGCCTGGAGCTTTGTGGCAGTTTCTGAGGGAAAGTGATGTTGGGATGCTAAAAATGCAAAGGACTGCCTGCAAAAGGGGCTGGCCGCCCTAGCATGGGGAGCAGGCATGGGGCTTATTCACTCTGAAGAAAAGGGCAGTCCTCACAAGCAGCCAGCAGGGAATTAAAGCTGCTCTGAGAAAATCCAAGTGACCTCTGTTCATTACTTGTTTTGCCTGGTGGATATTAAAATGCAAAGAAGTTGAGAAACACACAGCACGCAGAGGGGCAGAGGCGGCGTGCAGCAGCAGGCTTTGTCGTGCTAGTAAAAGGAAAGGCACCGTTTGCCCAGTTGATGAGAATGTCATGTGGTTGCCCTTCGTGACAGCCTGGTCCCCTGGGGGTGGTACAGTTCCCTGTAGGGAAGCAGCAGGGGGTTGTGGGCAGGTCCTAGATTGGAGAGCTTGAGTATAATTTAAATGTCATGCCCAGCTCTGCCAGACTCAGACCTCCAGCCTGGGTACATTATGAAACTTCCCTCCATCTTTGGAAAAGTGATGGCTAGAGTAGGTGTTCTTTTAAGGTCTCTTTAGTTTTATTCAGCAAGGAGAGATCACAAATGCTGTACAAAAGCGCATGGATGTCATCTCAGGGTCAAATGCAGGGCTCGAGAGGTTAATGGCATAGGACATAAAGATGGAGAAGGCTTCAGAGATGTGCTAATGATCTTTCATGGAGGAAGGCTCCAAACCACAACTTCAAGGATGAAAGGATTTGGACAGAATTAAGAGCAGCGGAGTGGGGACAAGGAAACAGGTATGGGAGAAGAGGTTGAGCCCATGCTGGGAACTGTAATGAAGGCAGGCTCGGGCTGTGAGGAGACTCTGTGTAGACGAGGAGAGGGGCATGTTCTTTACCTACACAGATGAACCACCCTACTTTGAGTGACATCCACCAACATTCCAGCCAGGCGAAGTGAAAGGAAATCAGGTCAGTGATTGGAGGGTAGGACTCTTGCCCTTTAGCTCATGTGACCTCAAGGAAACTTTGGGTTCTGATGGCAGAGGGATCTGAACCTCCAGAGACATGTCCTTTGTCACCTCGCTGCCAAGGAGGTCAGCCAAGTAGCACAGGACAGTGGAAATTAGAGTTAAGGAGTGAGGGCAGAAGAAAACAAGCTTTACTGTGTTGGGAGCCTGAGATGGTAACACCTGCTTGACTCCCGTGGGACCTATGTGGAGGCATGAGGTCATGGGCAGACACCCAGTCTTAGCCACAGGAGGCACAGGACACCATGAGGACCCTTCTAGGAAATTCCAGAGCTTCCCTTCTGAGCTCCCACTGGCTGACCTCGTGTCTGACAGGCTCTGGCCTTGGTCTGGTGGTCACGAGGCTGGTCCATACTGTGGTCCATTTGTTAGGATTTTGTTCCAGCCATACTTAGAATACTCTTGGGATAAAGAAACAGATTAGACAAGAACACACTGCCGGCCCTTGCTTTCCGATTCTCAAATTCCCTGAGTGAGTTTCTGAGCTTAAATCAGTCAGTTGAAGTCTGGTCTGCCAAAGCATGTGAATTATGGCACTGGTATGTATAGCCACAGGCCCTTGTAATCAAGGGGTGGTGTGGTGGGGAGTAGTAGGGCTTGGACTCACAGTATTTACATGTTTGTGATGAAGAGCCGTTTTAGGGCTGATGAGATTGGCTCATCAGGTAAGGGAGCCTGCCGCCAAGACTGGAGACCTGAGTTCTATGCCCAGGACTGACATGATGGAAGGGAAAAAACCCTTAAGTTATCCTCTGACCTTTCCATGTGTATCATGGTGCATTCACCCCCTCCCCCACTAAACAAATACGAACGTACTTTAAAAATTTTAAAGATGTCTTCTAGGAATAGGTACTAGGTGGGGTTAGGGACTGAATCCAGCCTGAGATTAGCTCTCCCTGGACCACCACATTCCATCTGGAGTACTTGTGACTCCAAACTCTCAATTCACACTTGACCTTCAGGATGTCATGAAG
The DNA here is from genome assembly GCF_943737965.1 of Phodopus roborovskii. NCBI lineage: Eukaryota > Metazoa > Chordata > Mammalia > Rodentia > Cricetidae > Phodopus > Phodopus roborovskii. The sequence goes on along the minus strand of NW_026126515.1, from coordinate 1,761,962 downwards.
ACCTCTGTCAAGGCAGGAGAAGAGGTCGAAGACTTTGCTAGTTTGATGGCCAACTTTCAAGTGCTTGGACATATGGAAGCTGGCCTCTGCTGGACTTTTTCTCTGCTTCACAATGTCCCTGAGTGGGCTTATGACCCCTGGTCCATCGAAGCCTTGCTCCACTTGCATCACTGTTAAGCTGAGTCTCGTCTCTGAAGCTCCACTTTGTCTCAGCAGGTCTGCAGGGGCGATAGACAGGCAGAGCCAATGAACTCAAAGCCTTGGTGAATCCCAAGATCTGCCTATGCCTTAAAAACCATTCTCTCAGCCCCAGCCAGGCCCAGAGGGCCATCTGATAGCCCTGCATTCTCCCAATATGTCCCTTGGGCTTCATATCTTGAGGTTCGGGATCGTCTAGAGTACTGGTTCTCAACCTTCCTAGTGCTGTGGCCCTTTACTACAGTTCTTCCAGTTGTGGTAACCCCAACAATAAAATTATATCATTCTACTTCATTACTATAATTTTGCCAATGCTATGAATTGTAAACATCTGTGTTTTCTGATGGTCTTAGGCAACACCTGTGAAAGGGTTGTTCAGTCCCCAATGGGATCATGACCCCCAGTAGAACTGCTGCTCTGTGGGCACTCAGGTCATGCCTTACAGAGAGGTAGGGTGGGTTTCTGAGTGACTGAGGCCTTCTGAGGCCTGAAAAGTCTCTAGAGGCACCGAAGCCTCTTGCTTCTTTTAGCTCTCTTGCACCGACCCTACTGTTACCAAACTGCAGCTGGCTCTGGAGTAAGAGGCAGTGATGATGGGGGACAGAGCAGCAAGGCCTTCTGGACTTCCACACTGAAAGAGTTTCCAGAATACACAGGAGACTGAAGGAGACTGACAGGGAGGTGCTGCATTGGGGGGGGGGCAGAAAGAGAAGGGTGAGGGCAGAGAGAGGGAAGGGAGGGGGAGAGGAGGAGGGCTGGCTCTAGCTGGAGGCACTGCTATGTACATACGAGGAGCATTTATTCCCTTCCATTTTCTTTCCGGATGCTCTGACAGTGGGGCCTTCCTAAGAAGGGGTATGGGTAGGGAGTGCAGCTCGCTTTATGCAGGCTGACTTGCAAGGTCCTTGCAATAAGGTTGAGTGAAAGCAGAGTACCAGTGACATTAGGATTTCAGACATATTAGTCATCATGGGAACCACATCTCTCTCTCTCCCCCCCCACACACACATACACTCACATACATAATGGAGGATACTTTACTAAAACATAGATGATGGAGGATATTTATAATAAAAAAAGAAAAAAACACAATTCCATGAATTGTTTTCAATTTTTGTGACATGGGAGGGCCCTGCCCTCAAATTAAACACCCTGTGCTGGTGGTGTTCCCAAGATATGGCCAAGTGAAGCCAGCCAGGTGGTTCAGAGGACCTGCATTAAGTCCCGAGCAGCAGGGTGAAAGCTCTCCCTGAGCTGGCCCATTGCCTGCAGTGAAGGAGCCCTGCCTTAGCCTGCCCTGCCAGGGCCTCTGTCTTTGAGGGTGGTAGGGGGCAGGGAGGGGTGGAGTGAGTCTGGCCCTGTAGAATCAGCTAGATGGGAAACTTGTGCGAGGCGCAGAAGTGACCTGTCTTCAGACCCTGGTATTTCAGGTGAGTGAGGCCACACACCACGGGGAAGTTGGTGTTGTCTCAGAGTTGGGAGAGCTGACATCAGGAGCCACTCTGAGCCTTGTCTTCTGTATTTTACTCTTCCAGAACCATGGAAGGGGCCAAATGGGTGGGCTGAGAGGATGAGGCCAAGTGAATTATCAATGTAGGGGAGCAGTGTAGGCCACAGGTTCAATTTCAGAGCCAGAAGGCAGATGTCATATAAAGTGTGTCGGCAGCGGGGTTGAAGATAGAAAGATCTGCAGCTGGGACCTAAGACCTCTCCTGCCACTGAGCAGCAGCACAGAAGACCATGCCCAGAGCTCAGGGTGAGCTGGGTGGCCCTAGCAGATCTCCTTAACTGGGAACAGGCTGGAAGTCTAGGCTCTAGGATGCACTGACAACTGTTCCACTTCCCTGGAGGAGAAAATCAGAGAGATGGGCAGATCTTTATATGCATTTGGATTTTGCCCAGGGGCTCTGAGCCCCTAAAGCCCAGGATAATAATGAGGCTGAGGGTTGTGGGTAACTTCACAATGGAGGCCGATAGAAAGTCTAAGGGTATGATATGTGGAGTTTGAACCTGAAACTTTTTTGTTTTGAAGGCACGGTGCTATTTTGAAAGCTATGGAGCTACTGGGAGATGGGACAGGCATTTGAAGCTTAATTTATGCTTTTGGTCCTCTGGATTATTAGATGCAAAAAGAAGTTGTAGGGATTTTCAAAATTATAGGTCAGAAGTACTCATGACATCTTGAGATGTGGGACTGACATCTGAAGTGGGAAGAAATCTGTGGTCCTTAAACAGTAGCATCGGTTGAGGAATTCTGAGCAGCGAGTGTTAGGATTGAATTGTGTTGTTAAGATTTCCAGCTGGAACCAGGCATAGTGATGCGCTCCTTTAATCTCAGCACTTGGGAAACAGAGGCAGGCAGATCTTGGTGAATTCTCGGCCAGTCCTGTCTTTGTGGTAAGTTCCAGAACAGCCTAAGCTCCATCATGAGGCACTGTCTTGAAAAAACAAACAAACAAACAACAATAATAATAGAAGAAGATTTTCCGTTGGTATTCAGAGAGTTTGACAGTTGGTTGGGGTGAGAGGAACCCCTGCATTTGCTGTGGGGGCCCTGAATAAAAACCTGCCTTAGGCATCTAAGGTTCCTCATAGGGTGGCAGTCAATAGAGAGGCTGACCAATTGGGTAGATGCCAGGTTCAGGTATGAGTCCTCAGACACATGGCAATGGAAATGACCCTTTGCTGGTGACCAGTTAGGACCCAGGTGAGGAGGAGTGGATCCTAAAAGGCTGAACACGGTTGGGTGGGAAGCCATTGTAGCAAAGGACATAGGCAGGTAAAATATGAGAAGGCAGAAATGACTCTTGCAATATAGGTCTAAGAAAGTTAATCCGAAAGATATGGACTCAACTTCCTAAGTCATTGAATCTCATAGTAAGTTAAATATCTTAGCACTGAGCTGGGCTGAGAGCAGGTCCCTTGCTGGCCTTCAGTGTGAGGGCCATTTGCAGCGAAGTGCAAAAGGCAGGTTCCCTGGTTTGTGCCTGAGATTAAGGACATCATGGCAACAACTAGCCAGGATTTAACTTTCTTTTAATGTTTAAACAATTTTATTTTCCTTTACTTACATACATGTATGTGTCTGTCAGTGAGTGTGCACACATGCCTACAGATGCCCATGGAGACCAAAAGAGACTACTGAATTCCTTAGAGCTGGAGTTACAGGCAGTCTCGAGTCCTCAGGCCCTTTGAGAAGATCAACAAGCACCCTTGAATCCTATGCCATCTCTCTAGAGACTCTTTTTTTTTCTTTTTAGGTAAAAATCAGAAGAACAGGGAATAAAAAAATCACATCCACAACCATTTCCCACTTTCTCACGGGACAACTAGACTACAGGAGAAAGAGAAGATTTGCTTTTGTTTACTCCTTTCTGAAGCTGGGCCTTCATCTTCACAGTGGTGGGAATCAAGGACAAGGTCACAGGACAAGGAAAGCCCAGGGGATCTGCTGCTGTCACCCTGTGGAGGAGGCAACAGGTGCCATGGCAACCCATCTGTATTCCTCATCTCTCTCCTTGCCCATTGTGTCTCCTTGTGGGTTATAGTAAACGCAGAGACCAGCTCGGCTCTGCTTCTAGGCTAAAGGTCAAGGCTAGAAAAGACTTGGAACCAAGCTGAAAATCCAGCTTCCCTGCCATAACTCCTGTCAGCTTGTTAAGCACTTCTGTTTATACAAGTCCTGGTGTGAGCATTGCTCTCTCAGGCTCTGACATAGACCCTGGCTTCCATAGCTTGCTTTCCAGGGAACCTCAGCAAACCACAAAAGGAGTCACTCTGTTTCTCTCTTCTTTACCCAGTTTTTTTTTTTTTAAATACAAGACAATGAACTGTTTCTCTTGATGTTGAAATATCTTCTCTTGCAGCATCTCCGGCATCAGAAAGCGTAGCAGAGAACATAGGCTCCAGCACAAGAGGAGGCATATCCAGCAGCCGGGCCCACAGCTGACCCCGTGTTGAACTCAGTCTTGCCCAAATCAAGGTCTAAGCCAGTTCTCATCTCAAGTGCAACCGCACTTAGAGGACGATTGCTGGTCTAACTGCTGAGAAGCCTCCTGCCCTCAAACTCTGCAGTACCCAAGCCTGAACCCTTCCCTAGAAACATCGGACTGTCTGGGCCCAGCCCTGCCCAGGGCCGAGAGCAGAGTTGGTTGCTCATCGCCAAGTGCCACGGAGATGGTGGATGCTAGGAGACTTATCTTTGGGTGGGGGTTTTGGTTTTACGTATCCTAGCCTTTTTGTGTTGGGCATGATGTCCGCTCCTCCAGAGTCTTGTCGTCACGTGGGAGTGCATGTGGGTGGTGGGCAAGGGCAGATGCCCCTGTGCTGCCCTCCGTTTGGCGTCTCCACTCAGACCATTCTCTCTGCTTTGAAGCACTGCTCCATGTTCCCTGAGGATGACTGCTGGGAACCTAGCTACCAGCTTCTGCTGCTCCTGACTTCCTTTCTCGCTTGGCCAGCATGAGGCAGGGATAGAGGTCAGAGATTAGAGGGGCATCTCTTCCCCTCTATGGTCTTGTTGCAGGGCTTTGTCCCCAATGGGGGCCATGTCTCTCCATTCTGTAGCCCTCCCAGCTGACCAGGGAGGGTCCAAGCTCTCACCAGGCCCAGCCACATTATTTCTTCCCTTGGTTCCTCTTGACAAGATGACAGCAGCTTTCCACTATTGCTAGTCCCTGGGGGGCTCAGCATTCCTGTCACTTCCCAACCATCTGTAAGCTGCCCCCTCACTGTTCCTCCTCCTGACAACCCCCCCCAGAGGTAAACTACTCTGAAAATAATTCTTCTTCTTGCAGAGACCTCACTTGATCTATCTTCCTATTTAATTTGAGAATAGAAAGGAAGGAAGGAAGGAAGGAAAGAAGGAAGGAAGGAAAGAAGGAAGGAAGGAAGACAGACAGACAGACCTTTAGGATTGCAGACCAGTGCTCTGATAGAATACCGATGGCTGAGCAGCTTCCAATGGAGAGATGGAAAGGTGCCTCTAGAGGCTTGGCACAATGCTGGGTGCATCACAGATGCGCAACAAAGGTACAGTGCATTACCTAACCCCACCTCCTTGGCTTCTTATTAGAGAAATAGTCATTCTTGAGAACTTTCTTAGGAGCTGAAGTAAGCAATGCTCTTATGCTCTTATCTATAAGTAGCCAGAAGACAAAAGACATTGTGTCCTGTGTCTCTCTCCTCTTCCCTTCTCTTTCCTTCTCTTCTCCTCTCTTCGCCTCCTTTCTTTCTTTCTTCCATTCTTTCTTCTTTTCTCTTATTTTTTCAATATCGGAGTAGATTTGGATAAGCAGGCTTTGTTTTCTCCTCCTCACCTTTGTCCCATTTCCCCAGCAGCCTCCACTCCCCCCTACACACCTGCAACAAACCCTGGCTGAATAGTCAGCCTTCCTTGGCCCAGGAGCTCTTGTATCTGTAGCAAGTGCTACCTTGTTGCAGGCACAAAAACAAACCACCCTTTGTTGGAATAGTGACCCAGGGACACGTGCCCAGGGCTGCCACTGCTTCCAGTGGCTCTGATCCACCAACCAGGCTCCAAGGCACTTCAGCAGGACTAGCAGGATCACCGTGCCTTGAGGTCTGGGTATCTTTAAGGAGTAGCCATGGGTGCCCTAAATGGTGGGAGAACAGGAACAGTGACATCAAGAATGCTGAAGAGAGTTTGAGGGCTGAGAGGACCGTGTGGACATTGTTAGCAGCATTGTTAGCACCTACATAGCTGTTTCTTATTCTCAGCTTGCTGGAGTTGGGGTGGCTGGAAGGGAGAGTGCTGGAATTCCTTCCAATAGGTGAATATCACACACACACACACACACACACACACACACACACACACACACACACACACGTAAGGAAATTTAGTTCAATCCAGAGATGTGTGTTGTGTGTTCTTGTTTGCCAGTCTACATGGCATGACTAAGTGTCAAAGATGCTAAAATCTTGTCTGCAGGCTCAGCCAACAGCTTCTTCCACCTTAGTGATCAGGAACAGACATAGCATGGGGTTAGCCTAGCGTCAACTCAGGACCTCAAGGTCCTGAAATGACCTGAGGTCTCCTCTAATCATTCATTAAGTGCATATTAATTACCATTTAAGGGGTCAGATGCAGAATGAGGTGCTGCCACCATAGAGCCTTGTTTCCGATGGGAGAGAGGACCTTGAGCCATGAGACCTATCTCAGGTGTTATTTGGTGACAGACACATAGATAAAGTTGCAGTCAGGCAAACAGGTGCACTGATTACTTTTCTCATGTCTGTAACAAAATTGACTAGTCAACTTAAAGAAGGAAAGGCATGTTTGGTTCAGTCTCTATGGCAGGTGTCTTGCTCAGTGTTCTGTTTCTATGAAGAGACACCATGGCCATCAACTCTTACAAGGAAAAGCATTTCATTGAGATTTGCTTAGAGTTTCAGAGACTGAGTCCATTATCATCATGGTAGGGAGCACGACAAGGGACATGGCAATGTGCAGGCAGACACAGTGCTAGAGAAGTAGCTGAGACTTCTACATCTGGATCCCCAGGCAGCAGGAAGAGAAAGACACCGGGCCTGGGCTTTTGACACTTCACTCTTTGGAGCCCACCTCCAGTGACACACTCCCACCTCCAACAAGACCACACCCACTCCAATATGGCCACACCTCCTAATCCTTCTCAAGTGGTGTCACTCCTTGATGACCAAGCATTTGAATATATGTGCCTATAGTGGTCATCCTTATTCAAACCATCACAGCATGGGAGGTGTGTGTGTTAGCAGGACATGAGATGGCTGGTCACATTGCATTCAAGTGGAAAAGCAGAGAGATGAATACTGATCCTCCACTAACCTCCTCCTTCTTATGCAGGGGGACACCCCAACCCATGGAACAGTGTTGTCTGCACTTAGAGTGGTCCTGCCTACCTCAGTTAAAACTCTATGGAGATGCTCTCACAGACACACTCAGAGTTGTTTCGTAGGTGATTCTGAATCCCACTACGTTGGAAATCATGATTATGCATGGCAGCGGTGTAGAGAGTATTTAGATAAGGATATTAGCAAAGACAGGTGTTTGGAGTGACGAACACATCCTTGAGAAGAGAATGGGACAAACAGCCAGATATAGTGAATGAGGAATGTAGAGCGGTCCAGGCAGATGAGAGGTAGCAGACAAGGACACTGAGTCAGGAGAGCTGTTGGGTTTCTTAGGCAATAGTGAAGAGTTCCATGTGCCTGAATAAAGGGAGAAGAGGGTGACAGACAGATGGTGAAGGTCAAGAAAGGGCAGGCCTGGAACATAGGGCTAAGATTACTGTAGCCTCTGGTTTCCTGTGTGTAAGAGAGAGCCTCTTGGGGGATGGGAGGCAGATTTGAAAGCAGGTGAAGTATGCCTAGTCACCTGACTGGTAAGAATTAACTGTAACTAAGTACACATTAGAAAGAAGACTACTGAGCCAATAATCCAGGTTGGCACAACAGCACCTTTAAGTCTAGTCAGGACTGAGTCCATACTCTATTGTATATGACCCAAATCACCTGAAGTAAGTGAATTGCTATGTTTCTGTGTCCTCACCTTTAAAATGAGTCTGCTGAGCTCCTCATAGGAGGAAATGAGCGAATGCTTGCACAGGGCCTGACCCATCACAAGTGTTATGTTGTTCCTGCTGCTATAACAGAGCTGATTGGAACAGTCAAGGCCATAACGAAGTAATTGCATCAATACTGAAGTCATCATGATTAGAATGGTGACTTGTAATCCTTGTGCTTGGGGGCCAGAGGCAGGAACCTCAACTATATATACATCAAGTTCAAGGCCAGCCTTGACTATATGAGACCCTGTTTTGAAACAAAAGCAAACATAAACACCATTCAGGCCTCAAACTGTAATTTCATTCATAGAAGCTCAGAGACACATTGTGGGGCCTAGGGAGGGATGTCAGGAAAAGCTGAAGGTCCTGGCTATGTGGGTAGTCCTGGGTGAGGTAGGAGGAAGCTCATTCAGAGGCCAGTCTGCAGGAGCATAGTGGTGGGTAGGTTCTGGATAGAATGAAGTACCCCAGCCAAGGAAATTAGGACATAAGGAGTTGGCATACAGGCAGATCAAAGATCAAGAGATTATACTCAGGAAGTATCAAGCAAGGGCAGCTTGAAGCAAGTATTGTCCACATCTTATTTCAAGTATGTGGTAGGCTTCTTAAAGAGTGGCTTCATTTCAACAAGGCAGAAAGCAGGACAGCTCCTGGCATTTTCCAGCTTTGAGATGTGAGGTCAGGGACTCAGTGGACAGGGCTTATGACGCAGGCATGGGGCTACTGCCTGGGGAGGGGGGACTTAAACCCATTGCAGCCTGGGGAGATTCGAAGGACCAAGAGATACTTAGCAAAGCCCACTAGTGTATTTGGATTAGAGATAGCATCTCAAAAAGTTGGCCAGACATCCCTGCTTCTAAGCCAGAGACACTGAGGACTTGAGGACATGTTCTTGTGTGAACTATGAAATAGCAGAGTCCCAGGCGCTTGTGAAGTTTGTGGGCTGACAATCTCCTCAGAATGGTACATTTGTCAGTTGTTTGCGATGGTGCTACTTTTGCTGATTCTAATAGACAATGAGACCAGATCTATGTCCACTTCAGAGCCCATTCTTCATGTTTAGGGATGCTCACTTTAGTTTTTCTTCTTTCAATATACCTGATTATCTGTTTCTTTGGTGAGAAGCAAGGAAATAGGATCTCAAAACACAGCCAATCAAGAGCTAATCAAACAACTAAGAGTTGATCAGTCACCTAGCCAAACATATTAAGGCAAGTCATAGTTCCTTGAAGATGTTCGGTTCTAGTGTATGCACCCATGAATATGCTCCCTTACAGGGAGATTTAAAGTTGCTAGTTGTTTGCCCTGAAGTAGATCCAGTTAGTCCTGGATCTTTAAAAATGGAAAAGAGAAGCAGCAGCAGAATTCCAATTAGAAGGAGATGTGCTTGGAGAATGAGTAATCAGAGGCTACAATGCTGGCGGCCTTGAAGACAGAGCGAGGAAACTATGAGTCAAAGAATGTGGCCAACCTCAAGAAACTGGAAAAGGCAAGGAAACTGAATCTCCCTTGGAGCCTTCAAAAGGAAGTAAGAACCTGGTATCACTGATTTTTTAGTTCAGTGAGATCCAATTTGGACTCCTGGCCTCCAAATTGTAGGAAAATTAATTGGCATCATCAAACCCACTAAGTTTGTGGTAGCTTGTTACAAAAGTGACAGAAAATGAACATCCAAAGCTGGAGAGCCCAGTGCTACACTACGTATGGTTCTCATCCTTATTGTCCAACTATAGCTCTCACGGTTACCTTCCAGATCCCAACCAACCAGGAGGTTCACTGTTACTTTGACAGTCCCTGTACCTGACCTCTGCCAATGTTCCAGAGGCTTCTTGGAAAGATCATCCAATCCTATGTCCATCAGGAGGCTCAAGGTGGCTCAGGGTGGCTCAGGGTGGATGGCATGTGCAAAGGCTATACTAAGCAGGTTGGTGATTTGCAAACTGGGAAACTGTGCAAACATGAACTAGTTTGTGATTCCATGTGCATGTGTGGCTGGCTCTCTAGACTTTGAACCAAGGACTCTGCATTCATGCACAGCTTCTATTTTTAGGGCTTTGAACACGTCTTCTACTAGATTTGAAGCTTCCTTGAGGCAAGGGTTGTGACTTTAGTATTTATCTTTGTAACCTACATAGGGAGAAGCTGAGTCGGAGGTAAGAGCAGGTTCTGAAGACTAGAGGGTAGGGGGACACCACAGGCTGCCAAGAGCTCTGACTCCGTGGCCTGGCTCACCACAGCCCCAGACTTAGACTCTCTGATGACAGTCTGACCATACTCTATTCCTTTGAATGCAGTGTGTAGTGAGCACTTATTGGAGACATATTTGTCATAGTTTCCTGCCTTAGTATTTTTTAGGTCACTCATGATTTTTAGATCCTTCTAGTCCATGGTTCCACTGGCCTAGCTTACACAAGGTCACAAGAATAGTTTCCCAAGGCCCCGAGGGACCTACCTGCCCTATGTCAAAGGACCCCTTGGAGTCTTCATTCTGGACCCTCTGGTAATCCTAGCTCCTCCACAGGTCCAGTTTGTCCGTGTTCTGCTCAAAGTAGGACACTCTGGAAACTTGCTGTTCTCACCTGTGGGGTAAGAGAGTCAGGACAAGGAACTATAGGGCAGAGGGACCTGGGTGTGATGACCCAACAAACAGCCACTAGGGCAGGCTCTCCTCCCTCATTGGCACAGCCTGCCCTATTGCTCTGGGCCACTTTAGGTAAACAAGGGAAAGAAAACAATGTCTATGGGCTACAAAATGAACCTGTCAGGAAAGGAATGTTATTGCCAAGTGTTCTCAGAGGGCAGGGCAAACAAAGAAGGTGAAACTTCACTTTAACATTATGACTCTGGGTCTCAGCCACTGTCCCCAGCAGACCTATGGTCCCCTGCACAGGCCTAGAGCCCCACATGTGGGGATCCTTTCCACCTGCCTCCTCCCTTGTCCAGTCTTAGCTTGGCTTGTTTCTTCAGACTGGGTGAGGGCTTCCTAGGAAACAGCCAGTGGGGGGCGGAGGCTGCTAGGATTCAGGATGCTGGCAGGCCAGGCTCCATGGAGGCTGCTGGCAAGTCCTTTCAGAGGTGGCATTCCCATCTCCAAGGAGGCGATCCCGTCAATAAGGGACGTTCGGCATCTTGCCCTCTCGGCTGGCAGAGGTGTCCCATGGCAACTAGAGCTGTGATCTGCATATGACAGCACATTGCTACTATTCAGGACTTTTCTTTCCCTGCTTTCTTTGAAACAGGCTTGCCCTATATCCAAGTCCCCTGTGAGCCTCATACAATGAAAACAGCAGTTGACAGGTTCCCTGTAACTTGTGAAATCTGAGTGCATCCAAGAGGAGAAAGAGTGCTCATTACTGAAACACAAAACGAGCCCCTTTTCAAGGCACAGCGAGTTGGCCCTTCAGTTTGCTGCCGCTGACCCCGTTGCCCTTCCATGCACAATGAGCAGAGAGGAGAAGGGAGAGAGAGGCCTTTACTCTTCAGCTTGCCAATTGATCACCCTCCTAACCCCTATGGGGGCTTCGTGGCCCAAACAATTCGGGTGACAGAGGTCAGGGCTCCAGCCCCTTCCTCTGGGAGATCTTAGCTCTCCCTGCAGGGACTTTCCCAGGTGAAACAAAGGCTCCCAGAGTCTCAAACACGCTCCAGTTGATGACGCAGAGGGGAAACAGAGAAGGGAAATGAAAGGTGCCCAGAACCACAACACTGGGCCTCCACCCCCTTACCCAAGCGGACCCAAGCACTGTTTGTACACTCAGGGATAGGGCCATGTGTTGCAAAGATCCAGCCCCATCCAAGCTCCAACATGGCAGTCCATACCTGCTGGCAGCTGGGTTAGGGAAAGGAAGCCATATGCAGGGAGGAAATATCTATTTTGCTCACACTATGCCCCCCCCACCCCTGTAGTTAGCCACACTTCTAATATCCAGAATATCAGACGAAGATGAAAAAGGAGAAGAAAGGGGGCAGAGAAAGAAGAAATTTAGAAGAATAAGAATGAGATTATTACTTTTTCGAGGTAATCTTCTAACAGATGACGTTTCAAAGAAAGCCTGTGGAGAATGGCTGCTCATTCCAGCAAGGGCCCTAGAGAGACCCAGCTCCGTTCCTGGAACTTAGACTCAGCTATGCGCAAAACAACACAGAGTATTTCTATGTGAGAACAACACACGGTCCAGCTTTCCAAAGAGGAAGGGATGGTTGAGAGGATGGGCCACTACTTCTAGAAACAGTATTTGATGGTACATACAGTCTTGTTGTGTCAGTGATCTGGGATAGGTTACTGGAGGCTAGCAGGAGATCTTTTAATGTTGGATTTCTTATTTTAACATCCAAAAAAAAAAACTGTACCATTTACAACTCTGCTTCCATCTTCCAATACCAAACCTTCTTGCTAGAATATTCTCCACCCACTCACCACTTCCTACTGATCCCTTCAGTTACATATCAAGTGCTATGGTCAACAGACATATCCATATCTTAGTTCTTTTCACTGTGTGTCGATGATCTGTTTACTTAAAGAATTTTAAAATTTCAATCTTTGTTGTGTGTGTGGTATGTGTGTGAGTGTGTGTAGAAAGCAGAGGCCAATATTAGGTGTTTTCTCTATTATTTTCTGCTTTGCTTTTGTTTTTGTTTTGAAACAGGATTTTTCATTGAGCCCAGACTTCTCCAGTTGGCTGGACTGGCTGGCTGTTTAGACAGTGCTAGGGATCTACCTGTGTCTGCCTCTGCCCCTGTCTTCCATGTTTGGCTTTTATATATGTGCTGGGGCTCTGAACTGAAGTCCTCATGCTTGTGTGTCGGGAACTTTACCCACTGTGTCATTGCCTCAGCCTTCTGTTTACTTACTTTTTTTATGTGTCCCAAGACAATGATGTCTTGGAGTATAGGGTCAACCACTGTGTTCATCTTAATGTCATTGTGGCTAGCTGTTGAACGATTGGCCCAACAACCAAACAGATCACAGTCAGAGTGATTATTATTAGTAGTAGTATTAGTATTTGTTGTTGTTGTTGTTGTTGTTTCCAGTTCCTGGATTTAGTTTAATTCAACCACTGAAGCCTATCACATTGCATAACTCCATCCATATCATGTAAACGGGAACCCTGGAGCAAAGCAGCACCTCAGCTCTGCTTATAGAATGCCTACCAAAGACCAAGCACAATGGTGGAATCCAAGGATCAAAACCAACATGTAAGAAACAACAATGTCCTAGCTCAAGGGTGTCCAGCTTGTTGATGTGCCAGGAATCTTAGGAAGAGAGGGGTGTGTGGACTATAGCCATTAGGAGAGGCATGCATGGTGAGGAAGGTAGAGCTTGAACTATCCATGATATCCACAGTCAACAATGAAAATGATTTGTTTTGTTTTGCTTTTTTAAAGTATGCAGAGTGCAGAGACTTAGGGCAGTGAAGCTACTCTGTATGCTCCTGTAAAGATGAATACCCTTATGCACTGTGGAGATCCACAGAATGTATGATTTCAAGTGAAAAGGCTGGGCCAATGCAGGCTCAGTGAGTGTAAAAAAAAAAATGTACCACTCTAGTGGGTGATATTGATATAGTATACCAGAGCATGGAATATGGGAACTCTATTTGATGCTCAATTTTACTGTGAGTCTAAAAAGCCTCCAAAAATTTAGTCTATCAAAATATGGAGAAAGTATGAGCTGATTGGGAATATTAATTAGAAATATATGTTGAACAAGAAGCAAGAATTTCTATCAGTAACAGTGGCTTGTGCCCGAGGGTAAGAGTGGCCAACATCCCTAGAGGGAAGAGACCCAGTCCACTCCCCATTGTACTGGGAACATAATGGAGTAAAGCATCATTATCCAAACTGGTTTATCTCTATTTTTTGGTGTGTGTTCATACATTTTGGAGTGTGTGTATGTGTGTGTGTAAGAGAGAGGGTGTGTGTGTGAGAGAGTGTGTGTGAGAGAGAGAGACAAACACATCTCTGGATGTGTTTGTCTCTGTTCTCAGAAGTGCTAGAGTCACAGGCATGTGACCACACCCACATTTTAATGGTGGTATTGGAGATTCAAACTCAGGTCTTCAAAGAGTTCTTATCTACAGAGCCATCTCCCGATCCCCATAGCTTGTGTCTTTTAAACATTTTTTATAACATTAAAAAAAATCAATTGTTTTAAGAGAGAGTATCACTATGGAGATCTGGTTGGGCTATAATTCACAGAGACCTTCCTGTCTCTGCATCCTGAGTGCTGAGATTAAAAGAATGCACATCACACCTGGCTTGGGGTAATATTGTAAGAGATAACACCGGCACAGGCATGCCAAGACATTATGAAAACACATTAGGGGGGAAGCATGAATCAGTCTGGCCAACACGTATGCAAGGCACTCACTAATGAGTGGGTTTGAGATTTAAACAGTAGTAGGATCAGAAAAAAAGGGAGGGGCTTCTCGCTCTTTCTCTATTCCCCATGCCTGCTCTCCCTGGTGCTGGAACCCTGCCACACTGCTGCTCTTGGAATTACTGCAGGGCTGAGTCAGTTGATCAAGCAGAGCGGCAGATTCCACCTTAGTGTGAGAAAGAACTTGCTAAAGGCACAGATTTTCCAACAGCATCCAGATGTGTTTACAGAATCCTGAGCCTCCTGTCCTGGAAGAATCCACCCCCTGGAAGTTGAATTCCTGACCAGGGCCCACAAGGTCTCGAGATCCTACTATTAGGAGTAGAGGCCAGAGAGAAGGGGGAGACCCACACAATCACAAGAACCCCATATCTGATTTTTAAAATTGATTGGCATTGTCCTCTGAGTCTTCACCATCACCACCCCAAGCCTTTTGATTGCCATCATTTGTTAAATTACGGGCAAATTACAGATGGCCAAAATCAACATGTGAGAAAATAAAGGACATAGTTCAAGGGCAGGAGCTGCCTGAATTTAGGAGAGTGAGGTTTACTCTCAAGGGCTGTGCAGAAACTCCCCAACAGCAAGGCTTGGTTTGACAGAACAAGATCACTGCCCTCCCCGGGTTATAATGAGTCTTCCTTAGACTTCTGAACAAATGGCTCTGAAGTCACCTTTTGCCAGAGGAAGCATGGACCTTCCAGGAGGGAATTAGATTGGCCCCTGATAAGGCAGCAGCATCCTGTCTGACTCCCCGGCCACACCCTCACAGCTGGGCCAGCTGTGGCCTTTGCTGACTTCAAAGAAACTGCTTCCCTTGGATCCACATCAAGGACTTAAATGAGAAAAGGGTCCTTTGACCTTTCTAGTGAAGGATGGGACCACCTTTGTGGGGTGGGTGTGTGTGCGTGTGTGTATTTTTCCGGTCACTATTATATTTTCACACACTGGATATAAAATATCTGAAAACAATCACCGGAAATAGTCTTTCACCTATCGACAGAGACTGGAATCTGGCCCAGTGTGGGAGAGGCTGTGTGCACCCTGTTTGGAGTCAGTGGCCACAGATGCATACTCGCAAAGGTGGATGACTAAACTTTCATGTTCTGAAGTCCCCTCAACCAAGAGCCTGTGATTTCTGATTGGACATGGCTTCTACCCACCATCATCTTCTCCCTGGGAAATGTCCACCTGGAAGAGAGACCTTATTCTCAGACCCACAATCTGCCCTGTTCTCAAGATTTTCTACTTCAGCTGCAACCCAACCTGACAATCAAGACCATTCCAGGCTGAAATCCAGCCCCATCCTGGGATCTCAGGAGGGAGCTCTGTGGTGGCTGTGGTCAGCCATGCGGGGAGACAGTGGGATTTCCACCCATTCTGAGGTTAAGGCTGCTTGGTGCTGACCGTGGGAAGCCATCAGCCGACAGGCTTGTGGCTGTAAAGGGTGGGGGCCCTCCCCCAGCCCACACCCTCATCAGGCCTTTAGGAAGGAGGATTTCATCCCACTTTGCTTTGGAGACCTGAGCTGAAATACCAGGCTTCAGCGGGCCCTGTTACCAGAAAGTGCTAACAGGGGCCATCCAGGCCTCTGCGGTATGACCTCCCCTGAAAGGAACCTGGCCAGTCCTTGGGCCAATACCCACAGGCTGAAAGACAGAGAACACTGATTAAGGAAAAAAATGAGAAGTCCGAAGATTTACAGCCGAGGATATTTGGCCTTAGCCAGCCCCCCTGCAGGCTTTCTCAGCCACTATCTGTAGGGCTTGAGGCTTAGAAAGTTCAGGGAAGGGAGAGCAGGCCCCAAACTGATTAGGGCCCAACTTTCTAACAGACACAGGTCACCCCCATCTTGCCCCAAACACCAGACTGAGCAAATGCTATTAATAACCACGGCCCCTCTCCAGGCCAGGAGGGTTGAGCCTGCTCCTCCAGTGCGGCCAGCTGTTCTGAAACAGGTTTGGGAAAGTGATTTTTGGCACATAATGAAAAGGGTGTGTGTGGGGGGGTGCCCAAGAGTTCTCTATCAGGGCCAATATTATTTTTAATTGCAGAGAATCAGCCCATGGCCGTTACTCAAGGCTGCAGAGCCCAGGTTTGCCAGGGATTGGAAACCAACTTCAAGAGGAGTTGAAAAGCTCGTTCCAAAGACTGTTCATTACCAAGCTGTGGCTTCTTGTGGAAAATCATGTTATGCCTCGACGTTTATACGATCCTCTCCACACCACCTCTCCCTCCTTCGTCCCGTCTAGAGACAGAGAAGTGAATCTGAGCAATCTCGGACTTTTAGTTTCTGCCCTCCCCTCCTCCACCCCACCCAAAGCATGACCGATGGCCCATTTTTCAAGCCAAATTTCGTCCCTTGTATGCAGCTGTCAGGAAACCACAGAAGGTACCTGAAGGAGCACAAGCAATGGCTGGTTCTAATCTGGAAGGGAAAAAAAAAAAATGAATTAACAAGGCAGCTACTTATGGAAGAATGTTTTCTTTTCTTCAGCCCCAGTCTGCATATTTTCACAACATGTGTACTCTGTTACCTTGTCACTTCCCTGTTTTCTCTGAGTAAATAACTGGGCTCTGGACTTAAGGAAGAAAGAAAGAAACCGGGCCCAGGAGTGTCACTAGGCGGGCCTGGCTAGCTGAACTGGCAGGGAGGAAGGAGCCTGTGCTGAGGGTGAAACAGGCCAGCTTGCTGCAGCCTCAGTCTGGCCTGGCTGGCAAGGACTGTTTTCTGTTTTCTGCAGGTACTGGTGTAGGAGTGAGAGACCAGGGCACTGAACCACCCAGCTCCGCTCTGTGCCTGGCAGACCTCAAGGCTGGAGAAATAAACAAGTCTTCTCCCACAAGTCAACTGTGAAGCCCTCCCTGACCCCTGCAGAGTGAACAAGGCTCACAAGGTTCCTCAGCCAACTCTCTTCCACTGGCCAGTGAGGCAGCCAGGATGAGAGAGGCCACTCGTGCGGTTCCCAGCAGTGAACCCTGGAGGGATTGGCAGGCGCCAAGGCCTTCCGTGGGACGCAGGGTAGGCTCTTCCTCCGTATCGAGACAGGGCTTGGATGTACTGGCGAAGGGCTCCATGCAGAAGATGTCCAAAGGTTTCTGAGTTGCGGTCTTCAGGGGATGCTGGCCTTTTCACACCTGCAACCTTGGAACCTCACCTGTGGTGTCTGAAGCCTTCTCGGGTGGGCACAGAAGAGCCCTGAGCCACTAACAGGACATTTTTCAGAGATTCAAAGCTGAGGAAGGCAGGGGTGACCGGTTTGTGGGTGGAGCTGATCAGTCAAGATCGTTTCACTATAGAACAGCTACAGCCTTTTTAAAATTTTTAGTTACATTTTTATTTATTCATCTGTGTGTGGGAGGGTACAGTGTGGCACTGTACATATACAGGGGTCAGAGGGCAATTTTCTGGGGTCAGTTCTCTCCTTCTACTACTTGGGTCCCAGTGAGTGAAATCCAGTGGCCAGGATTTGTGTAAACCGTATAACTCACCCAGCTATTTTGCTAGCTGATCAACAGCAACTCTTACCTGCTCAGCTTCTCACAGCTGGTGGTCAGAGGAGAAAATCAGAAGTGGGAATGAAGACTCATGACCATAATCTCAACACTTTGAGTGGCTGAGGCCGGAGGATTATGGCTTTCAATCCGACCTGGGCTATACAGCAAGATCCTGTACCCACCCACCCCCCAAAAATTAAACAGAATAGAGAACCAATAATAATAGCGACAATGCATTATTGCTCTTGACATTATATAGTCTGCAAAAGGAGTTGTTTGCCATGTGCCACAATGTGCCCGCAGGAGAAACTGAGGCATAAGTATTCAGAAGCTGAGACCCTCCTAAAGCCCCACCGTGGGCTTGGAAATGGCAGGGTAACTTGGTGTTATCTGGGCACCTCATGCCTACCTTTCTCTTTTCCACTGCCCAGGACCCTTTGATTCCAACCTTCAAACTCCCTGTCTCGCCTTGTAGATCATACAGCCTCATAGCCTTCCTGGAACAGAGCTTTGGAGATTAAAAGTAGAGTTTTCATTTGCAGAGGTCTGGCTCCCATCTGTTGAGCAGCTCTTTCTACAACCCTGGAGTGACACAAATGCCACACGGGAGGGTCACTTGGACAGGGTTGTGCCTTTAGAAGCTTTGCCTATTCTAAACTGCAGGCTGACAAGGACCTTTGGAGGAGGGGGGGGGAGGGAGAAAATGAAAGAGACAGAGACAGACAGGCAGAATGACAGAGAGACATAGAAGGAGACAGGGATGTATAGAGACAGCAAAGACATGGAGAGATACAGAGAGAGACAGGAGAGACAGAGAGAGACACACACAGTGAGAGTCACACAGAGCCAGAGATAGACAGGCAGGCAGATAGAGAAACACAGAGAGACAGAGAACCAAACACGTCTGGGAGCAGGGCATGAGGACATTTATGGTTTAACCCAATTCTTCGTGTGCTAAATCGTACAAAGACAGCTTTCAGGGTGGGTCGGTGAGGAGGATGGGAGCATCCATGATAAGAAAGACCACAGCTGATGTGCAAGGGGCCTCACTCCGCCAGGCACCTACTACTAAATGTGACCCTGTGTGGTAGGTGTGCTGTCCTCCTTTACCCGGTGGGGAGACTGAGGCACAGATTGCTCAAAGTCACTCAGAGAGACCTGTGAAGTTGGGACCTGAACCTAAAGCTGTGATCACTGAAGGCAGTGTTTGTACTCAGCATGTGTGGCCCCTGCGGGAAAGCAGCAGTTCCCGCCTCAGGATGAAGACATTCCTGCAGGATGGTTAGCTCTCTATGGCTCTCTCAGCCCCAAGGGAAGCCTCCCCTAGCTCTCTGACAGAATACTTCAGAATCAGCTAGTGTACCGACCTGGAGCACTTGGCTGCAGTTTGCTGAACAGCAGCCCCTCGAGTCTCCTTTGTGAGCCCCCGCTCCTGCCCACCCCCAGGCCTGGTCTATCTGGTTTTAGTTGTATCTCAGCCCATACCTTCACACTTCTTGCTTTAGCTTCCTCCTACGTATTTCCTTTAAATGCCCTTGGTTGGCTTTGTGTAGTCGAGGCCTGTGTGAGCGTGGCCTGTCTAACTCCTGTTCTGTTTTCCCTCTAGACAAGCCATATCAGAATCCTTTTAGCTGCCTTATGAAGAAGATTCTCGGGTTCTTCCAGAGGCCTCCATAAGGCCTTTGGCAGTGGGACTGGTTGTCTGCATTTGGGGGGAGTCTCTTCAAGTGATTCTGAATGATGGCAAGCCACACTCAGCCATTTGGACACCAGCTACCCTCTGGTCACTTCGAGGCGGTAGGAGCGAGCGCTATGAAGAATTCCCTGAGACTTAAGGTGCAAACACTGGTGTCCTACAGCACAGAGGCTGGGACAAAGAGGTGAGAGGAGGGGCAGAGAAAGGTGTAGGAAGCTGGGCGATATTTCTGCCATCCATATGGAACTCCAGGGTGGCCAAAGGCCCTGGTAAGAATACTCTCCAGAAAATGTTCCAAGCAAAGCCTCAGAATCTATTTCAAGCATCCAGGATGCTGGTCCATTTCCGGCTGGAAGCAGTATCCCTTTTGTCTTCTATAAGAGATCCCAGCAAGCAGGATGGAGAAAGAAATAGTCAGAGTCATCCAGAAAGGAAATCAAATAGCCTCACAAGAGGGAGAAAGTTATGAAGAAAGAGGAGGTAGGAACAGGAGAGAGAGAGGTGGGACATGTTTCAATTCCCAAGGTTCACTTCAGTTAGTTAGAGATAAGCCTGATCTATATAGTGAGTTTCACTCCTGTCTGAACTATAGAATGAGCCTTCTGTCTCAAAAACAAACAAAAACACAACAACAACAACAAACAATATAAAAAAACACTGTTTCCTCTCCCAACAAAACAAAATTGGGGTCAAGATTAAGAGCTCGGTTGGTAAAGTGCTTGCCTTGCAAAAGTGAGCTCCTGAGTTTAATGCACAGAAGCCTTGGAAACAAAACTGGGTCCTGGAGATATGCCTCAGTAATTAAGAGCACTGGCTGTCCTTCTAGAAGACCTGG
This sequence comes from Phodopus roborovskii, assembly GCF_943737965.1. Taxonomy (NCBI): domain Eukaryota; kingdom Metazoa; phylum Chordata; class Mammalia; order Rodentia; family Cricetidae; genus Phodopus; species Phodopus roborovskii. The sequence goes on along the minus strand of NW_026126515.1, from coordinate 1,741,788 downwards.
GTTTGGTTCCAGCTCCCACATGGTGGCTTCTGTCTATAACTCCAGTCCTAGGAGATCCAACATCCTTTTCTGGCTTCCATGGGCACTAGGCACACTGTAATGTACAGATAAACATGCAAGCAAAACACTAATACACATAAAATAAAAATAATTGGGAAAAAGGCTGGGAGTGGTGGCATGTGCTTATAACCCCAGCACTGGGGAAACAAAAGTAGACAGATTCCCTGGGGAGTGTTGGTGAGCAAGCCTAGCTTACCTCTCAAGAGAGGCCAGTGAGAGACCCTTAAATAAACATACTCCCAAGGAAGAAACACCCAAGGTTGCCTTTGACCTACACCAGACACACAGACACATATGCACACAGATACACATTGAGTAAGGCATAGAAGATGGCTACCTCATTGATAGAGATTTTGTCCCATGGTATAGGAGACACCTAGGCAGGCAGGCAGAGACTCTGTCTGCCTAATGCTGGAGACCTCTTCTGAGGTCCAGCCCTTGGATTTGAGGCAAAGACAGATCCTTCTCACCATCTCTTCAACGTTAAACCACAGAGGACATTCTATCATCTTCCTTTGAGTAGTAAAATATATTACTCAGAATTGCTTTTGTGTTTGCACTTATGTTATCATACATATATTTATATAGTATCATATACTTCTGATTACATATGTCACATGATGCTTGTTAACATATTTCATGTGTATGTTATGTATACATATGTTATGTATGAAATATATTTATGGCATGATACTTTATAAATACAAATCACAGACATTTATATAGGTATTTAGTTAAATATAGTTATATGTAGATTTTTGTGTGAATATTATAATTGTAGATAAATATTTGTGTTTGCATATAGAAAGCATTATATAAATCACAGGTACATTTATACACATCATACATGCACATGAACAAAACAATTGACTTAGTAACCTAGTAATCATGTGATTCCTATGGTGAGTTGAATTGTGTCCCTCTAAAAGATATTCTGGAGCCTTCACTCCTTTTACCTGTGGCTATGGCCTTAGGTTTTTTTCTTTTTGTTTTTAAATAGATTCTTCTTCCAAAAAACACATCCCTACCACAATTTCCCCTCCCTCCACTCCTTCCAGCTACACTTCCCCCCCCCCTTCTTCTCCAGATCCACCCTGTGTCCATCCCCTTTCTGAAAAGAGCAGGCTTCTAAGAGACAACAACCAAACATGACAGGACAAAATACAACAAGACAAGGCAAAGCCCTCACACCAAGCCTGGACAAGGCAACCCAACAGGAGGAAAAGAGTCTTGAGAAGAGGCAAATGAGTCAAAGACACACCTACTCCCATAGGTAGGAGCCCCACAAAGACATCAGTTAACAGCCACGATCTGGTATGGACCCGTTCAGACCCTGTGCTTGCTGCCTCTGTCTCTGTGAGCTCCTGTGAGTGCTGCTTGTACTTTTAATGAACCATGTTCTCCTGGTGTCCTCCATCCCCTCTGACTCTTACAATCTTCCCACCCCCTCTTCTGTGGGATTCTCTGAGTTCCAAAGGGAGTAACATGATGGAGACCTGCAATTTAAACTTTCTCTCCACATAATGTCTGGCTGTGGGTACCTGTACCCACTCCCATCTCCTCCCATCTCTGATGATGACTGGACAAGGCACAGATCTGTGAGTATGGCAAAATATCATTAGTAATCATTTCATTGACTTTTTTTTTATTTTTTATTTTTTTTTTTTTTAAGGGCAGTTGTGTTTGGTTCTACTGTTGTCTCTGGGCTACCCAGTCTCCCGTTTCAGTTTTGAAATAGAGTCATTGCAGGTATATAGGATATAAGTAAGGAGGAAGACATACAGGAGTTGATCAGTTCTTACCCCAAAGCAGTTGCTGGCCTTAAGAGAAAAGACGCAGAGACAGAGCCTCTGGGAGGAAGAACATGTGATGACAGGGATGAGGCCACATGAAGGTAGAGACAGAGGCATCTGCAAGGCAAGGATGGCCAAGGATGGTGGGGTCCGCCAGAAGCTGGGAGGACTCTTCCCTAGGGCTGCCAGGAGGGCCATAACTCTTCTGAAACCTTGATTTCCAATTTCTAACTTTTAAATCCATGGTGCAATAAATATCAAGCCACCTATTTGTGGTCCTTTGCCAGGGCAGCCGAGGAAATAAATATAACTCACTGCAGAATGGAAGATGGAGCCATTGCAGAGTTGGACTCTCCCGCTGCTCAGTGCTCCCTTCTTGGCCTTCTCCCTGGTTCTCTGTCAGGGGCAGTGAATGGGGTGCAGATGTTGGTTTCCAACCCAAACCAAAAGGTTATGAAGGTTGCCGCCACCATCTCAGCCTAAGCTTGGGTCTTTGGAGCAGAGAGGGAGGCTAAAACGTCACAGCTTTACCGGCCTTGCCTCAGTCTGGCTCTGAGTGCTTTGAGCTCTCACAGGGAAAGGCTAATTTATGGTCAGAATGTCCTGAATCAGAGGTCCTGCTGTCAGAGAGAGGTTCTCTCTTGCTCTTTCTCCTTTAATGGTACAGAGGAATTCCTCTCCAGTCCCCTAAAACATTTGCACATCTTTTTAAAATTTGCACCTTTTTTTTTTTTTCTTCTGAAGACTGGTTTCCTATGGCGAGGGGAAGGCTAGGAAATGCCCAATAAATCATCTGTCTGTCCTCACTCAATTGAAAAGCAGGAAATGCAAAGACGGGCCAGGTACCTTTCCCGTTGTTTTGCATATAACAACGGAAAGGGCATCGGAAAGGGCAGCTGAGGGCAGTACTAATTCAGCAAGGGTGTTTGAGTCGGTGTATAGGCTCAAAGGAGTGGGCCTGTCAATTGGCCCTATCCTCTCCCAGCTCTTTCCTTGGGCAACCTGGGGGGGGGGGGCAGCGCTTGCTCTGGGATGTCTGTTCACAGCAACAATTTAGAAACTCCGTGCGCAAGGCGCTGCTGTATTCAGTGCCAAGATCCAAGGAATTCGAACCTTGACTCCTCAATTTAAAAAGGCATTTGCATCTAGTTGATGTTACAGCAAACACCGTGACATCAAGGTGATGCCCCTAGGCAGGGAACTGTTCAAAAGGTCCCAAGGAAGAGATAAGAAGACCAGCAAAGGCCTCTTGGAGATGATGAAGGCTCTGGGTGGAGGCTTGGGAACACAGGAGGAAGATGAGGGACAGATGCTGGGGACATCTGAGAATGTCACGGATTAGAGGGCCAGAAAAATGTCCAATAAATCATCTGTTTGTCCTTTCCGTGGCTTATCTGGGGGATGGTACAGGACATCTATCTCTAGAGCCTGGCCCGTGACTGTGGTTGATGACATAGGACACTGATATTGACACCGTGCTTGTAATCTGCATAAACAGAGCCAGCCCTAACTTGAGGATGACCTCTAGTCAGATGTGCATTCAAAATAGCACGTGCCTGCAAAAGCCACCAGGCCTCCTGTGCTCTCAGGAATGGGAGGTGGGATGGGCGATGGGTGGGGGTGGAGGGGTGGGGATGGAGGGGGGTTCCTGTGCAGCACTTCAGAGCAAAATCTTTCTCCTGGACCTCCCGGAGCTTTTGTTTTTCAGTTGTCACTTTCTTTTGCTTCCTGTCCACCTCCTCTCCTCCACTCCCTGTTGGCCCCCTCTTTGCTAAGTGCTCTCCTTTCTTTTTCTTCTCTTCTAACCCTCCCCTACACCTGACACACACACACACACACACACACACACACACACACACACACACACACGCAGAGTACTTCCTCCTTCCCTTGCTCAGCCTGTGTGCTCCTGGGATGATCCACATACCCTAAAGTGTAATCCTCCTGACTGACTGTACCTTTTAGGAGCCATCTAGAGGGATCCACGGTGGAGGAGGGGGACCACGGTGAGTAATCAGGAAATCTTATGTTCCAAGCAGAGGGCCAGAGCAAGCCCCCCAGGAGGGAAGAGACCACATTGAGGAGGATCAGAAAGTCTTCCGGCATTAGAGGGGCTCTAGAGTGGGTAGAATTTTGTATTTGAAATCTGTGTGAATCTGAACATCAGGCACAATACTAGGCACCTGCCCAGTGGACTTTCCACATAGATACAACAAATTACAGAGGGGTTGGGGAGGGGGAGGGGGAGGGGGAGCGGGAGCGGGAGGGGAGTGAGTAACAGAGCCAATAAATAATTCTGTAGCAATACAATTGAAGAGAAAGGTCCCAGACAGCTAAGAGCTGTCCTGCAAAATATGTCTTGTCTTGTTCACTTACTCTGTTGGAGAAAACAAAGACGAACCATGAAAATAGATGTCACTGTAAATGCTGAGATGGAAAAGGAATTCAGGATTTACCTCAGGTCAGCAGAGGGAGCTATTCTGAAAGCTGTTTCCATGGCCTGCCTCCAATGGGTAGGAATCATCATTTCTTGGCCTTAGTTTTCCCTTCAGCAAAATGGGAGGATAGCTTGGATACCATCTCTGCCAGGAAATGGGACTCTACGTAAAGCGTCGGCGAACTCTGACTTGTTAGAGAAAGCACCCAGCTTTCCATGGCAGCATAAACAGAACTCGGGGCCATGTCCCGCTTACATGGCATCTGTAAGGCCAGGTTCCCGGGCAAGGTTAATTTCTCTGGTAAGTCACGGCGGCTCTGTACAGTGATCTGGTTTTGGGTGGGGAAGGACTCACGAGGCTCATCCAGCGCCTCTGACCTTTGGCTGGCTCTGTCAAGGCCATTCCCTTGTCTGAAATAATCTTACTCTCCTGCCTCGGTCGGCTCCGGCTTTTGTCTCCCAGCCTCACAGGATAGAGTCTGTGCCAACGTGTGACCTGGCCTGGGCCCCCAGTGCTGCCAGACTCTTCGTCCTTTGGTTAACCGGAACCCTGCATTATGACCGTGGGGCTCTCCAGCTGTCCTTACTCTCAACACATTGCCGTCTTCAGCAGCACTAGGGAGGCTAAGTTCAGCAATATGAGATCTCTCTGCCTGGACATTCCTTATCCATACCTCACTACTGTGAGCTCCACCCTTCTCTTCCAGGGTCAGAGCCAGTGCCATCTCCCCAGTGGAGACGATGATCTCTTCCTGTGCTGGCTGCTAAATCACACTTTCTACAGAAACGATCAGGATGACCTAAAGCGATTTATGAATAAGGAAATTGGTCACTGTGAGTCTGAAAAAAACATAAACTGGTAAGCCACCATTTTGCCCAGCAGAAGTCAAATAGACTAGGGAGTAGCTGGGAGGTAGCTCTGGGTGACTTTTGGATGCAGTGAGACTCCAATTTTGCTAGAAGCCGAACAGTCTGTACCAACAATCATGAATAGGAGTTTATAAAGGAGAAAAATATGACAAAATAAAATACTGTTTATCTTTTTACTTATTCTTAGTGCTTTGCTATCATATGGATCCTTCTACTGTTGGACTGTAGTAGTATATAATTAAAATGAAGATGAAAAGAAAATACTAGTAACAACGTGTCTCCACGGGAAAACCACATATGATTCTGTTTCTCTCCTTGTTCCTTAAAATGAAGCCTTCCTTGGGGTGGTGCTGGGCAGACAGCTATCCAGTACCTAGTTATGTGTAAGGATTCGAAGTAAAGAAAACCCTAAGCAACTAACATCACAGTGGGAACAGAGGATTGCAGAATGGAAATGCCTCAAAGGGAACATGCTATTACTAACTCCCCCATTTACAACAGGGGTTTAAGGGAATACACTAAATTTGCTTTGGATAATTTATTTTTGAGAGTACTATGATAGCTACATTTTCCTGTCTTTGTTTTCCTGGGAACTTTTGACAAGCAGAAACCACTCAGCAGTGGATGCTGCATTCTGTTCGTTTGGATCTGTTTATTGGGAGGCTCTCCTGTGTCTACTGGGAAGACAAGTGGCTATCAGCTACCAGCTTTCCATGGGGGTGGGGGTGGGTACAACACTGCCTAGAACTTGGGAACTTGGGAAATGCTTGGAGTGTGTTTGATTGTCAGGGTGACTGAAGGAAACATGCTATTGACTGGGAACAGGGGCATGGTGCAGGGTTCCTCTGTAACATGTGCGGCAGTCCTAGAAGACGAAGAATGGACTTACCCCAGATGCCAACACCTGGAGAAGGGAACTCATCTGGACTGTAGACTAGAGAAGATGCAACCCCAAGGCTCCCACTCTTCCATAGTCACATGAGAAAGGGCTGTCGTGAAGCCAGACAGCTATTTCTCAGTAGCAGCCCAGCACCACCAAGCTGAGATTCAGGGTTACTGGACCTCTCGGGCTTTCCAAAGAAGGTATAAATCTAGATGGTGATGTACAATTTCCTGGGGAAAAAAACACTGCGCAAGCCAGATCAAACATATGCATGGGACAGACTTGGCCCTCAGGTGGCTAATTCACAACTCCAACTTAGGAAAAAGACCCAGTCCTTGTTTTTATGAGGGGTAGAATAGGACTCTTATGAGTTCAAATTCTGGAGCAAACAGGCCTGGGTTCAAATCATGATTCCATTACTCATTACCCATGTCTCTATCCACTGGAAATTCTTCAATCCCTACTTCTCGGTCCATGGAACTGGAACTAAGGATAGCACTTGTGGGCTTGTCACATGGCTGGCACATGGGGAACGCATACAAAGTAGAACAACCATTAGCATTATGTTTATTAAGGATCTCGCAGTCTGGCATAAACCCTTGCTCAATGCATACAGGTGCTCAGAACTTATTAAATATGTGTGAGAGAAAGCCCTTGGCTTGGAGATATTTTCATTCTGGAAAGAGAGATTAACCTTGGCCATGAATATCATGAACTGGTTGGGTAGAAAACTGTGACTGACATCAGACATATGGGAAACTGAGACAGTCAGGCTTGTGAAGGAGGTGGGGGTAAGGGGCCTGGCCAGGCAGAAATGGAGGAAGAGAAATGGCCTGAGCAAAGGCTGGGAGGTAGATGTTAGAATACTAACGAAAGTGGCACGAACTCCCTGAGCATTTCCTACAGCGGCAGATTTGATCCTTGAGCTTCATGCAAGGCATGAGGCTGGAATGGTCTTGGGGAATCAGGCCATGCTCTGCCAGGCCAGAGTATGAGTGCTTCATTTGTTGGTGGAAGAGTGAAAACAGTGATCTGGAGTCAAGAACAAGAAGAGACAGAAGCAGATCGATGGGCAGACCCAGCATGGTATGAGGTGGGTCTGGGGATGGGTGGGTGGGGGTGCAGGGAAAGATATCTTACCAGGCCAAACATGCAGGGTAGTGGAGCACCAGCAGCAGAAACAAACTTCATTTTGGAAAAGCAATTATTTTAACCTTATCAACTTACGTTATCATGTGACCAAAATATCAGTAAGGTAGAAGATAGCACATAACAACAGCAGCCTCCAGGGATCCACACGGGTCTCTGCCTTTCATTGGTGACATAGAAGACCTTCAGGTCAGTGTCAGTGGTGGCAGTGGTATAGGAGGCCATGAAAACTGTGCATGGGTTGAGCTGGTAAGATGGTTTGGAATCCTTGCTGTATAGTTTCAATGACGTCCTGACTTCCTTCATTGTCACAAGCATACTCCCTATACCATTTCATTGTCTCTATCAATGATTAGCAATGGCTCTTTGTCATGAGTTTTGAAAAATGTCCTAGCTAACTTGCTGTTATTCTCCCATCTCTCCAGAAAACCTGCCCCCCACCTTACCTTTGGCTCTTTAGATCATGTCTCCGCAGGGTTATTGATGGATTGGCCATGAACAAAGTTTGTCGTGTGTTGACTCATCTGGGCTGGCTGAGAGGGAATCCCATATCACAATGGAGAGAGGTGCTTAGCAAATACTGAGGAACAATATTTCCAGGGGAAATTGCAAATCCTCTGAAAGAACAAACTGTCTCCAAGCATGACAACAACATTCATTTTCACTCCAACAGCCCAAGTGTTGTTTATGCTGGAAGGCGCATTCATTTTTAAGAGTAGACCCGGCACACCTCTCCAAAGGAAAGATTTCATTGGCTGGGATTCTGATGGCCCTTCTAGGGTGGAGGTACTAAGACTGCCTTTCTAGAGGGTGCTAGGTTCCATAGAATGTCACCCAAATTAGTCCCAACAGTGAAGTCTCACTAATGTCTCAGCCTTAGTATCAAAGAATCCATGAATAATCACACTCGACTTACAGATAGCAGACACACACAGCAGACAACTGCTGGAAGGATCCACCCACTGAAGTCCTGTTGACAACATAGGAAAGGGTCACTAGTTTTAAAAAGCGAGTAAAATGTTCTCAAGTCCACTTTTTTTTTTTTTTTTTTTTTGAGAGAAAGAGAGAGAAACAAGTATGTGGTGTTCCTTTAGGACCAGAGGGGAGCACCCTGTTACTATACATGGAAAGGAGCACCCTGTGATTGTACAAGGAAGGAAGCACCCTGTGACTGTGATTGGAAGGGAGCACCATGTGACTATGCACAAAAAGGAGCAGCCTGTGATTGTACAAAGAAGGAAGCACCCTATGGCTGTGAATGGAAGGGAGCACCCCATGGCTGTGAATGGAAGGGAGCACACTATGGCTGTGAATGGAAGGGAGTACCCTATGGCTGTGAATGGAAGGGAGCACCCCATGGCTGTGAGTGGAAGGGAGCACCCCATGGCTGTGAATGGAAGGGAGCACCCTATGGCTGTGAATGGAAGGGAGCACCCCATGGCTGTGAATGGAAGGGAGCACCCCATGGCTGTGAATGGAAGGGAGCACCCCATGGCTGTGAATGGAAGGGAGCACCCCATGGCTGTGAATGGAAGGGAGCATCCTGTAACTGCACAGACTGGAGAAGAGTTGACGGCTCCTCCTTCACCCTCAGAGGAGTTCTAGTCTCTTCCTGCAGCTGGAAGATTCCTGCATTCTGTCTGAGTCCCCCCAGTCCTCCCCCAGGTTGAAAACAGATGCTGGTGACAGCAGGGGAATGTGCAGCAATAAAGAGTTATTGAATAATGGTCAGAGCCAGCCAAGTTTGACTCAGCTGCCTTTTGATGGCAAGTTGCCTGTCAGAGGCAACCAAACATGAGCCCAACATCTCTCAGCAGGGAGAACAGCAGGGTTCCACCCATTTCCCCCAAGCCTTGGGAGCAAAGACATGCCTGTTAGACCTCTTTCTTCTGGATCCTTCTATAAAAATGTGTCTGGCACATAGATTAAGTCCCAGATATGGACTGACCTTTTTATACGGGCAGGTGATTCAGCACAGACCACTTCTCATTGGTCAAATGAGGGGTTGTGTTCAAATAAATCAGAATTTTCCCTTCCTTGGGTGTTTATGGTTCCAAGTCTAACTGAGTCATGGGTCAAGAGCCTTGAAGTTAGTACAGGAGATGGCACAGGTGACCCCGCCCCCAGCATCTCTGGTGGCACTTTGAGGGACCTGATTACTCCGGAGCTCATAATTCCCAGCTCCCTCAACTCTTAGGGCCTGAATCCTTAGCCTGAGAGGCTTGCAGGGATTCTTAGACAGCTGGGTGGCCCTGAAACCACATGCAAATGTCCTCTAAGCACTGGAAGAGGTGTAGGGGGACAGTAGCTGACAACCCTGGGAATTCCCAGGGAGTGACAGCCTCCTATTGGGGAGTGAGCTCAGAAGGGTCAGGGGGTCTCAGGCATCTCCCCTTCCCCTCAGCATGCTCCCACCATGGCTCCGGGTGGGAGGATAATCCAGGCAGTCTCTGGCCCTGAACATAGTCTTGCCCCATCAGCGTCCCTCTCCCTGCTCATTACAGCCTGCACCTCTGGCCCCTCAGCTGCCTTTTAGGGTTAGTCAACCCCTAGGACCTAGATACACTGCCTAGTTCGTCTCTCTTGTCCTCTGTTCTGAACACAGGATGGGACCTGAGGAGGCTACAGCTTGGAGAAGAAGAGGGAGAGGCAGAACCAGCTCAACGCTGCACTGAGTAAATCAAACTGCTCTCTTCCTTGGGCTGCCTGACCGGCCCTGCAACCCTTTCCAATCAGGGAGTCTAAAGTTACCATATTGACAGCATCTGCGGCCAAGCCTGGCTCTAAACGAGATGAATTGCAGTGAGGCAGGAGCCAGGGTGGAAGTATGCAGCAGGGCTGGGCTGGGCTAGGCTGGGTTGGGTTGGGCAGGGCAGAGGGGGAAGAGGGAGTCCCAGAGGAAGAGCAGGACAGTCCCAGCAGGGGGTGCAGGGCACTGGAGAAGTGGCCTTGAGTTGGAAATCAGGCCAGCAGCCTCCTACGCGGGCAGAACAATGGGGGGAGAGAAAAACACTTTTGGCTTCAGAGAGTCGCTTCCCCTGTCTCTCTAGGAGCTTCACTGAGCCTCCAAAGCAGGATGCCAAGTTGAGTTTCTTGTGTGTATTTGATTTTGCTTTGGATTCATTTAATAGAGTGACCATGTCTTGTCTATTCCTTTCCTAAGTAGTCCTGGCCAGCCTAGGCAGGGTAAAGGACTCCATCCATAAGAATGGCCTGAAGATCAGAGCGATTTAGTTTTGGACACTGAGACCAGGGAGGTTAGGGAGTGTTCTATGTCAGGGTGTCTCAATATGCTTTGCTCCAACTTGGCCTGTTCCTTCTGAGGGAGGAAGAATACTCAGGAAAAAATGTATGGCACTGGTGAGTGTCCCCTTGTTCCCCAAAGAACATCAGCTAGGAGGGACCTGCATATACTAAGGAGGATGAAGATTAAGGGACCAAGGTATTTCCCCTCCCTCCATGGTTCATACAGATATTTGGCTTCAGGGCTCTTTGGAGTGAGTGGGTACCTAGGCTCTAGCTCTATCCACTTCAGCCACAGCTGCGTTTTCTGTACCGTCTTCTCTGTAAGTTTTCATGGCATTTCTATGTCTATTTCAGTTACTGTAGTAAGTATAGAATTCATTTTGTCTCTTGGTGAGTGGACAGGATGTGGAAGGTATCAGTGTGTGGCAAGAAGGAAGGCAGATGGAGATATCTCTAGAGATGGGCTGGGTGTGGCAGGGGATGCTGAGAAAGGAGGCCAACCTAAGGAGAGGCCTGGATCAGCACTAACATGAGGGCCAGCCCCAGAAGCATCCTACTGGAACCTGGGCCCAGATCTCCACATAGGCGCTGTTCCCCAAGCTCCTATGTAGGCGGCAAGGAAAGACAGGAGCTGCAGTTGTGACGCTGAGGACTTCTTCACATAGGTCCAACATTCACTACTCAGCCACAGCTGGGAATGTTAGATGGACTCAACACAGTTAGTTTCTGCTATCTCAGAATTGCTAAGCACTCCCCAGTAGAAGTTACGTGCTAAGAACTGGACAGACTGCTCACCTGCAGTGATGGCAGCTTCTATACTCATTGACCTTTGCTCTGACCTGCTGTCAACAGAAGCTGGAAGCCCTCCTTCCTCCTCCTCCTGCCTCTCAGATCTCTCCCTCCATTTCCTCCCCAGCTTCACTTACTGCTGCCTCCTCAAAGGCTGCTTTCTCTAGGTTTGGGCTTCTGTTTTGCTTTTCAAACACGGTTGCTCTTCTTGAGCGAACTTATCACCCTCTGCTGGCTTCATTTACCACCAAAACTCTGTGACCTCAGGCCCAGCCATCTTCCTGAGCTTCCCACATATGTTTCCAAAAGCTCGCTGGATACCCCGGCTGGACATTCTGTGGTTCCCTCAAATCACACATGTCCAAAACAGGTTGACTATCACACCCATTGCTTCCCATGACATGTTCCTCGTCACGCTCTTCCGGTCAACAAATTGCCATCCTGCAGACACCCAAATGGAAACCTTAAAGCCACTCTGACCATCCCTCTCCTTGGCTAGCATCTGTCCTTTTCACGAATGCCACCACAGATGTGGATTTAGCTCTTAACACCTCTCTGCTATGACAGATTCCTCCTCTGGGATCTTTCCGTCTTGGTTTTCCTTCCCCTTCATAAACTGGGGACAATTGCTCAAACACAGTAGCTGTTTGTGCTAGTCTTTGTGCTCAGAACTGGTGATCTTAAGGTGCCTATGACCGAAGGAGGTCCTGTGCTCATATGGTTTACATCCCAGTTGTGGAACCAGCAGAAACAAACAGATGCATAAGTGAAATGGGCAGGGAATAATGGAGTAGGGTGGGCATCTATCTATATACCTACAGAAAAGAAAGAAAGAAAAACAGAAACTATTCATGATTTAAAGGACAAAGTTCATACATGGCTGGACAAGCAAAGCCTAATAACATAACACACATGACCCTACCTGTTTTCACATTGCTACTTTGCTGCCTACAATACTTTTATTCCTTTTCTTCTTCTTCTTCTTCTTCTTCTTCTTCTTCTTCTTCTTCTTCTTCTTCTTCTTCTTCTTCTGCTTCTGCTTCTGCTTCTGCTTCTGCTTCTGCTTCTGCTTCTGCTTCTGCTACTCTCTCTCTCTCTCTCTCTCTCTCTCTCTCTCTCTCTCTCTCTCTGTGTGTGTAGGGGGGTGTTCAGTATTTTGTCTGCGTATATGTCTGTGAACCATGTATGTGCCTGGCTAGTGCTCGCAGAAGCCAGAAGAGGGTGTTGGATTGCATGGGACTGGAGTTACAGGCAGTTATAAGTTACCATACGGGTACTAGCAATCAAACTTGAGTCCTCTTGAAAAACAGATAGTGCTCTTCACCTCTGAGCCATCTCTTCGGGTCCACTTTTAGTGTGAGACAGAGTTTCATGTAGCTCAGACCCACTATATAGCAAAGGATGATCTTTGAACTTCTGATTGTCTTGATTCTATCACCTTTTAAATCCTGGGGTTATACAAAGCTTGCACCACCACACCTGGTTTATGCAGTTCTGGGGATCCAACCCGGGGCCTCATGCATGCTAGGCAAGAAGTCTATCTACTAAGCCACACTAGCCCTCTGCCCACAATCCTTTTCTCCATTCCATACTCTATTTCATGTATAAATGACAAATGAATAACAAAAGGTTGGCAAATGTATGTGGGGCCCCTAAATGAAGAATAAAGATGGTAGGCATGGCCTCTCCCACCCTCACATCTACTGTAGTGGCTCCTTCCCTCAAGTGTTTTTCACACCATTTCTGCCTCAGGTAACTCCAATACCACCCTTCCAGATGCATAGCCAAAATACCAAGGACAAGGACAGCCTGGTTCCATTCTTAGACAATGACTGGCACGTAGTAGGGCCCTGAGACAGGCCAGCTGACTGTCAAGGGCATGAGGCAAAGGGAAGTAACAGCTGTTTGCTGCCACCATACCCAATGGCCATTCTGTTCAGATGGAAAAAGGACTCATGACGGTTCCACTATCAAGTGGGTTGCCAGAGGCACATACCTCTTGCCCAAGACAAACAACTCTGTCACTGTGTCTTTGCCTTTGAAAATATCTCTGTATAGCCAAGGAAAAGAACTAAGAATAAAACACACATCCGTGGGATCTGATGGTCAAAGATCTGCTCTTATCACTCTGAGCAGAAAGGCACTGGGCTAGGAGCCGGTCCTATGGCTTGGCTCATCCTTTCAGATGGTTTGTGCAGAACCACGTCTATTTCCATCCCAACAACAGGGTATTTATCTCTTCTCAAGGATCTTAAGCAAAGCCTGACTGCTTAGTTTTTCCCACATCCCGTTCCTGGAATTCCCTAATTTCTATTCCCTGAGACAAGAATAATTGAATGCAAGGCTTTGTTGGTCTTTGGCAAATGCACTTAGAATCACTGCCGGCTTTGGCAGAGTAGGGGCAAGGTGGACAGGTAACCGACCACAAGAAATTCCAATAAAAGTTCTAACTAAAGGTAAGATTCAAATTAAGAGTTAGATTTTTGGTGTGTGTGAGTTGTTTCAGGCTGGGTGCCCGCTCTGGGAAAGTTCTGGGCATGTGCCAGTGTGCCTGGCGTCCTCCATCATTGTTGACTCTTGCAAATTTCACACATGGTCACCTCATCTTCCTTTCTTTTTACAATCTCCCCAGAAAGCGTCCCACCTCTGACCTAAGCATTTCATTAGTCCTCCCTCCTTAGAGGCCATTTGGGAATTTTTTTTTTTGACAGTCATTTTATTCACTCTGGCTCAAACCTGCCAGCCCCACTATACTCAGCCAAGCCTCCAAAGGAAACACGATCTGGTTGCTGCGTCAGATCACTTGGAAACAGATACGACTGGCTTGGAGTCACTCCATGTGGGGCTGTAAAATTGCTCTCCTCCTTCTAAGTGGGTTGGGTCAAGCCCAAACTGAGGCAGGAGGTTTCCAAGGAACACAGAGCATAGGTTGTAGTAAGTGGTGGTGATGGAGTCAGGGGTTCTCTTGCTTCTAAGTCAGTGTTAACTCTTCCACTGGCAGCCAGCGTGTGAAGGTGGCCTCCATGGTCAAGCAAAACAGCGAGGCCTTCACTGGGGAGCCTGGAACATTTTTTACAAGAACGGTGGGGATTCAAGCTTGGTGTGAATCTCTTCGTTCAAGCCAAGTTCTAGTCTGAAGTTTTGTATTTCCAAGATAAATGAAGGTTAGTTGATATGACTCTGAGATGTATATTCCTTGTGCAAAGTTTGTTACGGTGTCTATTCTTCTACTGGGTCACATTAACAAATACCACCCAAATTCTCATATACATTCCAAGGTCTCCTTGGAATATTCCAAATGGGACACACTTATTGTTTTGGTTTCTTTTTCTTTTTAAATTTTATGAATGTGTGTAGACATTTTGCCTGCATGTATATCTGTCACCATGTACACAGATGGTATAAAAGGAGGCTAAAAGATAGCACCAGATCCCCAGGAACTGGAGTTATAGGTGTTGTAAGCCCCCATGTGGGTGCTGGGAATTGAACCTAGGTCCTCTGGAAGAGCAAACAAGTGGTCATAACGATGAGCCATCTCTCCAACCCCGGGTTCATTTTTCACCGTGCAGTTTCATTTGATGTCTGGGAGTCTGTCTGGCCTAATGGAAGTTCTAGAGTAGGAGTCAGAAGTCCCAGCAACGTCAATCAAGTCAGTCCCTTAATGTGCTTGCACCACCTTGTCTATGAAATGGGACTTGTGCCGTTGACTTTGACCATCACAAAGCACCCTATGAAGACAGGAAAGGGCTGTCCTCTGCTGTAGCAGAGGGATTGAAAATGAAGTGATTCTGGGGTTCTATGGAAGCTGTGGGCTGAAGCATGACGGGCAGACAAACACAGTAAATAGAGAGGCAGGACCCTGACTGCTCCATTAGAAACATGCTCCAAACTCTCTACCTCATCTGTCAGGATTTTCATACAATCATTCATTTTAGACAACAAAGTTAAGTTGCTCAGTCTCATACCTAGTAGAAGAATTTTTGTTCACTTTTTTTTTCCTACCAGGATCACAATGACAATTCTGGTGGCTTTACTTTTTCTGGAATGATCAGGTACTAATAGATCACAGAAATAATTCCATCCGGGTCTAGACTGGGGAACCAAGGTGTGTACTGGGGGGTAATGGGAGCACATGAAGTGGCTCGGGCCAACGGGAGGATTTTAAACAGGCATTTGAAGTTGGGGACAGAGGAGAGTCGCAGACAGAATCTCAGGGGATGGTCTGGTGACCTGTCTCTTGTTTCCTGGGGAATTTTTAATAGTCCCATTCCTGTTCCCACATACCTAGCCATTGTTATATTGCTTCACCCATTTCTTTACCATGAAGATGGCGCTGAAGTATTCTGCACATCACCACACCATCTGCTCTGCCATGTGAGATGGTCACGTCAGGGCCAGAGGAAGCTGCTTCGATGCAACAGTCCTGATAGTCCTCCATTTCCCTTTTCCTTTCCTTTCCTTTTTTTTTTTTTTTTTTTTTTTTTTTTTTTGAACAGCCTCTCAGGCCTAGAGATCTGGGGAGATCTGGAAGCAAAGGTCCTTAACTTAAGGAGATTCAGCCTGTTGGAACAGATGAGCTTATATATTAAAAAAAAAAAAAATAGATGAGCTTATAAATACATAACCATGGAGAAGGAGACTGGGAAGTAGGAGAGTCACAATAGGGCAGTGGTTGGCAGAATGTGGTCCTAGGGCCAAACCCAGCTCACACGCTACTTTTGTAAAGGAAGTCTGATTAGAACACAGCCAGACTCATTTGTTCCATTTGCTTGCATGCTGGTGACGGCCGTCTTTGCACTACAGTGACAGCACTGAGTAACAATGACAGACACGGTGTGATGACTCATCCTGACTGTCACATTGGTTGGACTGAAAAGGTTTGGGAAATTAGTAAAAAATACTTCTGGGTGCTGTCCTCTCCGAGGGTGCCTCCAGAGAACAGTAGATGAGGAGGCAGACCTGCCATGAATGTGCATGGTACCATCTCAGCCTGGATTAAAGAAGGGAAGAACTCAGGAGGCAGAGGTTAAGGGCGTTACCTTGGGTTTGAGGACAACATGCTCGACACCGTGTGTTCCAGCGAGGGAACTGTAGCAAGACCTTGCCACAAACAACCAAAACCAGGGGCTGGGCGTGGTGGCTTACAGCCTAATCTTAGCACTTTAGAGGCAGAGGCAGGAGGATCTCTGTGAGTTTCTGGACAACCTGGTCTATATAGTGAATTCCAGAGTTACATGGTGAAACCTTGTCTCAAAAATAAAGTAAGGCAGAACAAAAAAAAAAAAAAAAAAAAAAAAAAAAAAAACACCAGGTTGGTGCAGGGAGGTAATTCTATGCCTCTGCTTCCTGGCTACCTTGAGGCAGGCTGCTCTTTGTCATCTCATCTTTTGTGCCCTGATTGACTGAAACTTCTCAAGTGATGAATAAGACAAATGTCCCCTCCCATTTTTTCTCATTAGTTATCCCTTCTTTACCCAAGAAGTTTTTATGTGACTTCAGGTATGTAGATATATGAGTGTGTTCTATAACTCAAACATTTATCGAAAACAAAAGAACTGAAAAGATTTATTTTAAAACAGTTCTTTGGTGACCACAGGGATAGCTCCATTGATAAAGCACTTGCCTTGCAAACAGAAGGACTTGAGTAAAGATGCCAGGCATATGGTGCATTTAGACTCCCAGCATCAAGGAGGCAGAAGCAGGAGGAACCCTGGGGTTTGCTAGCCAGATGGTCTAAACCAATTTGTGAGCTCCAAACCAATGAGAGACTTGGCCTTAAAGGAGGTAGATAGTATTCTTGAGGATACTGAAGTGATCCTCCAACCTTCCTTTGCACACACAAAGACATGCACACATATACACTTGCACAAACACACACACATTTAAAAACTCTTGAATAGATGTGCAACTTTACCATTTATTAAGGATGACAACAAAGTTGCATATTAATGAGATGAATATATTTATTTGCATAAACATTAAGTGTTGACTGAATATTTGATACTGCAGGATGTATAGCATTTTCAACATTTTCAGAATTGATTAATTTGATTTTACACTTGTCAGTTCTGAGAATACCACTTTACATAAATACATAATGCAAAATACTAGATGTGCATTTAGGGGCATCTCAGAAAGTTTTGGAAATTCTGTTCCAAACCCAAACCAAATTTCATTTAACAATTTCTTTTTTCAAGTCAGCAACTCAAATAGCAATTTTTAAAATAATCGAACATCAGATGGGGGGTGGTGGCACATGCCTTTAATACTAGCACTTGGGAGGCAAGAGGCAGTTGGATCTCTGTGAGTTCAAGGCCAGCCTGGTCTACAGAGTGAGTTCCAGGATAGCCAGACCTACACAGAGAAACCCTGCCTTGAAAAACAAAGATTTATATTGTTTTCAATTGCGTGTATTATGTGTGCCTGTGTGTGGGTATGCGCATGTGAGTGCCAGTGCCCACAGAGACCAGAGGCATCACATGGATCCCCTGGAGCTGGAGTTATAGGAGGTTGAGTGCTGAGAATGGAACTCTGCTCCCCTGCCAGAGCAGTTTGGACTGCCCAGGAGACAAGAAGAAGTGAGGAGACCGTGTCTTCAGACAGTACACAACCAATGGGGATCCCAATATGAGAGCGATACGGCACTGCCACACTTGCAGCCATTTTAAAGTGCTTGGAGCTCTTGGGACAGAAACATAAATACTAAGAGCTGCGGTTCCAAATTCCACTCTGCACCATCTCTCTTCTTTGGGACAGGCTTACTAGGGTTTTGCAGGGAGCAGTTTGTTAGGTGACATATAATCGAAGGGCGGAGAAAACCCATGCTAGGGATGCTGCACACCTAGATTCAGCTTTCCCCTCTGATTTACAGAAGTTCCTGAAGCAAAGGAAGTCTGTCTTCAGCAAGGAGGGACCCAGCGTTGTTGCGG
Source organism: Phodopus roborovskii (assembly GCF_943737965.1). Lineage (NCBI taxonomy): Eukaryota > Metazoa > Chordata > Mammalia > Rodentia > Cricetidae > Phodopus > Phodopus roborovskii. Next base: position 1,723,632 of record NW_026126515.1, on the reverse strand, counting down.
CCACAGAGACCACTCCTTACTGTCAGACGTAAAGAGCTTTATCGATATTCTTTCAAATCTTCAAGGAAGGAGGCTGGGAAGGTGGATGTGCCTGTAATCATAGCATTCAGGGGTGTTCCCCGCCTGCCTGGGCTTCACAGTGAGCCCCCATCCCTAAACAACAGAGGAAGCTTGCCTGTGTGAGGCAGAAGGAGGGCCTGCATAATTCCCAGGGGGTAGAGCTGAGCAGCCCCAAAGACACATGAGCACTGGTCTGTAGGCCAGGCCTGAAAACTTGGACTCAACAAAAAGTGTTTCCCTTTGTATTCTCCACGAGAGAGCACAGACTATTCTTTTCTGCCTATCTCTTTGAAGAACGGGGGGGGGGGGTGTGTGAGGGGGGCAGGAATGAAAACAAAAACAAATGACAGCAACCACAATCACTTTTTATGACCACAGATGGAGTAGAGAAGAGCAGCTTGGCCTGGCTTTCACAATCCCACATCATCTGGTCTCACTCTCTGAGGGACTCTTAGTCTCCACATGGGTTCTTCATTCCCACCATGTCTCCCAGCTCTCAAACACACCACCCACACCCAATCCCATTTTTTGCTCTTGGTTGAAATTCTTCTCAACCTTGACCTTCACAAGCCTTCTATTTTTTATTATTATTATTATTTTTTAACAAAGTGTCCTTTACAGCTGTCAACCCTGCCCCAACTTCCTTCTGAAGAGAGTCACAGTAAGTTAGGGCCCTATGGTATGTTTCTGTTTCAGGGCTTCCAAACGAGTGTTTGGGATTTTTGTTTTGTTTTGTTGTTGTTGCTTTGTTTTTGGAAGATGTGTCATTATGGGTTTCCACAGAAATATGCAAATGAGTGATGGAGTTGGAGCATAAATAACTCATATTTCCATATGACGTGGAAGCTCTTGGGCAGCAAGGTCAATCGGAATGAGTGGGAGTCAATTACTAGCTTTGCTGCTTCTTGGGGGGCGGGGCAGAAATTTGCCCAACTCACTGGCTGTGTGCCAGTTCTGGGTAGTTTTGTTCTGTTTCTGTCTTTGTGAAGCTGGAGGTTGAACCCCTGGGTTTTATACATGGTAGAAAAGTGCTCTCCATGGAGCTTGAATTCTGACAAGCGCTGCAGTGCTACAGTTCCGTCTTTGGTGCTCTTGGGCACTCGAACCCCAGATCGGACTTCTGTTTCCTCTAAGTAGGTTACTTGAATTCACACTTTTCTTAAGAAAAGGGAAGACAAGAGAGTTAAGATAAGAGAGCTGGTGAGAAGGCTCAGTGGGTAAGGGCACTTGCCACCAAGCCTGATGACCAGAGTTTGATCCCTGGAACACACACGGTGGAAGGAGAGAACTGATTTTGGCAGGTCATTCGCTGACCTCCACATGTGCACTGTGAAATGTACATGCACACTCACACACACACACACACACACACACTCATGCACTGTGAAATGTACATGCACACTCATACACACTCTCTCACACACACACTCTCTCATGCACTGTGAAATGTACATGCACACTCACTCACACACACACACACACACACACACACACACACACACTAAATAATTCTTAAAAATAAGGAAGAAGGAAGATGATGGCACGGGTATGCTTCCTCTCATTCATGGCTGGAAGCATTCTGTAGGGGCAGAGCCTAGTCAAGTTTGCCCAGTGGATTCTCTGTCCATGCCGCTTTGGTGCAGCTGCTGGGGACAGATGCCATCAGACACGCTGTTCTGGAGACATGTCCCATCAGAAACACAGAACCTAAAGGAAGCACAAACAAGAACTCGGTGCTCACATTCTTCCTCCAGTGACAAAAAACCCCCCAGCAATCTCGGAGGCTTAGACAACGGCGGCGGCGGCATGGAGGGTGTGGGACTCCGAGGCCACAGAGGGGGAAAAGTTCCTTCTTTCTCACTCCTTCCCTCAAATTAAAACAATGAAAATGGGCTCTCATTATCCCGATGATTAAGTCCCATTCAGCCAGCTGACAGCACCCAAAGAATGATTTTCCTGTGCTGCACAGTGCGCTGCCCTCCATGGCCCCATTCACAAGCCACTGTGTGCATTTAATCACCCTGGGCCAGGCCGAGCTAATGAAATGCTGGGGCCTTGCCCTGCCCTGACCCTGCTGCTATTTCTATCTGAGCTCAGCACGTCCTTTGCTTGACAGTTGCAACGGAACAAGCATATTTTTCTCTCTCATCTACAGAGTGTAAAGAGCCTATTTTGGCAGCCTGTGGGGCTGGAGACCCCGCTGGAAAGCCAGCGAATGCCCCTGGAGGTTAACTGCAAAGCTGTTTTCCAGACCAAGAGGCGGGTGGAGGAGGGGTTATGGGGTGCTGGGGATTGGACCAAAAGAGCCCTGATGGAGGAAGGACTGGCTGAAGGCTCTCATAGGGGCAGAAAGGGAAGATGAGTCTAGAGGTAAGGGGGCCATGCAATGGGGGAGAGCCGATCTACCCTGACACAAACCTGAACAAAAGCCCTTTGTTGCTTATCAAAAATCTGCCTCCCTCTCTGAGGTCAAAGTGAGGAATCCGTGCTGCGGGGGTTTTCAGTTCACGTGGTCTGGGGAAAGGAGAGGATCCCCGCAGAGAGGCTGCTCTCGGAATTCCAGATCATTGTCTTAATGAGTCCCCAAGACTCCGAAGTTATCGACTAAGTTGCCAAAATTATAGGCATCTCCGCCATCCTGAAGTTTTGGAGCTTATGTTTACTAATGGGAAAACCAGCCTCCAGCTTGCTTTGAGGCATGTTGGAGAGGAGAGGTGCACACCAGGTGTTAAATGTAGCAGCACAGCGGCTTTACACAGAAAGGACTTATCTCAACGGAGGCCTTAAATCAGAGGTGACAAACTCATGCGACCCAGTGGCCAAAGAGGCTAGAGGTCACCAAAGTGAGTGAAGGGAGACAGGTGGGAACTGTGACCAATTAGGAAACAGTCAGCTCCTGGCTACAGTAGGCATTTTCTGCTCAATTTCAGCCCTTTCTGCATTTGCGTAGGTATGCCCGAAATTGCTGGATTTGTTCGCATCCGCAGATTCGTCCCTCCCCTCCTTATACGAAATCATCCTATTGTTTAATATTGGCGATTAGTTCAAGATCTAGAACAAGAAAATCAATGTGTTGGCTAAACAAATCTCTCTGAATACCGAAAGCTCATCCTTAGCGTTTTGCAGGGCCTGAGGCAAAAGGATGAAGGGAGGTTTGAATATTGTTTAAATATTTAACAGATAGAAATGAAAGTCATGAACTGTGAAAACCAAAAAACAAAACAAAACAAACAAACAAACAAAAACAAAACAACTGCAACAAAAAAACATGCCTTCTTACAACCAGGAAGTCAGGTGTGACACCAGGGTTTGGGACAGCTAGGGGTTTCTGAGAGAGGGAATTTGGGGCCTGGCAGGGTGGGGTAGTGTGCAGAGAAGTGAGTTCTGGGCCTTTAGTCCTTCCTTTCCCATTCCCAGCTCTGTCCTGTGTTTCCTTCACAGCCAGTGGACACCTCATCTACTGTCTGTCCCCTTACACCAGTAAATAGCTACCCTTAGCTTGATGCCATCCATATTCACGTGACATGCAGGCTGCCCTGAAAGGAACATACAGATGGACTTGGTCATATCTGCAAGGATTCTTCAGTGTTCAGAAGGGGAACACGATCTTGGTCGGTCATTTCTCTCTGGTCCATGGCACTGGATAGGACCACTATGAGGTCTTTTAAGGTTGGGTTTCAAGTCACCAAGATCTAAGTACATAATTGGCCTAACTTGAAGAGACCTCTAATTTCCCTGATTAAATGTCTAGAAGTGACAGTGTCTTGATTAAGCCATGTGATCTTGGGTAAAGTGCATTTTTTTTTTTAAATGAACAAATTTCTACTTGATAAAGTTGAGTAAGGTGCTTTCTTCAACCAATCCAGAAATATAATACAATTATATCTCTGAAAATACTTTAAAAAATAGTGACAGAGAAACAAAGTAGATGGCCAAGAAAACAACTGCTTTAAGTACAGATTTTATCAAGGGAACTATATATGAAGAACTCACTGAAACAATCTCCTCGGTAGCCTTTCTTTTAATCCCGGGTATGGGCCAAGTCCAGAAGAACTGTGGCCTGTCATCTTTCCAGCCCTCCTTCTTTCCTGGTGTAGGGATTGAACCCACAGCCTTGCACATAATAGGTGGGCACTCTGTCACTAAGCTACACCTCCACTCCCAACAGTATCTTTCATTGAGAATTTTGTTTGTCTTCCATCAGTTTCTTAGGCTTATGTCTTCTCTCAAATCAGCCTAAGGCTGTTGCAAAAGTAGTAAAAACAAAAGCCAAGATCTGGGGCTGGGCAGGTGGTCCAGGGCTGCTCAAATATGAGAGTCTGAGTTCAGACTCCCAGCACCCACAGAAAAGTCAGGTGTGGTAGTCCTTGTCGGTAATGAGAGCTGGGGTGGGGAGGGGTGCAGAGACATGCTGATCCTGGGGGTTCGCTGGCCTGCCAAGGCAACCAAAATGGTGAGGACAGGTTCAGTGAGAGAATCGGTCTCAAAAAATAAGGTGGAAGCCAGGTGTGGTGGTGTCTGGTCTCCATATGCACATATATGCATGTGTGTGTGTATGAACCAGACTCCTCCAGATTTCAGAGACTGTGCCTCTTCCCCACCGCTAATATCCTATAGTTAACATTAAGAAAGGACCTGGGCTATGATTGTGACGGTCACTGTAGTAAGGTTAGGCCTAGGTTTCTCCTTGTAGTCCAGGCTGTCCTGGATCTAGCTCTGTAGACCAGGCTGGCCTCGAACTCAGAGAGATCTGTCTACCTCTGCCTTCCAAGTGCTGGCATTAAAGGCATATGCCATCACTGTTGGCTAGGCCTAGATTCTAAACAAATGAAGATCAATGGGCAAGGTAACAACTGGGGGTGGGGGTGGGGTCTATTTAAAAGGGTACAGAAAAAAAAAATACCCCAAACTTTCCATAATGGTCTAAGTCAACAACAAGACAGGAGTTTTATCTTGAAAGACATAAGGAACATTAACTCCTCACCATAGAAAAGGCCACATTTTATGAAGGGAAGCGAGGGCTACCAGAAACAACCCTGAATTTGTGTTGTTTGGGAGAGATTAACCTGTGTAAGCAAGCCTGCCCGATGCCCAAAGATATCCCTTGCTCTATACCCGTCTAGGCCTGACTCTAAAAAGGAAGCTGTATGGAAAATGAGTTTTAAAAAGATTCTTAAATATTGAGTTTATTTCTGAAACTCTGATTTTTGCCTGTGTACACATTTTGCCTGCCTATATGTCTGTGTACCACAGGCATGCAATACCCACAGAGGTCAGAAGGGGGCTTCAGATTTCCTGGAACTGGAGTTAGAAATGGTTGTGAGCCACCGTGTTCATGCTGGGAATTAAATCTGGGTCCTCTGAAAGAGCAGCCTCCTCCTTTTGCTTAATGTGTATGTTTGTATGTGCATATGTTGCATGTATGTGGATGCTTGCAGAGCCCAAAAGGTGCTGTTGAATCCCTGGTGCTGGGAGTTATGGGGAGGTTATAGGCTGCCTGACACGGGTTCTGGAAGCTGAATTTGGGTCCCCTGGAAAGACAGCAAGTGCTTTTAGCCACCGCTCCATCCGTCAAGCCTGGAAATTGAGTTTTTTCAATTCCTTAAATCTCCAGTGAGGAACTGGGCACTAGGGATGGTTGGGTTTTTTTGTTTGTTTGTTTGTTTGTTTTTTTAGCCTGTAGGATAGGACTGTGGGTATTGCTGATAATCAGAAGGCTTGTGAACCAAGTTAGACCAATCAGATGCCCCCTCAATGGAGAGTGAATTTTGAGTGAGGGAGTGAAGGAATGGATGTATTGAGAATTCCATCATGCTCAAGTGTGTTATCCTAACCAGACTTCTGTGGTTTTTATTGCAGTTCTTGCTTCCTGGCTTCTAAAAATTTGTTTGTCCCTCCCTCCCCTCCCTCTTCTTCCCTCCCCTTCCCTCTTCTCCTACCCTCTTCCTTTCTTCCCTTTCTTTATAGTGCTGGGGATCGAATCCAAGGCCTCATGGATACTAGATAAGTAGTGTTGTGGAGTTGTCTTTTTGCTGCTCTCATTGGTTTAATAAAGAGCTAGATGGCCAAGAGCTAGGCAAGAGGAGGTTTGGCAGGACTTGCAGACAGGGGGAGATCTCTGGGATGATGGAGATAGAGTCTTGGGGGGAAGCAAGATGAACATGCCTGTGTTAAAGAAAGGTACTGATCACCTGGTAGAATGTAGACAAGAACTATGGGCTAATTTAAGTTGTAAGAGCTAGTTAGCAACAAGCCTAAGCCATCAACTGAGCATTTATAATTAATAAGTCTCTGTATGGTTGTTTGGAAGCTGGCTGGCGGAACAGAAAATTCTGCCTAAAAAATAGTCTATCACTGAGCTACACCCCCAGTTCCCACTTATTACCCATCTCTGAGACTGGCTCTCCAGCCTCCCCTTAGTCCTATCCACCTTCTTTTGGGGGATATTTCTGTTGCACCCATCCCAAGAACTGGCTTCTAAGAGCAAGTACTGACCTCCAGTGCAGCTTGCCAAGTGTTGGTGACCACTCTTGCACCCGGCCCCAGTGTGAGCATATCTCACTGAGGGACATGACACAGAGTTTTAACAAAGACAATGACACCATCACAGGCCTCCCCCCCCCCCCACATATTCATTTCCTTTCTTCATTTTCCTGGAATGTTGGGACATTCATTTCATTCTTTACTGCATCTATGAGCTGTTCTTAAAAATGGCCAGGAGAATCACACTTCAAAGGGCACCCATCCCAGGATGTGTTAGTAGTTGGAATCTCTATAACAGTGAGTCATCCTGAAGCTCCTAAGGCCCACTGTCAAGTCTTTTTTTTTTTTTTTAAATCAATATCACATGTTTGGAAATCATTCTCCAGGGCTGGAGAGATGGTTAAGAGTACTTGGTGCTCTTGCAGAGGACCCAGGTTCGATTCCCAGCTTTCATATGGTGGTTCACAACCATCTGGAACTCCAGTTACAGAGGATTCAGTAAACTCTTCTGACCTCAGGCATCAGGCACGACTGTGGTTCACATACATATATGCAGGCAACGCACTCAGGCACATAAAATCATCTTAAAAAAGAGGAAGTGGGCGCCACATGCTTCCAACTTTCCTTGGGAGAAGTTAGTGGGAGAGGGTTTTCCCGGTGTGAATGGAAGGAGAGTAGAACTGAATATAATGAAAAGGGGAAATGAGTGTGTGTGTGTGTGTGTGTGTGTGAAGAAAATCTGGGAACTGATGCCAGAAAGTACCTGGGTCACTATGACAAATAAACTGGAATACAGACATGGGAGCCAGCAAAAGCTCTACGTGAGTCTGAGGTCAGCCTGAGGTGGAGGGAGGGAGGGAGGGAGAACTGAAAGTTACCAGAAGCCTGGTGTGGCAGCTCACATCTGTAATCCCAGCATTTGGAAAGCTGAAACAGAGTGTTGTACTAAATTTCAGGCCAGCATGGGCTACAATAAATAAATAAATAAATAAATAAATAAATAAAGTGTAAAGCTAGCAGGAAACACTGAGTACCGCCTACTGGTGTCTGAGGGAATTCTCCAGGGAAAGTGAAAAGCAGCTATTAGATGGGTATGTGATGCCTGAATATTTCTCCTTGATTAATATATATATATATATCCATGACCTTTACAAAGCAAATCAGAAGCCAGGTGTGATAATGTATGCCTTCAAACCCGGCCACCGGGAGGCAAAGGCGGGCTGGTCTCTATAAGATCTAGGCTAGCCTGTGTTACATAGTGAAACTCTCTCTCCAAAAAGAAAGGGACAGGGGTTGGGGAAGCACCAAGTCCACACCTAGAATGGCAGCAGCATTAACGGAAGGTGTGGGGGGGGGGGCAACTACTCCCTTTGGTGCTGGGCACTCAACACCCAGTGGAACAGAAGGGAGACATTTCAGAAAGACCCCAACTGCACTGTAGCCTGAGACTCTGGACTGTTAGGCAACTCGAGCAAGTGTCACGGGACTGTTTGCCGAAAGTGTGGCGTTCAGGGAGCTAAAAACCTGGTGGGAATCGAAGTCAACAGGAGAATGAGCCTTCACACAGTCTCCAAGCAGTGAGTGGGACAATGGGAAGGGAGACAAGCAGCAGGTGACCAGCATCTGAGACCTCCACCAAGGAAACCGCAGGTACAGACTGGACACAGCTGTCACCCAGCTAACCTGGAGGGGAGAACAAGGCTGCCCATCACAAGGGAGCTCCCAGGAGTGAGACAGGCTCCTGAGATCTGGTTGAGAACATGGAGAGATGCAGTACTGGATCCGGCTGTCAGGACAGACAGCTTTCATATCCTGTATCCCCCAGCCCCCTCTCCCCTCCATAGCCATTTCTCCTCTGTTTAATCGCCAGTGTGGTTTCAGCAGGCCAGCTTACCTGCTCTGGCTTTGCCCCAGTCTGCTTCCTCTTTCTTTTAAAGAAGTGTTTTTTTCTTGTCTGAGAAACACAGAATGGACTAATTTGCAGGTCTTTGTGGCTCGGTGCCCTGGGAGATGGAGCTTTCTACATTATCTGATTGCCTATCTTGCTTATTTCCAGTGTACATTTAGCTAAAGTTCCCTTATATCTCTCACCTTTTGTTCCCACACTCCCCTTCTATTTACATTCCTCTCCTCTACTTCCTACCAACCCACCACTAATCACTATTCTTTTTTTCTCCTTTTCTTCCACTCTGTGCTGGATATTTTGTCAAGTTGACACAAGCTGAAGTCATCTGAGAGGTGGGAGTCTCAATTAAGAAAATGTCTCCATAAGATTGAGTTGTAGGAAAGCCTGTATGGAATTTTCTTAATTAGTGATCGATGGGGGAAGGCCCAGCCCATTTGGGTGATATTATCCCTGGGCTGGTTGTCCTGGGTTCTATAAGAAAGCAGGCTGAGTAAGCCATGGGGAGTAAGCCAGGAAGCAGCATCTTTCCATGGCCTCTGTATCAGTGCCTGCCTCTAGAACCTGTCCTGACTTCTTTTGATGATGAACTATGATGTAGAAGTGAAAGCCAAACAAACCTTTTCCTCCCCTTAGTCATGGTGTTTCACTGCAGCAATAGAAACCCTAGGTAAGGCACATACACACAGTCACTGATATATTAGCACACACAGTGCAAGTGGTACTTAAGGGTTGAGGATGTGTTAGTTGACTATTACACTAATTTAATAGTGGGTGTACCCCTGGATACAGACTGTTGTTGCAGACAGAACTCCACTCTTAGGGGAAAACTATAGAACAAGCCTGGAGCTCTGAACACCAGTCTAATAGATGAAAACACCACAACCCTAAGACAACCTAGTCCCTCTTGAATATTGCAAACACTACCACTGAAAGGAAAAAAAGTGACTTAAAATGTTAAAAAATTTAACTAACGACCTAACTCCAGATGCACACAAATCCTAGTTCAAACTGCGAACAACCAAGACAGCATATTTCCTCCCAAAACTATCAGCCTTGTAGTAGACGACCTCAATGAGGGTGATAGACAAGATTTAGTTCAAAGTTCAAAATAATGATTATAAATATGTTTAAGGAACCAAAGCGGACAAAAACAAAATAAAACAAAAACCAAACCAAATCAAAACAAAACCAAAACCAACCAAACAAAAACTCTCTCCTGAATGAATTCAAAAGGATTACAAGATAGATAATGGAATAAGGAATTAAATGCAGGATATGATAATGGAATTCAACAAAGAGAATACTGAAGAAACCCTAAACTGAGGCTGAGTACTGTGGCACACACCTTTAACCCCAGGACTCTGGAGGCATAGGCAGGTGAGGCTCTATGATTTCCAGGACAACTTGGTCTACATAGTGAGTTTCAGGTCAGCTAGGGCTGCATAGTAATATCTTGGTTTGTTTGTTTGTTTGTTTTTAAGAAAGAAAGAAGCCAAACTGAGAATCTAGAAATGAAACGTAAATAAATCAAATAAAAAGTTTAATGGAAGCCAGCAGCACGAGTTGTCATGGCGGCCGGGTTGTTAAGTTGGTGTGCTCGCTGCCTTTCGGCAGCAGCAGCAGCGGTACGAGGGTTCCCAGGTGCCCGCATCCTCTGGGAATCCTCCAGGGCTGTAATCTCCCCGTCTGCTGTGGAGAGAAAGTGGCAACAAGAACCGACCATGCGCTGCCAGGAGGACCCAGAACCCGAGGACGAAAACATCTACACGAAGAACCCAGACTTTCATGGTTATTACCAGGACCCTGTGGTGGACGTCTGGAATATGAGGGCTGTCTTCTTCTTTGGTTTTTCCATCGTCCTGGTCTTGGGTACCACCTTTGTGGCATATCTGCCTGACTACAGAATGCAAGAGTGGGCCCGCCGAGAAGCTGAGAGACTTGTGAAATATGGAGAAGCCAATGGCCTCCCCATCATGGAATCCAACTGTTTTGATCCCAGCAAGATCCAGTTACCAGAAGATGAGTGATGAATTACTGAGAAGGGCTTAAGAAGCACTACTTTGTCCACCTCCTGCCTGTTATTCTCCTGGTTCCTCCAAGCACCTTATTAAAGGGATTGAAAGAAAAAAAAAGGTTAATGGAAAGCCTCAGGAACAAAATGGAGCATGGGATCGACAGAATATCAAGACTTGAGGACAAGGTAGAAGAATTGGAACAGTCAGTCAAGGGCAAACATAAATTAGTAAAAATACATGAGTGGAACATGAAAGTTCTTTGGGACACACTATGAAAACCCAACTTCCTGAAGTACGGGCATAGGAAAGGAGAGAATGGGCTTGTCAAAGGCATAGAAAGCATTTTAAATAAAATTATAGCAGAGAGCTCCCCAAATCAGAGGAAAGAGGCTCATCCGGGTTCTAGAGGCATTTAGAACACCAAGTACATAAGACCAGAAAAGAAATCTCCCACATTACATTATAGTTTAAGTACCAAGTACACAGAACAAAGTAATATTACTGAAAGTGCAAGAGAAAAACACCAAACCATTCCATATCACCAGAATAGCAGTCAATTTCTCATCCAAAACTATAAAAGCCAGAAGGGCCTAGGATGATGTATTTCAAGTTCTGAAAAACCACATCTGCTGACCCAGAATACTATACACAACAGAGATAACTGTCATAATTGAAGGAGAAAGAAAAACTGTCCACAATAAAAGCAGGCTAAAAGAATTTATGACCACTAAGCCAGCTCCACAGAAGACAGTGGAAGGGATTCTTCAGACTGAAGAAAAAAATTAAATTCACCCAGGACGATCCAGAAAAGAACAAATCATGCTAGTTGAACAAAAGAGAGGAAAATCCAAAGCCCACAAAACCAACAACATGACAGGAACTAGTAAAAGCATTTTAATGATAATTCTGAATATTAATAGCCCCAATTCCACAATCAAAAGACACAGACTAGCAGACTGGATTAAAAAGCAGGATCTGTATGTTTGCTGTCTCTAAGCAATACACTTGATTGCCAAAGATGGATTCACCTTAAGGTGAAGGCTAGGAAAAGGCATTTCAAGCAATTGGAACGAGGAAACAATCAGGTGTCATTATTGTAGTAGGTGACAAAATAGACCTTAGACTAAAACTTGTCAGAGGAGATAGGTCATGTCACATTAATTAAGGGAACAAAGTATCAGGAGGGAATTCCCATTGTAAAAAAAGACACACCAAACAAGTACATCTAATGTCATAAATCAAGTACTACTACATATAAAGTCACAGGTTAACTCCAACTTAGGGGTGGTTGGTGACTTTAGAACCACACCCTCACCAATAGACAGGTCACTCCAACAACAACAAAATAAACAGAACCTTTGTGTTAAATGACACCATAATCAAACGGACCATGGAGTTTTCCCCCAAATAAAATATATATTATGATATAAAACAATCCTCAATGAACATAGGAAAGACAAAATAACTTCTTGTATTCTATCTCCAGTGGAATAACACTAGGAATCAACAGCAAGGAGAGCTATAAAAAATACAAGTTCATGGAGATAAACTGTTGAATAACAAGTGAGTCATTGAAGAAGCCATGAAGGAAAGCAAAAAATTCATAGAATCAAACTAAAATTCAAACACAATGTATCAAGACCTATGGGATACAATGGAAGCAGACCTAAGAGGAGTTTATATCTACAAATGCCTACACTAAGAAATTAGAGAGCTCAAGAATAAATATCTTAATGATGTACCTTGAGGCCTTGGAAAAACAAGAGCAAGCCAAAACCCAAAAGAGATAATTTCAGGATATAAAATAATGAAATACAAATAAACAGCAACAACAAAACCTTGAAACAATGCAAGGAGGCTGGAGAGATAGTTTAGCTGACAAAAGTGCCTTTTGTGCAAGCATAGGGACCTGAATTTGGATGACCAAAATGATCATAAAATTCAGGCATGGTGTTGTACATAGCCCATTGCTATGGAAAGGGCAGGAACAGGCAGGTTCCTAGAGCTCATTGGCCAGCCAGTATAGATGAACTGATGAGCTCCTGGTTTAGTGAGTGACCATGTCTCAAAATACATAAATGACTAATTAGGTAAATAAATATGGAGGACAGTTGATTGAGATACCTAATAAGAATCTCTGGCCTCTACAAATATGTACTTATGTGTGCACCTATAATCACATGCATATGAGCATACACATACAAATATGTTCATACATTGCCTCACACAGACACAAACACAATATAAAGAATCAATGAGATGAAGAGTTGATTCTTAAAAAAGATTTATGCACAATCCCTTAGCAAAACTAACCAAGGAAAGAAAGGACTTAATAAAAGTAGGGATGAAAAAGGAGAAGACATTACAACAAATAGCAATGAAATTCAAAAAACTCATATGGCTGAATTTCTATAGGCATACAACTCATGAAAGTTAAATTATGATACAATAAACAATGTAAACATTTATAGCAAGCAATGGACTTGAAGCAATAATGAAAAAAGTATCCCAACTGAAAAGATGGATTCACTGCTGAAGTCTAATAGACATGTAAAGAAGTTGATTCTGGATCCAGTCAAGTTAACCATCAAGATTAAGCATCTTAAGTTCCCCCTTATCAAGTTGACACCTAACCATATCTCCTTATGTTATGCTTAATTTCCTAATGAAGACAATAACAAGATTTCAGTTCTCCCTAACATAACTATCCTATGCTCAACTGAAAATAGGCTTTTGTTCCACCAGAACAGCCTTTTGAAAAGCACTTCATGTCCCAGAAATTAAATATGGTCATGTAGATTTATAGCACTCAGACACTGATATATCTCAGTTGACATTACATTACATGGTGAAGTAGCAGAAGACACAAAGCAGATACCTGCTTTGGATATGTGTACATATGTGCATCCCGAATATACTCTTAATAAAATAGAGCGGAAAAGCACATGGGACTTCCAACTCTCACTTCTGTAATTGGTCACATGGCCTCTTCCTTTGTACTTCCTCCACCCTCAGAAAGCGCCTCAGAGATCTTAGTTCTTTACTGGAAGGATGCCTCACACCTTCATTTCTGAAGAATCATGGCCATTTACCATCCTGCCAGCAGAGCACAGGACATGGAAACATAAAGCAAAAACTTTGCTATTGGGCAACTAGGGCTGATGTTAAATGATACCCTTCCTATTTCCACCCTTTGATTCCTGGACTATATATCCTGACTATAGGAGAAACAGTACCATGTATTGGACATTGATTCAGAGCATGTATAGCTACCGGAGAACCCTGCTCAGACATCCAGGCTAGTGGCACCTAGTTGGCCCTGTAACTCCTGTCTTTAAAGGCCATGCTAGTTCTCACACACAGCAAGTTCTTTGTACACGAGCCATCTCCTTAACCCCCATGATGGAATATATACTAAGACAAGTAATGAGGAAAAAAGAAACACATCACACTAAGGAACATAAATATATAAATAAATATATATATATAAAAAATATAAATAAATAAATAAATAGGTTCAAACAGAGAAAACCTCCCTGCCATTCTAGAATGAGCTGTTAACTCTTCTCTCTTTTCTGATTTCCAATCAGCTTATTCATTATTGACTTTGGGACTAATTAAGGCAGCTATGCAGGATTCTGAAAGCCATTTAGAAACCTACAGGTTTTCTTGAGGCTTATGTGACACAATTAATGTAGCTTACAATGTGGTCGAGAAGCAGATGAGGAGACTTACACCCCTGTGAAGCACTCTATAAGAAATTCTATCATTTGGTACATAATTTAGGATAACCTTTTCTTCTACAACAAAAGATAACTTTAAAAAAGGGGGAGTCAGAGAGATATTTAAGTGATGTATAAGCATGTGGCCTGAGGTTTGGATGCCAGCATCCATGTGAAAAGTTAGGTTTGCCTGTAACTCTGTGCTAAGTAGGGCAGAGAAGGGAGGATCACTGGGGCTTGCTGGCCACAATTTTAACCCCAGGTTCAGTGAAAGATCTTGTCTCAAAGAAACAAGGCAGAGAGAGATAGAAGACATAGAACACCCACCTTCTGGATTCTACATATGTGGCTATAGACATTCTCTCTCTCTCTCTCTCTCTCTCTCTCTCTCTCTCTCTCTCTCACACACACACACACACACACACACACACACACAATATACACACACACAGAAATGCACACATACAGAAACATACATACACAGAGAGAGAGAGAGAGGGGGGGGGAAGGAGGGAAGGAGGGAGAGAGCCCAGAAAGTGACCAGAAAAGTTACTTAGAATGACAACTATAATAAGGAACAATTACAATAGATCCAGAGAAGTGGGAAAATATCTTCAAAGATCTCAGGAAATAAAACCGATACTCTAGAGTGTTATACCCAGCTAAACTAGAATTACAGAGTAGGTTAAAAACAGAAGCATTTTTAGAAAAAAAAAAAATGTAATGATTTTTTTTTTGAGACAGGATTTCTTTGTATAGCTTTGGCAGAATTAAAGGTGTATACCACCACCCAGCCAATCACCCCCCAAAAATTAAATCAGCCTTGAATCTTCATAAAATGAATCATTAAAAGCTGCATAACAAGAAGAAAAACAAGTCTCAAGCCAAATTGCTAAAGTTAAGAAATGAGAGTAGGCTTAGAGCTCTGACATCAACAAATTCAAAGGAAAAAAAAAAAAAAAAAAAAAAAGAAGAAGAAGAAAAGAAAAAGCTGAAATTTAAATCAAAAATTGAGAAACCCCAAAGGGAGAGGTAATGTTCATTGGGTGGTGTAAGCGTGCTTGCCTCGTTCACCTGAAAACATTTCTATTCATTTTCTCCCACCAAGTACAGGACTTTGTCTCTGAGGTTTTCTTCTAGATGCCTGTCATGCTTCATTCCCTCCCTCCTTTCCTCCCTCCCTTTTTCCCTCCCTCCCTTCTAGATTCCTGTCATCCCTCCCTCCCTCCCTCCCTCCCTTACTCCCTCCACTTACTCTGATCAATGTATCTGGCCATAGGAATTCTAACAGACTGGCCCTGAGCTCTCCTAAGAAATCAGGTAAAACTCCATTTACTTTGTTCATTCTTTTTGATTTGCGTCCAATTTTCAAAGTATACTTGTGACAGCATACAATAAAAGACATATGTACAATATGTTGGTTGAATAAGAAAGAGAAATTTAAATCATGGAGGAGGAAAGGAAAATAATTATGCCCAAAACCTGAGTTAATTGCTATTGTAATTGAGCATTAAATTTGTTCAAGGCTTCCTGGCAGCTAAAGGGAAAAAAGAGGAAATGCAAAGAGTGACCGGATGGCTGCAGTTCACCCGCCGGCCCGTAACTACTTTACCAGGCTACAACGGGCTGGAGAACACTTGGTTTGCACTCCACCCTGGGAGCACAGAACATCCTGCATCCTGGGGCAGAAGTCTGTACAGATTGCTGCCTTGTGTCCCATCCATGTCCCGCCCTTCTTCTCCCCAACTTTAGCAACAGGCTGGGCAACTTTGGTTTAAAATGGCTTGGTACAAATCTGACTCAGATTGAAGACTTAGAAAACACAAAAATGCCTTTTAGGGGCTGGAGAGATGGAGCAGCAGTTAAGAACATACAGTGTGTGTGTGCAGAGAACCCAAGGTTGGTTCCCAGTACCCACATCAGGCAACTCATGACTGCCTGTAACTCCACCTCCACAGGACACTATACCATTTGCTAGCCTCTGCAGGTACCTGTACTCACATGCATACAGTTGCCACAAAGACACACATAGTTGAAAATAAGATAAAATCTTAAGAAAACCATTTCTAGAAATGTTAGCGTATGAAAATACATAATTTGGGCTGAAGCGATGGCTCAGTCTCCATGAGGCCAAGAAGCTAAAACTGCCTAGGCTGCAGGTTAGCTCATAGGAACCCAGAGGGGTTTTGCTTTGATAAGTGCCTGCTGTGCCGGCATGAGAACCTGAGTTCACATCCCTGGCATCCATTTAAATGCCAGGTGTGGCATCAACTTGGAACCCAGCATCAACGGAGCAGAGACAGGTAGATCCTAGAGCTGCCCAGTCACCCAGTTCAGCCAAAGGGAAAGCTCTGGGTTCAGCGAGAAACTGTCTCAAAAAATAAGATGACATCAATAGAAGGAAGCACCAGACATCATCCTCTGACCTTTATACACGTGAACACACACACACACACACACACACACACACACACACACACACAGACACACACACACACTAAAGCAAAATTGAAACGCCTATATATTGAGGATTTGCAAAATATAGAAGAGTATAAAGGAGAAAAGACAATCTGACAATCCTATTCAGAAACAATTGTGATTACTAAGTTAACCTCTAGATTTTGGGGGATGGGGAGGTTTTGAGTCAGGGTTTTTATGTGTAACAGCCCTAGATGTCCTGGAACTAGCTCTGTAGTTTTTTTTTTTTTTTGTTTTGTTTTGTTTTGTTTTGTTTTGTTTTGTTTTTTTAATGTAAAACTTACATTAGCTCACTTCTTACAATTATTTTTCTGTCTAAACGATTCTATATGTTTTTCATCTTTGACTCAAATGTTGTTTTAATTGTAATGAAAATAGCATCTACCCATTGATGGCCTTCTGAGGTACATCTCCTTGTTCCATCATTCTGTGTCTTTTCCAGCAAGCGAGAGGACATCTTCCCCGTGTGCAGGGAGTTATGTAATTTGTCTAAATCACACAGCGCTAAAGGAAGAACAAACCCACACATTTGGGTGTGTCTGTGCAGCACATTCCCTTCAGCAGATGTTCCGTTCTCAGAGATTCAGGCAGCTGCCCCTGGCTGATCGTGACCCCTGGGAGCAGGAGCGTCTGATGGGGACTTAGCAGTGTCAGAGGACCCAGTTGACCAGTGCAGACAGAGAAGGAAGGAGCTCTCTCTCTCTCTTTCTCTCTCTGCCCTAGTTCCTTTCTCCTTCCTATTTTCTCCTCATGGGAGAGGCCAAGCAGCTAAACTGTCCAGACTGCAGGATAGCTCATTGGTACCCAATGGGGTTTTGTTTTCATAAGATATTGTAATTCAGACCTTTTCCGAGGGGATCAGATTGAGAGAAGGTGGTGAGGCTCGGTTCTGTTGTACTCAGTTCCAACTGCGCCAGAGAGGGTGTCTGGTTTTGTTGTTGTTCATACTGTGGGTTGCAGCTGGAACTTTGTGCAGACATGGTTTTTCTCTCTGCTGAGCTCCCTGATCTGGGTAAAAACTTCCCTCTTAGACAAATCATGACTGAAGCATCCGAGCAGCTCCCTAGCAGCCACTGAAAGAGACACTTCCTCAGGCAGATCCAGGCCCAGGGTTGTTGGGGAACATTGGCTGCTACTCCTAAAGGGACAGGCTGTTGTTAACAGCCACTGTTCAACACCAGCATAACCCAGGAGTCAGGGCCACCCCTGGCTCACAGGAAGGGATTCTTTCCCTTGTCTTTACCACTTAGGGGCCCTACGAGCTAAGCCCTGAGACGTCAAGTGGCCTGACTACCACCGACTCTTGGTTGGCCCTGCAGAGAGCTTGAAACAAGGCAAATGCTTTCCCGTGTGTGGCACTCCGCCGAAGTTGAGATGAGACAAGCTGAGGTGCCAGTGGGTGAGTCAGCAACCAAAATGCCCTCTCTCCATTGCACTTGCATAACTCTAAACACAGGCTTCGCCTTCCCAACAATCACTCATCTGGCAGCGGCACACCAGAGCCTATTTCCTGAAGGAGATGTGCGTGGGAATAAAAAGATTTTCAAATGACTTAGACACCCAGGCTACCACACTGTGGGCATCAGTACTTCCTTCTAGTGAAAGGTGAAGATGGCTTGCCTGATGTGCCACATGGCAGCTGACTGTCATGACGAAAGCTCGTAATGCCGGTACTCCAGAGGATGAGGCAGGAGGACCATGAGTTTGAGTCTAGCTAGGGCTACGTCTCAGGACCTTGTCTCAAAAGCGAACAAACTAAACAACCAGCAGACAAATATCAAGGATGGAGAGCAAGTGTGGTAAGAGCAAATGCATAAAGCCCCGAGCACTTGGTACATCCTTCTTCTCTATACCTGGCTACAATGACTCTCCTATTCACCTATTATACGGGTGAGAAAACTGAGGTCTGGGGTTAGGTGATATTCTTTCTCTGTCTTTCAGTACCGAGGATTGAACCTTGGACCTAATGCTTGCTAGGAAAGTACTCTATCCCTGAACTGTATCCCCACCCTCAATGACTTCCCCAGTGTGACAGAGCTTGTAAGAGTGTGAGCCAAAGCTCCAGGAATTCTAGATTTGTAACAGCTTGAAAATTTGTGTGACAGGAGTGATAGAATTGGGAGAAATCATAAGTCCCAAGTATTCCCCATCAAATAGCTTGTCAGTCCCAAGGATGGCTCCCCATCGAGAATGACACTTGGCATGTCATCCTTCAGCCTTGCTGACTCCACAAAAGCCACGCTGGCCTCCAGGAAGGGGAGAAAATTCTCCTTGCTTCTGTGCTGTCCAGCACTGTTTGGTATTGGAGGTGAGAGCAAACAGCCTGTCGTGATACCACTGGGTGTGGGGACTGCACCGCAGAGAGGCCGTGACAGGGAACATTGATCGCCAAGAAGGGGTCCTAGTAGGGGAGGCTCCAGGGCTTGAACTGCTTATGTTCAGATGTGTCTTAGCCAGGAAGACCTTAAGGACTTCCAGCCTACCACCAGGAAAATGCAATGGTGGTTATCATGGCTCCAAGCCCTAGGTCAGAGGACCTGCAAAAGGATATCCCATGACCTTGGAGTAGAAATCTATGGTACTGTAAAATGATTTCCTATTGCTGTTCTAGTGAGTTTTCATACAGAGTCTTACAGTAATGCAAATTTATTACTTTATACTTCTGGGAGTCAAAAGTCAGACATGGGGCTATAATTAAACCAGTCAGGGCCTCACTTCTTTCTGGAGGTTGGGTGGTGGTGGTGGTGGTAAGACCCATTGTTTTGCCTTTGCCAACATCTAGAAATCATCCATAGTCCCTGGCTCCTAGCTCCTGTTTTCAAGCCAGCAATGGCTCCTTGAGTCTTTCTCATATTGCATAACCCTGACATGCACATCTCTGCTGTTAATTAAGCCCTTACTCAATCCAGGATCGTCTCTATTCTCAAGTCAACCAGCTTGAGTCTTCACGTCATCTCCCACCTTGATTCTTTCTCGTCATAACATGGATTAGGGTGTCAACATCATTGGGAAGCCATTACTTTGCCTAGCATAGGCCTCAAGTGGAAAAACTGAGATCCCCTGGTATGATACTCTTGATCTAGTAGAGTGGGCTAAGTAGCAGGCGGTCTTAGGGGATCGAACCCAGGATCTCAGGCTTGGTAGGCAGGTGCTGCACTGCTGAAGACAGCTCTAGTCTTTGCACTCGCAGGGAAACACTCAACACTAGAGCTGCACTGTGTCTGGTCCTCACTAGAACCTAGGAAAGCAGGGCCTTATATGTGGCCTGGCGGACAGAGTCTGAATCCTTCCTGAACAATGAATGACTGGAACAGTTTGTAGGAAAAGATGAGCAACCCCCATGGTTAACTCAGTTCTAAAACCTAGAACATTCCCTAACCGTGTGTCTTAGATCAGTTAGGAATTCTTCCTTTAAAATCAGTTTTTAGCCTGTGGGCTCGTTCATCTTCAAACCAGAGCAATGAGTGTCCCTCAGTCTTCTAGCTTGATCTTGACAGGGCCCTGTGAGGACTGAGCAACACCCACGTCCCCCATCCCCCAATCCCAATCAGGGTTTAGGGTTTAAGGCATCTGTATGTTTTTCTTTCTGCTCTGCCATGGTCATCTCTCAGTGCTGCTCCGTGGGAGCCTTAAAGAGTTTAAGTTTAAAACTGAAGCATATTTTCGAACTTTGGTATGTCTAAGTCCCTTCAGGGTCATGACAGCTGTGCTCTCTGGACCCTTCACTCCTTGTGTCCTTGGGAGGATTTGTGATCCCCCCCCCCAATCTGTAGCAAGGCTAATGACAGCACTTCCCATATAGGGCTGGAGTGAGGAGAGGGTGTACCGGGCAACAGCCCACGAATAGAAACGCCATGAATATCTTAGCTGCTATTCTTATCCAAACAGGAGGTGCAGCATAAATCTCTTCTCTCCCATCCACTTAACCAGTCTACTTTTTTTCATTGTTTTGTTTTGTTTAATTTAGTTTTGAGACAAGGAGTCCCTATATAGCCTTGGCTGGCCCAGAACCTACTATGTGGACCAGGCTGGCCTCGAACTCACAGAGATCCACCTGCCTCTGCCTCCCAAACACAGACTAAAGGCATGTGCCACCATGCTGGACA
The DNA here is from genome assembly GCF_943737965.1 of Phodopus roborovskii. Classification (NCBI taxonomy): domain Eukaryota; kingdom Metazoa; phylum Chordata; class Mammalia; order Rodentia; family Cricetidae; genus Phodopus; species Phodopus roborovskii. The sequence continues at coordinate 1,702,862 of NW_026126515.1, read as the reverse complement.
GAGCCAGCTTTTGATGCCACCAGAATGTTGCATTCACACCATTTGAGTAAAAAATTTCAAAGCAATTTTCTCTTCTTGTTCTTTCTCTAGGAATATTATTCCTTCAAGGACTGTTTCTTACGGGCCAATGAAGGCATAGTAAATGAGTAGATGACAGGCATGTGAAAAGTGACATGTCAGGGACAAAATAAAGCCTTTCTGCACAGCTCAAGTTGGGGACATTTGGCAGAGTGGTTTCTCTGTGGGCTATTTGGTACCCACTGTTTACCAGATCCTGACCCAAACTCAAACTGGAACTTCCTGGATGGCGCCACCTTGCCCTGACAGGCAATCTGAATTTATTAACTCAAAATGCCTTCCAGGCAATCCATCTCATGACCAGATCCTGGCCAAGACCTCTCTAACCTGGCTTTTAACCCTCAGTGCCCCAAATCACTGGTCTGCACTTTGGGTCACAGCTTTGACTGTCCTTGAATTCTGTAAAGAAGTGCTTGCCCTCAGATCCCACCCCACGCCAAGTCTATTTGCAGCCCTCATGGAGTGTGTCCTAGTTTCCACACCCAGCAATGGTTATTCAGGCTGCCTCCCAACTGCCCGAAGAGTTCCAGAGTCCAGGGACCTTGACTCTCAGTGGCACACACATTCACCGATTCCTCTAAGGTATACCCCTACACGAGAGCTCTCTGTGATTCAGTTTCTTGCACTGGGTTTCTGGTTTCTGCTGAGGAAAAGCCTTGGATGGAGAGTTAGGAAAGCTGTCAGAGACTGGTTTGCACAACATCAAACACATTCCAGGCCTTATCTAATCAGGGAGCCTTCTTCAACAGCCATGCAGAGGCTGTTCCTGCAAAACATTCCCCAGCCAGGGCGAGGGCCTTGATTCGAAAGGCAAAGTAATGGCTCTTTTGGCACAGGCAAAGTGGGCTGGCAGCTGGAGCTTCGAGGTAACCTCTGACCCTCTCCCACAGTTCCTCCCAAGTCCCACTGTACCATTCTAAGCCACCCTCAAATCCCAGGCTCTAATTGGCTCTGGTTTGTTTTGCTTTTTCTCTTCTATCCAGTGCTTCAAAAGGCACTTCAATAATTGTTTGAGGCACGAAAAAGGCAGGGTTCAGCTTTCCTAACTGGAATTGGAGGTAATTACTGTCTTCCCCAAGCGAGCTGGTACATGCTGCAAATCACATGGTCCTGGGTTGCTTTACAGACGGTGGCCAGGCCTCTGAGCTACAAGGAGGATTAGAAAGCTCACAAAGGCTCTGCTACAGAGAGAAAAGACTCCACATGGCTCAAAAATGCTACAGGAGCCTTCCATGTTTTGCTGTCCCTTCGAGACTGCCTGAGAGGTTTGGCCTGAAGAAACTATGACTTCAACTCTGTCTTGGAAGTTTGGGCTTTGCTTTTTTGCTTTGTTTTCTCTCAAGAGACAGGAGCTGACCCCATACATAACTCCCTCCTTGTTTGAAAATAGTAACGATATACTTGACCTAGGCTGTTCAACCCCAGAATAAGGCTCAACCCAGCCAGGCTAAGACCCACCTCAAAGAACCAGAATAAGGATTTGTTTTGTGCTTTTAAAACAGTAAGCCTAAACGTGGGGAATCTCTGTATTTCTTTCCGTATGCTCCATGTGTGGGCCTGGAGAACTATTTAAATCCCAGCCTACCCCTAATCAGCTGACTCACAGGACCCCCCCCCCTCCAGCCTGGAGTGGGAGCAGCAGCTGACCCAACCTCAGAGAGTGTGTGATGTCTCCATGAAGTTAGTCCATATGAAGGGCCTGCTTTGGGACCTGTATATACTAAGTATTCAATACATGTTAGCTAACATTAACTGTCAGGGCGGGGCTTTTTGTTGCCAAAAGAACCAGTCTGAATAGTTTAGAGAAAGAAGCTGCTATGAGAACAACTTGAGGAAGCAGAAAGGGAAGGGCATCAGCCCTCAACCCCAAATGTCTTTGTGGTAGTTTAACGGTGGTAGGAAGGCAACATTGGACGGTTGGAGCCAAGGGACACCAGAAAGTCACCCCATACTACCTAGGTCACATGGGAGGTTTATTTCGAGGAGGTGCAGAGGCAGCCTCTGAGGGAGAGCAAAAGGAAAAAGAGAGGGACAGGAGGGGCTGCCTTTAACAGGAGGATAGAGCACATGTGGAGAAGGAGAGTACCTGGTGGCTGTGGAAGCTACAGTGTCGCAGCATTTTGGCTGCTACTGATGTCCTGCTAGGTCCCGGAGAGCAGGCCAGTGTAAACACTTGAAGGCAAACAGTCTTCCCTCCCAAGGGAACTAACTGTCTTAAGCATCAGGTTGCCTGAGACTCCAGACTGAAGACTTCCTATTGCCTCTGCTCCACTGGGCATCTCAAGAAATAAGAATTAGCGCGTTTCCCAGAGCCCCTCCCCACTGAGAAGCACTGGGTTTGGATTGAGTCAGAGACTGTTCAAATTCTGAGACCCAGAAACTGCCGGCCTGGTTTATGGGAAGGAAGAGATGGGACTCGAGGCTATCCTGGGGGCCCTGAGCGATCCAGGGACGAACTCCGTCTCACCCTTGCCCTTTCTCGCCGTCTTGAATGATCTCACACAGACGGAGGGCGCTGTTGTTGCCTGCTGCTGACCCTTCCCTTCCCAACATCCCACTCAGAACTTCCAATGTCCTCTAACCTTGACCATTCAAGCCCCATAACAGCAAGAGCTTCGTGGAAATTCTCTCAGAGCAGATGACCTTCCAAAGCAGCTGCCCTTTCTGTTTGTAGCATACACTGTTCTTTCATGGTCCTAAAGACAACACATAAGCACACACTTATCTGTATATTTATTTGTTTAATATCTATTTCCTGATAAAGTTCCTGTGCACAATGACAAGTTTCTTTTATTCTCTAGCACAGGTGACTGCTTACCCGTTAACTTTCCTTATTCTGTTTATGCAGATCTGAGCGATCTAATATGGATCTAGTAGGTTCTTTCCATATATTTGCTGAATGAATGTCTCTCTCTCTCTCTCTCTCTCTCTCTCTCTCTCTGTGTGTGTGTGTGTGTGTGTGTGTTTATAGTACTGGGAATCAATCTCAGGACCTTGAGTGTGAGGCAAATGTTCTACCATGAAGCTATATCCTTAAGCTCTGAACTCATGACTCCAAAGCAGATTCAGTTCCTGTGGTCAAGAAGAGTTTGTGGGCACAAAGAAAGACTGGAAAACACTTGAAATCACATCTTGTTTTCCTCAAGTGGGCCATTTGGCCTTGCCTGCCTTGTATTTGATGAAGTTTCATGTTTAATAACAGCCCTGGATTGTTAGGGTAAACACACCAGGCACTATCATGAACTACTAAAAGCTTAAATGCCCCAAACAGGGCGTGCCTACAGTGTGTGCACAAGCAAGGTTGACTCTCAGTTATCCACTGCAGCGCATAATCTAATAGCCAGTAATCTAATAGTTTACAATTTAATATCCTACAGCCCCGAAAGTTTTACATGTGGTTTTGGGCTATGTTTCTGAATTTGCATTGGATATAGGCAGCTCTGATAGAATTCCTTTGCGCTCCTGTGTTCAGTGATTGGCCTCAGTGGCCCAGTAGGGACTCTCCTGAACTCCCAGTACATGCAGAAGAAATAATGCATTGTGCACAGAAGTTGGGGGTGCAAACCCCAGCTTTTCCATGTGCCATCTCTTTTTATCTCTTCCTTCTTCCTTCCTTCCTTCCTTCCTTCCTTCCTTCCTTCCTTCCTTCCTCCCTCCCTCCCTTCCTTCCTTCCTTCCTTCCTTCCTTCCTTCCTTCCTTCCTTCCTCCCTTCCTTCCTTCATCACTATCTACCTCCCAAGACTGTTTGGAAACGCAGTCAAGCTTTCAGAAAAAAATGAATCTGAACTGCCGGCTCAGTCAGATATGCAACCGGTCTAAACTAGAGCTGGGCTTCCCCCACACTTTCTGTTTCACAACTGGGGAAGAATTTGTTTCTTCTTTTCCTTTTTAAATATTCTTTATTACATGTGTGTGCACAGGCAAACATGCACACATTTGTACAAATGTACCAGAGACCATTCTCTCTCCCTACCATGTGGGTCTGGGAGATTGAACTTAGATCTTCAGGCTTGGCAGAAAATGCTCTTACTAACTGAGCCATCTTGCCTTCCCTGGTCTCCCATTTTCTTTCCTCCTCCACCCCCCCCCCCCGCCTTAATGGGCCTTCTTTTCATGGATCAATGGGAGGTGGTCAACAGGTCTTTGCTTTGCAAGGCATGCCTGGTTTGTAAGTTCTTGATTCTGCCTGTACACTTCTGAAAGAACCACTGTCCTGAGCAGTCCAGTGTCAGGCTGGCTGAGGGCTCCCTATGCCATCTGACCACACACTGCTGGATGGAACTATGAGGACTTCCTTCTTAATGGGGCTTCGATCTCTCTGGGCATGTGCTTGTGTTGGGGCAAAATCTCAAAGCTGCAAAGTGGAGACACCCCGACTCCAATGCAGAAGCAATTGTGCTGTCAGTGAGTAGCCGGAACCCCAGAATTCCCACCTTTTTCCTGTCACGAAGTTATATCTCGAGGTAAAACAGCTGCCGGTTCTCAAGCCAACTGGGACTGACGCCAGCTGTTTATTCCAGATGCCAAGAGCCAGATGCACACCCACCCTCCTCTCCCACTCCCTAAGCCTGAAGTCTCAAATTTTATTGAATTTATTAATAGCCTTAGGGGTTTGCTAAAGGAGCTTTACTACAGGCTCTGCCTCCAGAGAAACAGACCCCCCCCTCCTTAATTCAGGATGGCCAGGAAATCTACATGTTAAACGACAACACTCCCACCCCATCTCATCAGTCTAGAATTTCGATGTAATTCCTCTGAGAATCATATCTGGAGAAATGGATAATTGCTATGGTGGAGGCACTGGTGGGTTGGTAAATGTATGACAATCAGCAGGGGAGTCTGATTTGCAGCTTGCCAATATCTGTGGTGTAAATATTTCCATCGCTGTCACTTCAAGCAACCATGTCACTGATTGTGAAGTTGGGACAAGGTACAAGTGCAAGCCCATGCTTCCAGCATACCACAGGGTGGTGGCATGCCATGGAAGTTTCTGGATGGTTCTGGATATTAGTTGCTGGGCTTTTAGTGTGGAAGGTCACTATTTAGTATAGGATTCATGTCTTCTAAATCTTTCCCCAGATCCTTAAGTCTTCTCATGGTTTGCTTTGATGACTGGTTTTCAGCGATTTCAAGGAGTTCCAAACCAGAAAAAGAGGAGGGGGGGGGGAGAAATGCAGTTAGTATGGGAAGCTCCTTTCAGTCCCACTGCTCATCTTACTCAGCTGGCTTCTGGCAGGAAGGGCATCTCAAACACCTGCTTCTACTTCATCAGATAAGCTTTTTGCTCATCTCCCATCAATCCGATCCTTTGACCTGGAGGACAATGAGAAGATTGGGTGTCAGGGACCTGAAAGGACAAAAGAGAATGGAGGAGGTCCATGAGGGGCTCATATGACCCAAGGTCACTGGCCACTTAAGAACAATTTCACTCCAGAATGTTCTAGATGAAGCAGTTTATAAAAGCTTGCCCACAGTTCACTTGTTTACTACTATGTATGCGTTGAGATGGAGGTGTGGGGCCCAGCTAGCCCATCTTGCTGTGAGCTGATGGTCTTAGAGAAGTATATTGGGTGCTGTGGATGGAATGAGCCACTTTCATAGAAGTTAAAAGGCCAGATATCCATGGGCAGTCAGAGCAGGCTATTTGGCAGATACTTTCTAAAGAATAAACAATGAACAAAACAAAACAAAAAACACAGCAAAAGCAACCACCTGAGATGACCATACAAAGATAATTGATAGTACATGAGGCCAACACAGAAGCTTTGAGTAAAACTTAGGATTTTTGGGAACTTGTATATGCCACAGTGTGCTTGACACTTCCTCCACACCCTCACACTCACAGACCTTTCTGATTAAATCAATGGTGTCATTAACAAGCACAAAGTTTTAGTTTTCATCATGGAATGTATCAAACTGGGAAGATCTGCATAGTTTAATGAAGCAATATTTTCCAAATGTCCCAGGCATACCCCCAAAGACCTATTCAAAGTACGAGCTGGACCCAGAGGTTTTAATATACTCAAGTACACAGAGTTCACTGACTTGGTTTCAGATTCCACATTGCAAATAACCTTCAGTAAACTGCTGTTAGCTGACTTCGGAATCACGTCAAAGAAGATCTGTACTTATCTGAAGAGGCCATTAAAGGGTTCCTCTCTTTCCCAACAGTGTGTCTGTGGCGGGAGGCTGTGCTTCCTTCACATGCTGCAACCAAAACAACGTCAGTGCAGCTGATGGGCTGCAGAGGTAGATAAGAGAATCTAGATGTCTTCCATTAAGCCACACATTAGATTTGCAAAAATGTACAGTGCTGCCACTCTTCTCCCCAAGTTTTGTTTTGCTTTAGCAAGTAGTTGTTTTTGCAATGAAAAAGTTATTTTAATTTTTAAACGAATTAATTTTTGACAAATTACCAAATATTAAATTTATTCATTCATTTAAATAAATGCACATAAATGCACTAACATTATTTTCTGTCTTAATGTATAACATAATAAACATCATTTAATTATTTCTTATTGCATCATAAAGTACCCCCAGCCTGTTAGAGTAAAGCAACAATACTCTTTGGTGGTTTCCCACAGTTGCTGAGATCTAGGTACACCTTGGGTGGGTCAGAGTCTCTGGAAGTTGGACCTATCAGAAAGATGTACAGGGGTTAGAACAGTGGTTCTCAACCTGTGGATCATGACCCCCTAATGTCCCATACTGGATATTTATATTTTGATTCATAACAGCAGTATCATTACAATTATAAAGTAGCAACGAAAATAACTTTATGGCTAGGGGTCACCACAACATGAGGAACTGTATTAAAGGGTCTCAACATTAGGAAGGTTGAGAACCACTGGGTTAGAGACTCTGCCCTGAGATTGCTGACTCACAGCCTGGAAAGTTGCTGGCTGTTGATGGCAGGTCTTGGTTTTTCTCTGTGAGTTTTTCCAGTGTACTCAAATCATGGTGACTGGCCTTCTTCAGAGTGAGCAGAAGAGACCATTAGAACCTCCAGCCCTTTTATGGCCCTACCTCCGAACTGCACTCCATCACTTCTGTCATTGTTTATTTGTGACATGGACTGGTTCTGGGTGAGCACACACAAGCAAGAATTCTAGTTTGTGAGAATCCGGAGGCTGTAACCTCAAGATTTACCCATAGATACAATCCACATAAACAAGACTCTTTGGGGCCGTCAATAAAATGAGCACAAATCAGTGGTTTGAGAAATTAGTCTATATCTTTAAAGTCTTTGCTATTTAACTTATTTAATATCTCCTATTGTTGGTAGCTATGCCATCATTTAGGCAACTTCTTATTAACTTACCCCTCCACAAGCCTTAGATTAGGCCTTGCTTCTTTTGAATTAAAAATAACCAATTATTATTTAAAAAATGAAATAAAACTGCTTAGATGTGCTAAAACAAAACTTGGTGAGAAAAAATGACATTGTACATTTTCTGAAAATCCCTTTCATGTCTGGCTTAATAGCAGGTTATTAAAGACTCCTTTCTGAGTCTTCAAAGATTTATTTTTTTAAATTTATGTGTGTGCTTGTGTGAATTTTATGTGTACCATTTGAGTGCAGATACCTTCTGAGGCCAGAGGAGGGCATAAGATTGCCTGACATGGGAGTTACAGATGGTTGTGAGCTGCCACTCTGATTCAAACTAAGGTTTCTGTAGCCACAATGCAGACTATTAACCCCTATTAGATCATAATGAACTACCTGAACCTCCCCTTGTTAGTTTTAATTCTTCCCTTTACTCTACTTGTTTTATTGCTGGTTTCACATAGAAACAGCTGGGATTGCATCTTCTTTAGTCCATCTTAGGTCGGGCCCTCTGCACAGTCATGGTCTCCAAGCGTTGGGTCACTGATGAGCAAAGAAGAGCAGCTGATAATAGAGCTTATAGGCACTGGAGAGCAAGCGAGCAGGAAACAGCCCAAGCAAGGTCACTACCCTTCTGGAGTTGACAGTTCTAGATGTTTGGCTGGCACAGAAGCAAAAGACATCACAAACAAGCAGACTCTGTATTGTGTTAGAAAGTCAGAAGAGAGAAAACTGAATAATGAAGACAGGGAAATGCAAGGCCTTGTGGGAGTTATTGAGGTTAACGGGGATGATCAGGGCCCTGTCAGCCTCACTGAAGAAGGGAAATTTGAGTAAAGACACATTAAGGCCAGGAATCTAGCCAGAGGGAGCAGTTGCAGCAAATGGTCTAGGCTGGACACACATCTGCTGCTTCCTGAAGGAAGCAAGGAGGCCATTGTGACCAGAGTGGAACCCCTGAGGCCAGGGAGAGGTCTGAGCATTGATTTAGGGTCCCCGGTAGAAACTAGCTTTTACTATGAATGTGGTAGGGGTGTTTTTGGAAGGGTTTGAGGGATATGGGAAATAACCTCACTGAGAACACCTTTTAGAGCAACTAGAAGGAGGGAGACCAGCCTGTGGAAGATGAAAGAGGGAGGTTTCTGTAGCAGTGAACTAGGGAAGAGACTAGAATGTGCCACCTAGGGTGGCTGAGACCAACTAGGGTTGCTGAGACCCGGTGTGTAACAGTGGCGCTATGAGGACTGGCTGGAGTCTCGGTATATTTTGACAGTGGAGCCAACAGAACTTAGTGGAAGCTTGAAAGTGTGGATGCCTGGAGAGGACAGAGATCAAGGATGATTCCAAGGTTTTGCTCTAAGTACCTAGAAGTCTGGAGTTGTTTTACTTGAAAAAGCTGTAGTTTGAAAGGAGAGACTGAGAGAGTTTCACTGGTCTGGGTGGAATGTTCTTGAGCTTTCCACAAGACCCCAGCCCCTTTTGTTTTCCGGGTCCCAGCCTTGCCTCCCGGGGCAGTGACTGTGACAGCTGGGCAGGCTCTCTCCACTGCCTGCTTCTTAGAAAACCAAAGTAAGTCACTGAGTGTGTGAAATTTCGTTTCAGCGAGTGTGAGAATGTTAGTTTTGGGCCTCTCGTTCTTTCCCCTTGTCTTTCTTATCGGAAATGAAAGAAAACAGGCAGTGGAGATAGGATCTCTGTTGAACAATTCTGGAAGGTAATTGCAAGTTGAAAACAAATCTCCCCTGAAATGCTTGAAGCAGGTGGGGAGAATTTCAGCTCCAGCTCTTAAGCCACACATTATCCTGCCCAGCAAATGACTTCCTCCGAGCCCCAGGCAAACCCCAACTTCTACCCTCCAAATGCCTGTGTCAAAAGAACTCTCACAACAAAAACCCAACGTGAGAAAAGGAAGACTGATCTGTACAGATACCAGAAGGTTGCTTGAGAGCCTCTTTCCAGAATGGTGCCTTAAAGGGACACAGAGGTGGCACTTCAGGGTTTTTGTTGGTTTTGGTGTGTGTGTGTGTGTGTGTGTGTGTGTGTGTGTGTGTGTGTGTGTGTGTGTGAAATAAACAAAGGTTAAACTCAGGCATTGTTTCTCCACCTTGGTTATTTGAGATAGGGTCTCTCATAAGTCTGGAACTCACAAAGCAGGATCTGCTGGCCAGCCAGCAAAAGTGAGGATGTATTTGTTTTCATTTCCCTGTGCTGGCACGCAGCGCCATGCCTGTCGTTCTTACTTGTGTTCGGGGGATTGAACTCCGGGTCCTCATGCATGTGTGGCAAGCATTTTTTACCAGCAGACCCATATCTGCAGCCCTGGCTTCTGTCAGTGTGTTGTGAAAGGTTGAACACCTGGCTTGAATCCAAACGATTTCATTGCCTTTGCAGTGCTGGGAATTGAACTCAGCATTGTGCATACTTGGGCCTTGTGCATTCTAGGCAACTGCTCTACTGCCCAGCTGCAGTCTCAACCCTTTTTGTGTTTTTTATTTTGAGACAAAGTCTTACTAAGTTGCTCCAAAAGGCCTTGAATTTTCAATCCTCCTGCCTCAGCTTCATGCTTGGCATTGAAAGACATACTTTCATGATTAGAACCATCCATTTGTTTCATTAGGACTTCATGTCACTAATTGTGGTCAAAGCCCTTCATGATGACTAAAATCTCCAGACTCCTTTATTGAACCACAACATGTTAACCTTTCCACTAAATAAAGCAGGACCAGAGCTTCTGAATTCTGGCTTGGATCAGTCAGCAGAGGGTTGACAGGGCAGTTCTCAAGGGTCTGGGATTACTAAGAAAAATAAGGATCGTGTTATACTTTGGGGAATGTACCCAAGAGTGCCCCTTACCCCCATTTCACATGTCAGAACACAGAGGCATAGCTAGCTAGCCACCTAGCTAGCCAGTGACAGGGTCAAATAAGGAGAGTCACAAAAGCCTCAGGAGCTACCATTTTGGACACCTTCTGTGAGCTAGGCACTTTGTGTTAGTTCCCTGGGAATTACATGATCTGTAAAGAAGTGAAGCCATTCAACAGAAATGCTTATCTTGAAGGATAAGGTTTGTGTCTTCAATGTCCAATCTGGGAGCCACTAGCCCTGTGTAGCCATTGGGTGTTTGGCATATGGAGAGTGAGCCCAAGGAGCCAATGTTAAACTTCATTTCATCTTTATTTAATATAGTTATGCACGATTAATGGTTATTGTATCTGCCAGTGGAGTTCTGTGTGGCTCAGGTGACTCAAAAGCTGGTGATTTGACAAGGTGAGCCAATCTCAAGCCTGGCTGTGCTCCAAATGCATCCCTCCCCTCCCCCATAAAGTGCCTGGCATTGTGCAAAGGGAAAAGGCATGGGAAGGAAACTGACTAGACAATATGCAATCAGCCAAAAATAAAGTCAGGCCCTAAAAGTTGGGTCTGTGTTTGTGCTGGAGGTCCTGGTGGGGGCCAAACAACCCAGATGGAGAAGAAGACCCTGTACCAGAGCCCGCCATGGCTCCATGGCTCTGTCAGCTGAGGGTTCCATGACTCACCAGTTCCCACCTCTACTGTTTAAACAGACGCATGTCCTTTTTCTGGCTTACTATTAATAAACTAATAGGTAGCAAGGGAGTAAGCTCCAAAGCCCAGCCTCACCCCATCATAATATGTAGCCTCCTTCTTAGGCTTCCACTTGAGACCCATGAAGTACAACTACCATGTGCTATGTACAAACGCTGGATCCAAGCCAGAGCTCACTGTCTTAGTAGTCTTTCCATGACCTTCCAGGGTTCACCTCTACTTCATCAGCCTTGCCCCAAAGCCATCGAGGATATCAGTGATGCTGATCGCAAATCTAAAGTCGTTGGTTTTGTGGCCAGGTCCCGCCCTCGGCTCTGACCTGGGCACCACTGATGCCCCACCCTGCATTCTGCTCCTGATCCTGATGTTCCCCAAACAGAACAAACTTATCCAGGCCCAGGCTTTCACACCTGCTCGTCCCTTCTGATTAGAATGTTCTTCCTGCTTTGGACTTGACTTACTCTCTTCACTTGGTTTCCTCTTCATAGGTTATCTCTTCAGAGGGGTCTTTGAGGTCCCACCGAGTGCAAAATAGTGCATGTGTGCCACTGTCTGTTAGTGATTGCAAAATAGTGCATGTGTGCCACTGTCTCTTAGCGCTTATCACTAACATACAGTCATTCTCCCTACATCAGCTCACAAATCTCTGCAGTCAACCCATTGTGGATGGAAAATATTCAGTAAAAAAGCCACATCCCTGACAGGCACAGAACCCTTTCCTTGTCTTTATTCTATATAGAGTACAGTAGAACAACTATTTGCAGTGTACTTGCATTGTGTTCAGTGTCACAAATAATGTCGAGGTGACCCAAAGTATGTGACAACTTATATATAGTTTAAGTGGGAGTACTGTTATACAATGTGTGGGTTTTGATATCTGTGAGTGTCCTGGAATCAGTTCCCTATGATTATGAGGCATGACTGTATGCTTGTTGGGTTATGTCTGTCACCGGCAATAAACTGGATAAAGAAGAAAAGAGCCCCCCTCCCCCATGTTCAGCATTTAGATCGGAGTCTACAGTCACTTGGGTACTCACTGGATACTTGTTAAATGAGTGAATGTAGGCATGCATAATCAACTGCTTTGAGTGCTGGGCCTAGAGGCAGAGGCATAGACATGGCTCACTCTATGCAGCACTTCCTTGATTTGGATCCTGAACCACGAGAAACAAAGAGATTTGCTGCTTAAAAGTCTGCTACCCTGGGAAAGTTAACGATCACAGATAATCCAAAACCCAGTGCCAAGTCCTCTGATTTATAATCAGGGAACTATTCACATAGAGGTAAACAAGAGCAAAGAACGGACGAACGAGGGAGCGTGGGAGATTGATGTAAAGCAGGCAGAGAGAGGGTGCTGTGCTTGCCTTCAGAGGCCCCGGGTTCCCACCCCACCTCATTCAAACTTGCATACAGAGAATTTCCACCACTTTCTATGATCCTGTGAGCCCTGCTGCTCCGTGGCTGCTGGGAGGTGGGGTCGATTCAAATGGTTAAGTCCCATCTCTACGATTATGGTGCCCTCCCCCCACACTGCTCTGAAAGGCACAACCGGAAATAACTAATGTTTTCCCAAGATGCCAAGCTTTCCTCTGGACTGGACAGCGGAGGGGTCTTTTTCCCTCTTTAATGTGCATCGTAGAAATTTAACTCCTTCTCCCTTTAATAACTTCAAAGTAGCAAGGTTAGCCGTGCTTGGAAGTGTCTAACACACAAAAGGGGCAGCAAATATTGAATGAAGCAGTGAGAACCCTAAGCCAAAGGACAATGCTGACCTGGCGAGGAATGACGTAGATAAGCAAAGTCTGCATCGTGGCTCAGGAACTGTGGGCACGACTCCCTACGCGGGCTGTGTGGTTTTGCGCATGCCTCGGTTTCCCTATTCCTATAAGGAAAGCCCCCATGAACTGTAACTCCTCTCCCCGCTGGGCTGCTGTCGGACTTTCTGAACATGCCTTCACAGCTTTGCTGTGGACAGCTCTGGCGGTGAGACCAGCTGCTCTGGGACACAGCATCCTTATTTAACAGCAGTTCCCCCAGAGGATTTTCCACATTCTCCACTGAAGGAGGTTCTGGAAGAGAGTCGGAAGAAGACCCAGACTGGAGCCAGTTTATCCATGATGCCACTGTAACAGAAGTCCCTGTGGTGAATCTTGACTGGGTTGCAGGGAAAAAAAAAAAAAAAAAAAAAAGGGCCTTTCATCTGAAGCCAGAAGAAAATCACCTCTGTAGCGTGTAGAAGTTGCTGTCTACCTTTCTCCTCTCATAGCTCAGCTTGGGGCTCTGTGTGCCAAGTAAAGGCTCCAGCATCAGCCGTTCTAACCGCTTGGGCATCTGATTCAAAGCTGCCTCTGAATTCGGACATTCCCTCCCACACAGAAGGGTCCCAAAGGGGTCGCCAGAATTCAGACCCTTCTTCCACTTTTATCGACTTTTCACAGCCTGAAGTCACCAAGAAAAGAAACAGAACCCGCTGGGGGTGTGGGGGGAGGGTTGGTCTCAATGGTGCAGGACTTCAGATGAGGACTCCTGCAGCCTCAGTTTCCCTAGATGGGATGCCAGCACTGCCTCACGGCCTCTTCCCCATGGCAGGAATATATGAGGCAGGGGCTTTCCTTTTTAATGATCATAGGTACTCTCGAGGAAGAGAAACATTTTTTATGATCCCAGTAACCACACAACAGAATGAAAACGCTGACATCCACCATCCCCGTGAAAACCATGGCATCCACCATCCTCACAAAAACCATGCCAAAAGCCCCCATGTTCTCAAAGGGGACCCTGAGAACCCTGGCTGCCTGAAACCTTAAGTGAACAGGACCTTGCTGAAGGCCTTGGGACACCCGCTTATGGCTCATGAAAGAATTTTAACGTGCCACTGAAATTCTCTTCTCCAAAATAATCACTTTGAAGCCTGTTAATTGCAGACACACAACCAGCCCCAGCTCCCCAACAGGACTAGGCTCTTCTACCAGGAAGAGCAGGGCTCTGGGGCTACAGACTGCTGCGGTGCTACACATGCTTTGTGTTGGGTGAATTCGCTTTAGGAAGAGAATTCAAATTAATTAAAACCACATGGTCACTCCCTCCTCCCGCAGCCTCATACTCCACCTCCCTCCCCTGGAGACAGGGGCTGGTTCAGTCTAATTTGGTCCAGTGTTTTTGTTTCCTAAAATCTGTCTTGGGCTCTGGGCCATTAATAGGTTGCAGCTGATTTTAATCTACATGAATCAGAAACCTCGCTTCTTTGGTTTTAAGGAGATTACAAATTGTGTGTCCCACAAAGTTGGGATGGAGGGGAAAGGGCCTGAGTGCGGAGGGGGAGGGAAAAGGGAGGGGAAAGGCATCCTGGAAGGTACAAAATCTCTGCTCTCCATTAAGTAGCCTGTTTGCATGAGTCTGTGAGTTCTCAAAGCTGGGGGATGGGAGTTAAGAGGCAGGGAGGGTCTTGTTGAACTGACCCTGTGGCAGGCACACAGGACTTGGGCCTATGTAAACAGAGTTAAAACCAAGATCTGGGCTAGCAGAGGCCTCTACTCACCAGTCTTCAACAAATTAACTCCCCAAGCTCTTGCTGGGCATCTACCACAAGTTAATGCTGAGAGCAGCAAACCATGGTCAGCTGGTCTAATCAGGCCCGGCAACCTGACTTTGTAAATAAAGTTTTGTTAGAACACAGCAGTGCCAATTCCCTTAGGCATTGTCTATGGCTGCTTTAACAGTTCAGAAAGCTGAAAATGTTTACTCTCTGCCCTGCTGCAGTGAAAGTTTGCTGAATCTTCCAGGGCAGGCACTCTGCATATAGGACAACAAAGGACAGCTTATAATTCCTCCAGTTCCCACATATTACAGGTCTCAATTCCTTCCAGACATCATCCTGCAGGAAAGTGTTTCTGTGTGCATTCAACCAATGCCAACGAAAGACAGTGCCACTGAGGTAAGGATGCCAAGACCTTGACCTCGCAACCCTCCTCTCCCATCCACAGAAGAGTCATTTCTGAGACAGTCACCCTTAAACCTCCCGACGGGGTTCATGTGGGAAACAGCACTTAGGAAGAGCTGGACCTCTGAACCCCACAACCCTCCTCTTTGTTAGATAATGTGATGCTGGGACTATGGTACACCGACCCTGAAGTGCCACATCTACCAGTTCACAAATGACCTGGTGCTGGTGCCAGCCTTGGGCAAGCATGCCTCCATTTCAGAGGCAACGGAAAATAGCTGGTATTAAGTGGAGGTTTAGGGATGAGAACAGGAGCAGCTAGATCTCACTCACTCCTGAAAGCCATCTCTCTCAAGGACCATCAGCGAGTGAGTGTTGGGCAGCTAGGCCTCCTCCTCTCAGATCCCTAGGTCCATGCTGCTCTTTCTGCATCCAGGATCCCAGGGAGCAGCTGTGTACTCCTCGGAAACAGGGAGAGGATTTTGATTCTGGGATGGACATGGAAACAAAAGCACACTTGGGGGTGCTTGGGGCAGAGGGATCAAAGCCTCTAGTGAGAGATACTCAAATTCAGATGGCAGTGAGGACCTCCCAAGGCTTGTGGGGCCAAATGATTCATGGGATCATTTGGAGGACAATCAGGGAAGCAAGAGTTAACTGGCATGGTCCCAGGTCTAGTCAGGCAGGTAGACATGTGACACCAAGAAATGTTTGGCTGGCATGCACAAGGGTCTGCTCTAGAGGCAATTTCTGCAGGGTGGAGCCCTCCCTGGACTGCATGCTGTCATCACAGTGGTTTTCAACCCCCTGCTCATGCCTGGGCCTGGAATCATACGTAGATCCACAGAGTGCTACACCACTTTGCATGGCATGTTGACTCAGCAGGGATGTGGGCTAACAGGAGCTGGAAGCTCCTACAAAGAACGTCATTCTGGACCTCACCATCCCTGTCCATTTCTACCTGTGCCCCGGTTTCCTTGCATACTCCTTCTTGTTCTTTGGGCATCAGCTCTGAAGAGTCCCAGCAGTCAGTAAAGACTTCTGATCTTTAGAGTCTTGCTATTGTTTGAGGTCTCTATGTGTCTAGTGACTGTGAATTGCCCAAGGGCGACAGATCTGGGCAGGGACTGAGGAAGCCCTCATCACCATGAACAACAGAAGCTTTGTAGCAGGGCAGGGTAGACCCTGGGAAATGACCCCATCAGAATATCCAAGTCCCTCCATCTTGAGACTCTGTGCTTATACATGGCCTTATGTAGAGTTTAGTGTTTAGCGTGTTGGAAAATATGCCACAGTACTACCAGCTCCTGCCTCTGAATGACCCTCAGGCCTTCCCCAGTGCCGGGTCTTCTGGCAGCATGGGCAATCTTCAAAGCTACTTTATCTAGCATTGGTTCCAAGCTGAACCCAGTGTCCAGGAGACTTTTGCTATTGGTTTCTTTAGTCTAGACTGAGAAGAACAGAGATGCAAACAGGGCCAAGTAGGCATTTAATGAGATGTGCTATGCTATGCTATGCTATGCTATGCTATGCTATGCTATGCTATGCTAAGCTAAGCTATGCTGTGCTGAAACAGTGAGGGCACTGTGCACAGCTGGTAATGCTGTCCTGGTCCTTGCATGGAATGCAGTGCACCAGGGCTAAAGAAGAGTCATCCACCTCATGTGCACTGCGAACAGGACGCCACCTGGATGAACACAGTAGCAAGTCAGTCTCCGAAGGGGTCACACACTACTGAGTTTGTTCAAAGAGTGCAGTGTGTCACCCTGTTGAGGTGGTCAGAAATCTCTGTCCCATGTCCTTGTCACGTTTGGCCCCTGCTTACTCAGTGTAGGCTGCCAGGCTAAGGATTGTGAGCCTTCACACAAAGAACAAGGTATTTAAGCCAAGCTCTACTGTACCCTTCTGTGGCTACCAAACAAAGCAAACCAGGATGAAACAGAGAAAAAGCCCATAAACACTTCCTGGGGCTGGGCTGACAAACTTCAGCTCTAAGCAGAGCAAGCCAGTGGAGTTTAAAAGCTCATAAAGGCATCCACAAATGCTCAGATTGTCACGGAGGAGCAGTCTGGGCACTCGGACGGCTCCAGAGCAATGAAGAGGATATGATTGTAAAGGGCTGGGAAGGTGCTCAAAGCAGAGCCTGAGTTCCAGGCCCACACCACAGAAAGCAAGCTTCCCCCCAGGGCACAGATGGGTGGGAACTGTGGATTCGTGTTGGAAATTGATTTCATGTGCCTTCAAAAGAAGCAAGGCAGGGACCTCCCTTCACACTCTCCTGCCCTGCTGAGTCACTGTATACACTAGTGGCTGAGACCTGGAGTTTCTGCTATCAGCTGCGTTTTGTGTCCTGTATAAACAAAGGGCTGGTAATTAGCACAGGAAATGGGCTTCACCAGCACTCAGTATGTACCAGCCTGTGGGATGGGGAACCGCCAGGCTTCTCACCTGAAAATATTCACAGGCTCTGTAACCTTTCTGTCAGTATCTCCCCTGCATACTTGAATAGGCGCACTGCTATGCATGTACGTACATGAACAAAAGCAAACTTTCCCCGGCCCCTCCTCCCATCACAGGCACATCTGCCCCTAACCAGGACACACATCCTTTCCCCAGAACTTCCTCCCCTTACTTCCCACAAGTCTAACTGCCATTATGGGGGTGCACGTGCACGAGCGAGTGTGCACATACCCTCCCCTTCTCCTTAGATACATGGAATTTCTCCCCCCGCCACTGCACAACCCCCCCCCCCCCCGTGCAAAGAAACTCACACAGGAGCCAGAGGTGTTTATATTCCCATGTGTGTACATGCATGCACACACACATGCACACTCACATATATACACATCCACACATCCTGTCTGGCTCCCACATAGCCTTGACAAGCCTGGCATTGGTTGCTATTGTTTTGCACTGGCCTCTACCAGATGTGCACTCACAGAGGGCAGGAGATGCCTGTCAACCTGGCCTGTTGAGTTCTCTTGAGTCTGAAGCTGTCCATGGGCTCCGGGTTACCGACAGCCACATGGCATCTCCACAGGCTAGTGGGCACTTCTCTGGCTGTTGGGAGGATTTATTGTGTCCTGTGTGAGACTAAGCTGGAAGGACAGAGGCCCAGCTAAAGGAGCTCTGGAATCAGGTACTTTATGGCCTCTTTTCGTTCTAGATTTTATAGGTCCAGATTTCTTGAAGAAAACTGTCTCCTGAAAGCTCAGGCACCAATCCAACAGCAAGGATGAGTTTGGATGGAAACTGGAGGAGTTAGCAATGGGCTCTGAGTGACAACTGCCACCCTGGGAATTTGGACCCACCGGAAAAACTGATATAGAGAACTCCTAGCCCCTCCTCCAAGAGCTGCAGACACTGTACATGCTGGGTTTCCATGCATATGAGATTGTATTACCAAGTCCTAATGGTCCTAGTGTGCACAAGTTCTTGCTGTATCCATTTGGACAAGAGGTAACACAGTACTGCTGGCTCACAGTCTCACAGGGCAGGGGCTGGGCTGCTGGGATATTATCTCTCTCACACACCCCTGAGCTGTGACAAGAGGCTGGCTGGAAGTGCATGGACTATGTCCTCAGCCTTTGCTTGTAAAGTTCTCCCTGCTTTCCATCCCAGCAGAGGGCAAAGAAAATCTTGCAAAAAAAAAAAAAAAAAAAAAAAAAAAAAAAAAACCATAGTGTACAGGATTGATAAAAATAGGGTTGGGAAGTGTGTGTGTGTGTGTGTGTGTGTGTGTGTGTGTGTGTGTGTATGTGTGGTGTATGTGTATCGCTGTGTGTGTTTGTGTATGTCTCTCTCTCTGTGTGTCTATCTCCGTGTCTGTATCTGTGTGTGTGTGTGTGTGTGTGTGTGTGTGTGTGTGTGTCTGCGTGTGTGTAGGAGAGTTCCATTTGCTCCTGGCCCATGATGATCCTTCCCTTATACATTAAGGAATCTCTCAGGTCCCTTGGATCCCAGTTTGAAAACCTGTACCACACAGAAGGTATTTTCTTGGGTACTGAACCTCAGAGACAAAGGCTGCTTGAGACTTGACAGCCCTTTCAAGTCCTATTGAATTTTTTATTCTCTTGGTTCAGGCTGTGCATATAGTTATGGACTTCTTGGTTACCCTTCCCCTTGGCCTTCCATGGGTCTTCAGCTCACCGATGGGGAATAAATAGAGAAATCTAGAGGACTGAGAAACAAAACTGAGCTCCCATTAGGGAACCATACCACCAATGGACCCCAATGTTATCTGGCAATGGAGAATGGGTAAAATATATATTCATATTCTCTCTCTCCCTTCCTCCCTCCCTCCCTCTCTCCCCACCCCTCCCCAGCCCCCAGCAGGAAATGGCATGACTGAAGTCGAACCAGAATCTAGCAGACTAAGATATTGGTTCCCTTTCCACCTCTAGCATTCTTAGCCTCCATATCCCAGGGTCAGAGTCCTCTTAACCTTCATGATGGACACCTGCCAAACCAGGTTCCTCCAGCTTCCATCAGCAGAGCTGCTTGCTGTGTGGTGTAGCGTCATGTATACTGAGGGGTCCAGCCTGGACCTCAGCACTGGTGTGACTGAGCAAGCCCGCTGGAGCACACAGAGGAAGGTGCCCAAATGAAGGAACACACATACGGGCACTCATACGGGCACTCTTGCGGTACGTGGTCAACGTGCAAAGCCAACTGCTCACTTCTGCCCACGTGAGCTCCTAGAGCTTCTGCTGTCCCTGGCCCCAAGCATCTTAGTAAGGACCTTGGTTTCCTATGCTAAAGGTAACATCCAGCCAGATTTGTAGAACGAGGCTGTTTGTGGAGAATTGCCAGAGCTTTTGGTACTGGAATGTGCCATGCCTAAAATAAGGGGTATTGTTAAGGTGGAGCAGCAACTTCAGAAGGGCGGGGAGGAAGATGTAATTAGAGCCTGTGAAGGCTTTGCACTTCCTCGATAGAAGGCAAAGTGGTGGCATTTTACTATCTGACTACCCTGCCTTTTATATTCTCCTCCTGCTCTATCTTCCCTTTGGGGGGTGGTCTACATACATTTTTACCAGGTATTCATTTCACAAAAAGGCCTCCTTGCTTCTCAGAGCAAAATCTCATTTGCTGACCTCAGAGAATTCCCTTCCAGAATCCAGACCCGACAGGATTCCCCCTACCCTTCTCTCTCTCTGTGGAAGAGACCAGTGCGTGTTTGGCCACTCCCATCGGATGCATTTGATTTTATTTAAGGAGAATCTAGTAATATCTTCCTAATCCCAAGAAACAGAGTGGCCAGCACTGGAGTGAGGAGAAAAGGTGTGAGCCTTGGGGTCAGGTTGTTTATGAGCTAAGTCTATAGTGCCCCACATGTTGCTAGAGACTCTGTCACCCCTCTGAATCTGTATTGTCACCTGTAACCTCACCTCACAAGGTCAAGTGAAGACCCAGATTTAGCCAGTAGCAAGTAGTGGGTGGTTCCTGGCTTCTCTTCTCTTACGATCTGGCCCCTAAGGAAGAAGGGTGACGAGAAGCCTCTTTCTGGGCTCTGCTTCTCCTTCTACAAGTCCCCTGCTTAGCCTCTAACCCGTTTTGATAAGAATATCACTTGGTTGGGCCTGGGCCATTCTCATCTCAGTTTCACCCATCATGTCCTGCCTATTTTCCCTCCTCCCCTGAACAACCCCAGGGCCTCCAGGTGATGTCTCCCCTCCGCCTCCCTTCACGCCCAATCCTAAGAGGGAGAAGCAAAGAGCACTTGCATTCTTTTGAGCAGGAGAAAGTATGTTGGAAGTGGCTTTGCTTTGTTGTATCCACTTCAGGAAAAGATCAAACTGCAGGCTCCGTGAAGGGCCAGTCCAAAGAAGGCTTCAGGCAGGAGGAGGGGCTAGTCCAAGCAGGGTGTATGGAGGCTCTCCCAGAACTGGAGGGGTAAGATCTTTACAGCTAGCTAGGATATGGCCCACTCACAGATGGCCTCATTACCCTGGATCAGCCTGGATGATGCATCTAGACGGTTCCCTGGCTGATGGATGGGCAAACATCTAGTCTGAGGAGCTGCGCACATGCACATAGGACCCCTTCCCTCCCTAACCGAGGGTTCCTGTCCTTCAGGTTCCCAGGGAGGAGAGCAAAGCTATGCAAGGGAGTCCTTGAATAGGCACCACTTTAATTTAAGCTTAGGAGGGGCCTCAGCATCCCACAAATCCCCCAGTGCTCAGAGCTTTGAGGCAAGTGTTCAGCTTGTTTGTTCTTTTAGAGACAGGCCTTGGAAGCCAGAGTTATTTGTTTCCGAAAGGTAGGCGCACATCAGGTGGGTGGTCTTTGCAGTTTTTGTGCTTTGATTCCCTGCTTTTCTTTTCAGGACCACTGAGGGTTTATTTTCCCTCTCCCAGCAGTGCTCCGGGGCTCTGCTGCAAGCAGCATCTGTGTTGGGTTTTCCCACAGGCCCCTGCACAGGCAGTCCACAGTCCGGTTGCCTTCAGAAAGCCCTGGGCAGCCCCGTGGGGGGAGGCGGTTGCAGCTGTGTGCTCCCTCCTTTCTGCAAGCAGGCTTTGATCAGTTTTCATTTTTTTTGTGGGGGCTGTGTGCAGCCTGACCTCCCATCTCCAGCATCTCCCAGGTGGAAAGTTCTGTTCAGCCTGTTTGTGGCTTCAAAGGCTCTGCCCCTTCGGGCTGGGACAAGTCTGATAATGGCTCCCATTTTGCTGTTGTGTGATCTCCCGGCCGTCCTATCTTTCAGTTGACAGGCTTTTGCTTGTTTGGTGGGGCTGCTTCGGCCAAAGTGAAATCACCTTTCTGGTTGAGGAAGCACATTGACTTCCATCTTCTCCCATTGAGACCCCTTTGACGACTCAGACATGACCTTCTAGTCCAGACAAAGGTGGCCCGGCCAATGGCAGCCAGGCTCCTGTCCAGTCCGAGACTGGGCATTGGGCAGAGAAGACATCTGCTTGAGCCTGAGACTCAAGAGGAGCACTCGGCTTGGCACTTTTAACCTCTGAAGCACACAGCTTAAGGAAAGCCAAGGCTTTCTGCTCCAGTTCCTTGAAGAAATTCAGCCATGGCGGCTGACGAGGCAGCATTTTGTTCACCCTGTGCTTGCACTTGAACCTGGGACACAGCCCAGGCCCCTAAAGCAGACTACAGTTCCTGGGAACTTGAGCTGCGAGGTTGAGAAGCAGGCAATGGGTCAGTGTTACTCGGGCTTTATGTCCCTTTCTGGCCTATTATTTCTAACGGCTATGGCCTTAGAGGCTCAATTCTCAACCCAGGGCATGAATAACAGCTAACCCAGCCTCTCCAAAGCCTATTTCTAGCTCCTGAACCAAACTGTTTCATCCATCAGTCCTCAGGGTTGAGTCAAAGGCCAAGGGTTGGGCCACCAATGTGTTGTCACTGGTCTGCTGAGAGGCTACAAGGCTGGCTGAATGCTCCTCCCCGGCAGATGGGGGAAGGCTGCACCGTGCCCTCTGGTTTCCTCGAATTTAAAATGAGGGTGGCCAAGGGCAGCCAGCGAGCATCCTCCTTCCTCAGTCTGATAGCACAGGACTCTTCCTTTTGACTGTACCCAAACAACCAGGACAGAACAATGAACACAGGAGGAGGCCCAAGGGGATTTATCATGTGGTTGTCCTACAGCAATTGCCTCTCAACTTTATCTCCAACAGAGGTCTGTGTGGGA
Source organism: Phodopus roborovskii (assembly GCF_943737965.1). Classification (NCBI taxonomy): domain Eukaryota; kingdom Metazoa; phylum Chordata; class Mammalia; order Rodentia; family Cricetidae; genus Phodopus; species Phodopus roborovskii. The sequence goes on along the minus strand of NW_026126515.1, from coordinate 1,680,301 downwards.
GGAAATCTGGCAGCCTGCATTTGTCTCTCTTCCCGGAGTGGATAGAAGCAGCCATATTGGCCTCCCCGCAGCCTCACCCACAGCTCGGAGACCTGAGCTATCTTCCCACGACTCCAGAGATGTGCCGACTGGAGTGCAACCCTGCAAAGAAGGGACTCCAAAGAGCGTCAGTGTGCCCGAGCCAGGACCAACCTAAGCTTTTCTCCCCGGCCAGGGTCCTCCTCTGTACTCCTGCCACTGGGTGACAGAGCTTTGTAGAGCCATGAAGACTGTTAGTGGAAAGGGGGGGACAGACACCGCAGTGGGAATTCCAATTTCTCACAGCAGAGAGATGACTGGGAAAGGAGAAAGACCTCAGAGGCTTGCCTCTAAGAGGAACTTGGCTGGTTCCAGGTGTGACTATTTCCCTGTGAAAGCATGTTAAGCCACCGTTAACATTAAGATGGCATGTTAGCCATCTTCAGAGCCTAAGACTTTTATAATGCTACAAATTGAACACAGGAAGACCTGGGTTCAATGTCTGGCTCTGGCAGCATTCACCAAGTGATCTTGACTAGGTGAGCTGACCTTTCACAGCCTTGGTTTACACATCTGTAAGAGACTATTACCTCAGAGGACTGTTCTGAGAACTGAATGAGATCATATCTGTGATGCACCTAGCACATGTTAGCTTCCTCAATTGGCCATTGTCATCACTACCCTTCAGACAGCCATGCAGATCGGATTGACCTACCCTCCTTGTTCTGGGTAGCATCCTCAGGGGCCAATGTGCCCTACACTGACATAAGGAACAAACGCAGGGAGAGGCAGACTCAGCAGAGATTAAGAGAGTCCACCTCAATCACCAGCAGAAAACCCAAGGAAAGACTGGATATAGCCAATTTTTCTCTCCAGACATGCCACCTCTCAGGGTAGACACACTGGACTGGTTTCCAAGGGCTTCAGGGACAAATTGGCACAAACAAGATGGCTTTAACTCAGGAGACACACAGTCTCCCACAGTGATGGGAGGCAGATATCTAAAAGCAGTGTGTCTTCAGGGTTGTGTTCCCTCTGAGGGTGTGAGGGACTCTTGTCTTTCCTCATCCTGGTAGGTTCAGGTGTTCCCAGACTGACACCTTTGTGTGTCTCTGTGGTCTGGCTTCTTCCTCCTATTGTGTGTCTCTTATAAGTACACTTGTCCTTCACCAGAGACACATAGATAGGCTCAGGTTGATATAGCCGCAAGACTCTTGACTGCCATTAAAATGACCTTTTATACAAATAAGGTCACGTTAATAAGTTATAGGTTAAAATGGGAGGATCACTCTTTAAGTGAATGCATCACTAGCCCTGCAAAATATCCAGGCACATTAAGACTGAAAAGTCACAAGTGTTCTTTACCCCGCAGCAACATCCCTGAACCTCCACTTGGCTCCAAAAAGGGAGTTTCCCATCACCCTCATGGTGAAACATGACTTTTCATCCACTGTCAAACAACAGGGAGTGAAGACAAGTGCTTCTCAACCTACAAAAAGAGGCAGGAACTCTTGCACCCAAGGGTGGGTTTCAGGCCAGCAAAGCATCCTGGAGTCTCCTCTCAGCCAAATACACTGGGGTTTTGAACTCTTCTTTGGCCCCGAGGCTGGCAAACAAATTGTGAAGGCTTGCTATGACCGTATCTTCTTGCTGGGCCCCAAAAAGCATTGATTGCCTGGTGTTCTGACCCTTTACCCTCTCCACGTATGCCACCCTCCCCAGACCCTGTGCTTAGGAAAGGTCTGGGCACCCAGGATTCCTCTCTCTCTCTTTTTCAGGCACCTCTTCCACCCTTGCTCTGGCCTGACCATTCATTTGTTCCCTCCTTCAGTCTCTCGCTCATTCCCGGGGATCCATGTGCACTAGAACTGACCTTGGCCCTGCCCTAGTTGGAGTTTCTACTGCTGTGATAAACACCATGACCATAAACAACCCGGGTTTATTTCCTCTTGCAACTTTCAAGTCCCATTTCATAGCTGAGGAAAGTCAGGGCAGGAACTCAGGCAGGAGTGGGTGCCCAGGCCATGGAGGGGTGCTGTTTACTGAATTGCTTCCCAAGGCTTCTTAGCCTGCTTTCTCACAGAACCCAAGACCACCAGTCTAAGTGTGGCACTATCCAAAATGGGCTGAGCCCTCCCCCATCAATCACTAATTAAGAACATGTCTGTAGACTTGCCTAAAGGCTAAAAAGGCATTTTCTTTATTGAGAGTCCCTTTCCAAAAAGACTCTAGCTTGTGTCAAGTTGACATAAATCTAGTTCCCCCCAACTCCCTCCCACCACACACACCATGATTATTCTGTAGCTTCCAAGCTAGGATGGAAAGAAATTATAATACAACAGTCTTCCAGTCAAATACTGTTCTACCACCTTTAACAAGGAGTTCAGTTCTTTGCAGGTGGTTTCATGAAAGTGTTCTGTGTGCATGGAAGTCATGCCTTTGGTGGGGACTCAAAGGACACGCCCCTCTTTCTGGTGTGCCCAGTCCAATGGGCTCTGGTGGTGGCCTTCTTTTATCCTCCTATTAATAAATGTGCTGGCTAGTTTTACAACTTGACACAAGCTAGAGGAGAGAAGAGAGCCTCAACTGAGAAAATGTCTCTGTAAGATTGAGCTGTAGGCAAGTCTGTAAGCATTTTCTTAATTAGTGATTGATGGGGGAGGGTCCAGTCTATTGTGAGGGTGCCACTTCTGGGATGGTGGTCCTGGGTTCTACAAGAAAGCAGGCTGAGTAAGCCAAGAGGAGCAAGCCAGTAAGCAGCACCCCTCCATGGCCTCTGCCTCAGCTCCTGTCTCAAGTTCCTGTCTAGAGTTCCTGTCCTGACTTTCTTTGATGATAAACTGTATGTGGAAGCAGAAGCTGAAGAAACCCTTTCCTCCCTAAGTTTCTTTGGTCATGGTGTTTCACTACAGCAATAAAATTCCTAACTAAGACAATACCATTTCTTTTCCAATGGGTTTTTGTTTTGTTTTGTTTGTTTGACATTCCTCCTATTTCTGGCTTGCAGATGTCAACAAGCCCTGGGGAGAATTCAGTCTTCACACACATTTAGCCTCTCTGGACCATACACTAACAGAGTTGTCCCCCATCTCCTCCACCTCCCCATGTTCACTGGAACCTGGCTAAGGGTAAGAAAGCTGTTATGATCCTACAGTCTTGAGAACAAGTGGTATTGGTGACTAACTGGAAAGTCATAATAGCTACATATAAGACACACATTAATAATGACATCTCAGTCTGTCCCCTGCGTAGTACAGAATGGAGATGAAAAAGGTTGTGACATCTCTGAACCACTGTGCCACTTCTTGCTGAAGGCTATATTCACTTTTTTTTCCTTCGGTACACATATATGTGTCTTTATACATATATCGTGTGTTCTACATGCCAGACCTTTTGAGAGTGTTACTTTAGACCGTGGCTCCTGCAAGGCTAAAAGTTGACCTGTGTTCATGCCTTGCTGGTGGGAATGTGAAATGGTTCCATCATTTTGCAAGATAGTATACTGACTGGTTTCCTAGAAACTGGGAAAACCAAATCCCCACATGACCCAGTAAGTCAACTCCTAGGTATAGATCCCAAAGAACTGAAAACAGAGGCTCAAATAAATATGCCTCTACAAACTCATAACAGCTTTGTTCCCAAGAGCTCAAAGCTAGAACCAGCCCAATAATGTCCACTCATGGATGGATGGGTAAGTGCTATATACTTCCCACCTCTGCCTCCCAAATGCTGGGATTATCTGCCCAGAGGATACATCTTTTTAAAATATTTTAATTTTTTTTATAATTTCACACACATATAGTATATTTTGGTCATATTTAGCCCACACTCCTCCTCCAACTAAAGATCTCTCCAGCTCTATCCCATCCCATGTCCTCTTAAAAAAGAATTTATTTTATTTTTAATTATCTATGCATTTTCATGCACACACTCCTGGAACTGGAGTTATGGGCTGTTGTGAGCCTGCTGTGGAACCAAACTTAGTCCTCTTCATGAGCAGCAAGCACTTAACTGTCCTATCCTTCCTTCCTTCCTTCCTTCCTCCCTCTTTTCCTCGCTCCCCTTCTTCCTTTCCTTCTTTCTTTTTCATTCTAAGGGAACCACAGAGTTCAATTAATGCTGCTTATATTCACATGGGTGTGAGAGCATCCACTGGAACATGGTCAGGAACCACACCCCTAGAGACAATTTACTCTCTCCTAGCAGCCATGTCTGTCAGCAGGTCCTCCACTAGGGGCAGGGCTTGTGTGTCCCTCTCCTAGTGATGAATCTTGTTAGTGGAAGAAGCCATCACAAAATGTCACCTGCTGGACCTGCTCTCCTTATATGAAATATCCAGAATAGGTAACCCAAAAAAGACAAAGTAGACTGGTGGTTTCTTAGAGCTGGGAGTAGCTGTATAATGGTTAGAGGAGGTGAGAACATTCTAAAAGTAGATTGAAGAGATAAATGTACTAAATTAAATTGTGCTCTTTCAAATGGTCAATGTTACAATATGTGAATTTTTAAGGGAATAAAATTTAATTGTCAAAGAGAAACAATAATCTGACTTGTGTGCTCTCTCTGGACACCCCGATCCTTTTCACGTTTTTCTAACTGGGGTGTCTGTGTTCCCATTTTCAATACCATGCACCAAACCAGTTCAGAGTGAAGATTACCATCACACCCATAAGATTTGCATCACTAAGCCACATCCCCTGAAGTCTGGTGACTAAAGATGAGTCTCCACACAGCAGGTCAACATCCTAGCAGCGAACAATGGGTGTGGACGAGAACACCTGACCGAGATTGCTGTTTCTCAGCAGTTTGCTCTATGGCAGTAAAGTGGGTTTTCTGGGCCAGAAGCACGAGTCTTTAAGAATTTTGATAGGCTTCAAGAAGAAATGAATGCAGCTGAACAGGACACCTAGGGGGAAAGGACCGGGTTCTCTTATGAACACCCAGGGTTTTCTTTGAAATTGTTGCTGCAGGAAGTTTGGTGGGATGAAAGTTTACATCCAGGCTTTCTCTGCTCCCATTTCTGCTTTGTTTGAGGAATGTTAAGGCCTTTTGATTAGAAGACTTGGAACATCAATGAGCAAAATGCCCAGAATGAGAACAGTGTGGAGACTGTCCCATTAGCTAGGGTTAAAAGTCAGAGTCTGCTAACTGAATTCACCAATGCACTCATTCACTCTTACTGAACAGAGCCCTGTTAGCTAGAGAAGTGCCCTGATCCCCATCTTGCTCTTCAGGCAGCTCAGTGCAAAGCCAACAGACAGGGCAGAGGCATTGAGGCCTGCAATTTAAAACAAAGGTATCCTGGCTGTGGGAGCATTGAGGCATGGGAGAGGCCTCTTAGAGTTGGGGCTGTTTGAGCCCAGTGTTGAAAGCAGATGGATTTAGTGGCCCAGCAAAACAGATATGAGCTCAGCACCCATACCAGCCCAGAGGCGTGAAGACTGAGGGGAGGAGACTACATGTCAAGGCCCTGCTGGGAAATTTAACCTAATTCTTTGTGCTGACTTTTCCTTTTCATGGGAATAACAGCTTCACTTTATCAAGCATCACATCCTGTGGTCCTTTCAGTGGCCACCTTCATACACATGAGGACAATGAGGTTCCAAAAAGTTCAGTCAACTGCCACAATGAAAGGCATGACACTGGATCCCATAAACCCCCTCAATAGGTTTTCTAGAACCGAATGGTTCCTTTCTGGGGATGTGCAAGAGGGAGTGTGAGTGTGACCCACTGTGTGTCCTGGGGATGGTTTACATGCCCTTTGACAGCTGGTTCTGGTGAACTTCTGTTCAAGTGAACTTCCCTTCAGTGTCAGAGTTTACTTTTTCAGCTAGAGCATCCTGTCCCCTCCAGTGCAGCCTGGAGGAGGAGGAGACCCAACCCCTGGCCTTCCTGGCCCCCAGAGCTTAAAACAAGAGCCCTCTGCCATCGGACATCCTTGCCATTTCCAGCTATTGAGCATAATCAGGTGGGCCAGGATCTGATTTCAAAGCCAAAAGTAAAGGACTCAGAGGAATCCTCTTTCCCATTGCTTCAGTGGAAGACAAAGGGTTTGAACAAACAGGATGCCAGAGACACAGAGAGCACTATCCAGCAAGAGAAGCAGGCAGGATGCAGGGCTGGCTAGAGGGCCTGGGAGCCTGGGTATTGGCATGTGTACAATCATGCCCCAGAGAAACAAGAAGCAGGACAAGAGGACAGACACACAGCCTATCTAGAGGGTTCCCGCTCTTCCTTGGGTGTGAGGATTCTGGCCACTCAGCTTTCAGAGAGAGTGACATTTCTAGATATCATAGAGAACCCACTCTGCCTCATAGGACAGAAGAGTATCCCTCGGGAATCTAGAGGAATGTCCCAAGTGATGGCATGAAGGTAGAAGTCTACTGGTTTCTGGTTGCTGCCTAAGCATGGGTCCTGGGAAATACATGTATTTCTCTGTTTCTTTGTCTTTGTCCTTCTGAAACTGGGTCTTACCACATAGGCCCAGCTGGCATGGGACTTGTTTTGTACATGAGGTTGGCCTTGGACTTGAGATAGTCCTGTCCAAGCTTTCCGAGTAGTAGGAATGAAAACATGTACACCATGCCTTGCTATTTCTGCCCTTTTCTATCTCTTATCCCTAATTTTGATCATTGGGCTTGGGAATGTATATGTAGTCAGCACTCCTAAGCATTGACCTGTAGAGAATTCAGAGTTTTACAGAGAACAAGCCCCTTCCTAGGAGTATATGTGCCTAGGGAATATCTCTATATTCCTTCTTCTCTTTCCCACTGTCCACCATATATGAGAGAGAAATCAGTGATGAAAATAAATGTTCACTAGGACAAGAACTGACAGTAAGCAAAAGTCATTGATGGTGGCAAAGATAGGAAGCAGTTCACAGGAGGAAGAAATGTACCTTCAGGGTGGCTGACTCTCTTGCTGTTGGTGGAGCTCAGGTGTATATGCCCCCAGTTCACCATCTATCTGTGAAGGGGACTTGGGATATTGTCTATGGGCATTTCTGGCTTTTACTGTGACTGGAGTGTGCACCTAATGTTTCTGGAAGGATGGCTGTCTTCCCCTACACAGGACAACTCATTCTACTGAGGAACAACACCATTCTTTTGCTAACAAAGCAATCTGGATGGAACTAGTGATTTCAGACTCAAGCATCTTTACTTAGAACCTTTAAATATATGTTTGTTTGGGGTGTGTGTGTGTATATATATGCGCATGTTCTCTCCTACCACGTGGATTCTAGTTCATAAAGCTTGGTCACAAGCTCCTTTACATGATGAAATATCTAGCCAGATCCAGTCTAGAGTCTTTGAACATTAAATCTCGAGAAGGAATGTCAAGGGAGAATCCAGTTTTAAAGGCCACAGTTGGTTCTATGTGAAATAAGCATCCCCAAAGAGAAAGACTACCTGACATCTGTGCGCCATCATTTGACTTGAAAGATAACCCCAAAACAAACCCCAAGTTTTGCACAAGAGTACTGAATCTGGCACAATGGAATTTTGGACCTGCTTTCTCCTGGACCAGGAGTTCTAGGAGAGTGAGCTGCAGAAATTGTCTGTCTTCTGTGAAATGGCTCAAGGACATGTGTTAGATTGTTTTCTCTCTATTATGGTACTTGGGTGATGTGTGACACAAGCAAAGTGAGGACATGAACTCATAGCTAATAGTGCATATGTGGGAAGCACAGCGAGCGGGCTGGAGATGAGTGATTTCAGTTCATGCGCCATGAAATAGCAGTGGGTATATCCAGAGTGTAAATTCAGTGTTAGGGCTGTGGAGGAATTCTAACCACATTAAATGGACCCTTTAAGTTTCTGGGTTTGGAGTGAGGGAGGGAAACAAGTAGATAGCATCTGGATTTTTCTTAAAGGAAGGATTTGATGAAGCAAATAACCTTCACAGAAACTTTGAATTCTAGGGGAGACCGTGTCTGCTGCTCATTCATGTATTAACGTGTGTTTAAAGGGTGTCATTTCTCAGCACTTTTTGTTGTTGTTGTTAGTTTCTCAGGACAGAGTCTCTCACTGGCCTAGAACTTGCCAAGTTGCCAAGCATGCTAGGATGCCCAGCCAGCCTTAGGGATCCATTCACCTGTCTTCATCTTCCAAGCGCTGGGATTACAAAGTTGCTATACCACAATCACCTCAGGCTTTTTTAAAATGTAGGTTCTGCAGATTGAACTCAGTCCCCAGCTGAGTCATCTTCCCAGCCCCTCTGGGGAGATTTGAGCACAAAGCTATGAGGGCTTTTAGAACTTGATTTATGAGTCAAGATGAACTGCTCTAACTTTAGGGTTATCCTGCCCAGGTGGGAGTGGATAAGGGAGCGCTATCAATCAAAAGATGGCGGGTGCTTCCCACTGCATAGTGGGAAGCAGTAGACCCAGGAGGAGAAAGAATGCTTTCCTTCCATCCTGTGAGGCCAAGAGACAGGCCTTCTTGGAGAAACCTCCAAGAGATGGTCTAACTTTATTTGTTTTTCCCAAAGTGACCAGACAGACCTGCACAAAATTGGACAAGCTGTCTAAACTTGAATCTTGGGGCAGCTGAGACAGAGCTAATTCCTGCCTCAGAGAAGTTTGCTAGGGTGATAAATGCTCATTGGCTAGCACCCGATATGGATCAGAACTGGCATAAGGTGCTAGGGAGACAGTGACAATTTTGTGAGGTCACTTATATACTACACTGGGGGCAGTTCTACCTCAACCCCTGTCTGTCCCTTCCCTTTAGTATCTGTGCCACCTTGACCCAGGCGTTCGGGCATCATATTACAGAGCACATCAGAGCCTCAAGAACAGCTTCACACAGAGACAATGTCTGGAGTTTTCACCCTTGCTCGTTAGAATTACAGGCGTTCTGTGGAGAGCATGCGGGGTGGTATGAGGGATCTGGAAGTCACATTGCCCTTCAACTAGGGTCACCTTTCTTGATTGATTTTATATCCCACACTCAGAGACAGATCCAGATTATGTGCTGAATGTCCCTAACATACCTGATAAGACTGCAAGGGTCCTAGGACACATCGGCAAACGGATCAAAGATGGTTGCCTTCCAGAGCCTATATAATAGCACGGGAGATACCCAATGAACGGTAAACACAGCAAGCGATTTATCACCGTGTATGCAACAAGTGTTTCTGGAACATAAATATGGAGAAAGGAGGGCTATGAGTGTAAGCAGGTGGGCTGCTCAGAGAAGATAACAGAGGTGAGAGAGTCCCACAGTATCCAGGGGAAGGGAGTGACAGGGAGACTGGGAGGGGAAGAACAGGTAGCCATTTGGCTGAAGCATGAAGTATCTGGGTAGGAGGGGGAAAAGAAAAAAGAAGGTGTTGGTGGCTGTCCCGTTGGGGACTGAGTATAAAGGCAGTCACTTAAGTTTGGGGCAGAGGAACAAGGCCTTTGGATTCATGCTATAAAACAGAATGGGTCGCTTCAAGAACCCAGACTCTGACCTCCAGGAGAGGTTGGCCGAGCTTCGAGAAGCTTAGCTTTTCTGTACTGTGGTCTTCTCAGGTATCTTGACAGATGAGGGAGGTGATTTCTGCCCTGTATCACTGAGGTCTGCTCCTTGGGGAGGTTGCAACATTACCTGAGGGTCCAGAGCTAGGAGGCAAGAGGCTGAGCATTATGCCCTCAGTGCCTGCACTTGGCCACGGATATGTGGATGAACAACTAAGGGCTGTGTACTTGAGAATTATTCTCATGGATTAAAAAAAAAAAAAAAAAGACCACCTGAAAAGACTTTGGTTTGGGAAATTCATATTTTAATTATTAAGGTTATACACCGGGAGGAGGGGGAGAAGTTTCCCTTGGGCTCAGATCACTTTCTGAATCTTGCTGTGTGCCAGTTATAAATCATAGCTGGTCAGTGAAAGTGTGTGGAAGTGGACCACATCCTCCCATTTCAAAAGATCCTCTGCGGTCTTGTGGCTCAGCAACGACCAATGCACTCACTCCACTTAGCACCTCCCACATCATGTGGCCCTTATCCAGGCACCCAGGGAAAGAGAGTACACCTGAAGAAGGACTGGGTAGAGTTGCAACTTAGCCAGACAATGACCAGACACAGACAGACCCTCAGCCAGGTCTGGGGCTTGGGCCAGAGGGCCTTCGGGGATGGGCTTCCTGGCAGGTCCAGGTCGGGTGGAAAGGCAGCGCCTGAGGCAGCTCCAGGAAGGAAGAGAAAGAACGCTTTGCCTTTCGCTAGCTTTTTTTTTTTTTTTTTTTTTAATTTTTACTCTGGAGAAAAACTTGCCACCTGGCTTTGTTTCTCTACCAGGCTGATTTGACAGTGTTCCATCTCCAGGCCCTAGGTTCACCTCTCCCCTTCACTTTAGTGGAAGGTTTGCTGCATCAACTCGCTGGGTCTTCTGCTCACTCCATAGGCCTGCCTTAGCGCCTCTCTCTGTGGTCCTTCCAGTACTTCTCCCTCCCCAGCTCCCTTCCAGCCCTGGAGCACGCTGCCCTCCCTCTGTGCCATGCTGCTCTCCATAGCCCACACCCTTTGTGCTGAATTTGAGGTTCTCAGTACAATAGCGCTTTGAGGACCTGCCTGGGTTGAGAAGGAATGTCAGCTGAAATGAATGAGGACTCTGAATAATAGCATTTTAAAGCTGAGTTTAGTTGCCCTCACCCTTGGTGTGAACATTTACATTTAGTGATAGCTGATGTTGAGAAATGGGCTATAGGTTTAGAATAGAAACCCCTTTAAGTGCTTTTCCAGGAAGCGAGTGTATACTTTCTTCGAATAGTAGTATTTGTATTTCTAACGCTGTTCATTTTTTATTTTTATCACTCTAACTCTACCAGACTCCTTATGATCTACTATGATTAGTTTGAGATCCCCCTAATAGAGACATTTTCCCTTCTAAAGTCTCCAGAAATTCCATGAGTGGAAAACTTAAAAATAACAGTAAATTAAAATATTTTGGGGTTGCTTTTTGGTCAGGGTTTCATATAGTTCACTCTAACCTTAATCCATGTAACTGAGGCTGGCTTAGAACTACTGATATTCTTGCTTCTTCCTCCTAAATTAGAACTATAGGCATGCACCTCCGTGTCCTGCCTAAAATCTTAAAAATAACAAAGTCAGTTCTGTTACTCTGTTTAGATCACTGCATTGAAAGAAGAAACAGTGTATTATTTCTAACAGACTATTCTTATGTTTGTTTGGTTTTGTTTTTCAAGACAGTGTTTCTCTGTGTGGCTTTGGAGCCTCTGCCTCCCAAGCCGGGGATTAAAGGCATGTGCCACCATAAACAAACTACTATTAAAAAAAAGAAAAATAGAAAAAAAAATCCTTTCTTGATTCACTTCTGATTTGTTCCTGGTTTCTTCTTCAAAAGTACATATTGAGGGAGTTAGTGGCCAGCTCTCTGGTTCAATAAGTTTGTACTCTTCACTCCACTCCCTTACCATGTCCCTGCAGTATTCTATCCCATATATCTTCCAGGAAGATTCACCAAGTGAAACATCCATGGCAAATATTAACAATAATTAAATCTAGGTAAGGATATTTAGGTGTTTATTGCACTATTTTCTCTTTAAAATTTCACAGTAAATTAAAGTAAGAAAAGAAAAAGTCACTAATGGGAGATGTCATTCTGTAAATATGTTTCTCTTATTGGTTAATGAATAAAGCCCTGTTGGCCAATAGGAAAGCAAGATAGGCAGGACTAGGAGACAAGGAGGATTCAGGGAGAGGTAGGAGGAGATTCAAGATGTAGGGATTTGAGAGAGCAGCAGTCCCGACCCTCTCTCTGATAAGATAAGACCATGTAGAAACACTTAGATTAATAGAAATGGGTTAATACTTAAGACCGAGCTAGCCAATAAGAAATGCTAGTAACAGGCCAACAGATTTATATCTAATACAATGTCGCTGTGTGTTATTTAGGGTTGGTGCGACTGTAGGACCAGGCTGCCGGGAAAACTACTCACTAATTTTTTGAGGGGGCGGGGGAGGAAGGCATAGACAAGGTCTTTCCAAGTAGCTCTGGCTGTCCTGGAACTACCTCTAAATAGACCAAGCTGGCCTCAAGCTCACAGAGACCCACATGTGTGTGCCTCTCAAATCCCGAGATTAAAGGTGTACACCACCATTTGGGGCCCTCATCAACTTTTAGGAAGACACCCTAAGAGTCCAGCCCTAGGCAGTCAGTCTGTTTTAAGGCAAGCCTTCTCTTTCTAGGGGTTTGCAGCCCTGCACTGGAACAGTAACAAAGCTAATGCCTGACAGAGTAGGGCACAGTGCATGGTTCAGTGGTGAAGCCCTTCCTAGACTGTGTGGGACCCTGGGTCCCATCCCCATTACTGCCAAAGAGAAGCAATGTCTGGAGAGCATCATTTCTCATACATACTCTTCTTTACCTCACACCAGTCTTGTGGGAAAGACAAAGGTTCTCCTTTTATAGACAAGGACAGCAAGAGACCTATGGTACCAGCTAGCAATAACTGTCAGTTCTGACTTTCTTCCCAGGCAGAGAGATTTTGTTCTAGGTGCCAGCATGTACCCATTAATTGTACCCTTCCAACAACTCTGAGTGATAGAGAGAATGGCCAAGGATACAAAAGTAGTAAGTGGTGGACTAGATTAAGAACCCAGGAAGTCCTTCCAGGACCAGAATGGCCACATATATCCATCCCAACATGTCTAGCCCTGGCTGTCCTAGAACTCATTTTGTAGACCAGGCTGTCCCTGAACCCACAGAGATCCACTTGCCTCTGCCTCCAAAGTGATAGGATTAAAGGAGTATGCCACCATGATAGAATTAAAGGAGTGTGCCACCACACCCAGCCTGCATGGTCTTATAATGTTTGAATTTCAAGACTCAAGAGATATTTTATCTAACATTCAGATCTCTGAATTTTCTCATAAAGTCAGACGTTTGAGCAACCCAGTGTCAGTATCCCATTGTGTGTGTGGACCTTTGGTTTGTTACAAGCTTCTCTAGTCACACTTGTGAACGACTTTAAGGACGGCCTTATTCAAGAAAGGACAATATAGTGAGTGGGGTTTTGCAGTAGAGGAGCGAGGGAGTAAATGCAAGAAAGAGGAGTGGGAATTTGCAACCAAGGAGTGGGGTCACTTGAGAAGTTAACAAGAGGAGACATGGTGGAGAACTGTAGGGGGGCGACAATAAGAATACCACCTGCCTGCAACATAGAACACAGAAGGTAAGGTCTTATTCTGTAGTCCAGGCTAGCCTAGACTTTACAAATATAACCCAGGCTGACCTCAAACTCACACCAGAACCCATGTCTGAGTCCCTAAAGAACTGGGAGCTACTCTTCCCAGCCGGGGAACGTCTAATAAAGGGACACTGCAGTGTGCTTAGTAAAACGACTAATCAAGCCAAGGACAGAGCCCTAGTTATCAAGAAGACTTGGATGAGCGTGACTTGGTTTTGGCCAGGCAATCTCTGCCAGTAAGAAGCAGACTTTGACCAGGCATGCTCTCTCCACTCTCAGTCCCCACCATTCTGTTTGCACTGGCTCTGTGACCCGCCTCTCACAGACATCTCAGCCACAATGCTTGGGAAGGTACAACGTCAAGGCAGCAGTATGTAACTTCTGCCCCACTGTCATCCATGTACTGCCAAAGTCACCTGTCACTCAGTCTACTTCACCCAACCACCCGTTACCCATCTTTTCATTCTTCTTGTCTATGCATCCCTCCCTCCCTTAGCAGTTATCAAATTGCTCAGCCGCGCCTTCATGTCTCAGGGAAGGGCAGCGTCAAAGGACAGGATAACCTGTTGAAGAGAGCAGCCAATGGTCTCATATGCCCTCTATATCACCTAGATCAAACTACATCCCCTCAGAATTCATATGTTAAAACACTAACACCACATATGACTTTATTTGTAGTTATCACCTTTAAAAGAAGACCAGTAAGCTAGGAGTGTGGCCTCAGGCCTTTGGGAGGCTGAGGCAGGAAGATTGCCACGAGTTTGAGACCTGGGTGGGCCATATAGTGTGAGGTTTGCCAGGGACAGTGAGATCATGTCTCAAATAACAACAGCAACAACAAAATAATAATAATAATAATAATACAAATAAAAAAAAATGAGGGAAACATTTTTTAAAAAGGGAGATAAAGAAGGCTAAATGGGTCAGAAGGGTAGTGTTCCAATCCAACACCGATGTCTTTTTAAATGGAGGAGACAAGAGGAGCTCACAGACAGCAGGAAGTTGTGTACAGACACAAAGAGAAAGGAATGTATCTGCAAACTCCTGAGGTTAAAGACCTCAGGAGATGCCTTCATCTGTCTGCAAGCCATGGTCATAGGCTTCAGGAGGCCCCCATCATATTGGAATTCCAGTTCCCAGAGTTCTTCAAAACGTCATCTCTGGTGTTTAAACCACACAGTGTGGTTCTTGCCCAGGCTAGCCTGAATATACTACAACAGGCAGCTACTGTCCGCCGGCTCTCTGCCCATCCCTCCCTCATTTCCTCTGTATAAGCAATTCCCCATTCAGATTAGCTACTACCAGAAGTTGTCACTTGTGCCAGTTTGGGCTGTGAGGATAGAGGAAGGGCAGAGATGCCAAAAAAAGAAACATGGACTCCGACCTCCTCACTGAACCCCATGTGCCATGGTGTAATGTGGCTTAAAAGTTCACAGCATCAGGAACCTGTGGAACATGGAAGATACAAAGCCTAAAGTATGGAAAGAATACTCAGAGCAACCGGTCTACTGAGCTAGTTGATTGGGTTGACCAGATTGTTTTTAGTCCAGAGACTGGGGATCTAGCTTAGACAGTGATGACCAGAATCACTGCTGTGACATTCATGTCATCTCCAGCCTTCCTGAGGGCCTTTCCAGGTGTCCTACTTAGCTTTATGCTATCAATGCAAAGATAGGTGGTTGCTGATTAAACCCAAGGGGCCTAGAGAGCTGGGAGAAAGCCAAGCTGGTTTCTGCTCTGTCTCTACTTCAGCCTCCCAGCTGTCAGATTGGAAATGACTGTGGAGTTTGGATGGTGCTGCTGGCGTGAGAGGCTGGACAAAGCCCAGATGGGTTCTGGGGTCCCAGAGGACAGCCAATGACAATAGACGTCAACCTCAGACTCTAAATGGAATGAGCAGGAATCTGGAAGTGGTCCAGAAGGACTGGCTCTACAACCCTAGAGCAGCAGGCTTAGAGCCACAGCTAGTTACCTTCATGGGCATCAGACTCCGAGAGGAGAATGCTGCAGTTTTAGTGGGTAGATAAAAGTGTCAGTCACATGAAGAGCTTGACTGATGATCAGCACTGACATGCCTAGGGCTCAGGGCAGGGCTGGGTAAGGTTGGCTCCTACTTCGTTCATAACTCCATGGTCACACTGAAATGTATGGACATCCTAGAATTTGAAGGCAGACTGCAGTAGGCTTTCAGAGATCTGACGAGGCACACAAGATAGCCCTGTCTAGTGACTAAATGGGAAAACTGAGGGTTTGCAATTCAACTTTTCCCTTAGTTGTCGAGTGTCTGAATTCACACAGACAACAATTTATAACAACTGAAAGAGGGTAGCGTACACCCATGACTAGTCTTCCAAAATCATGAAGATGTGTGAAGCACTTCAAAGAGTTTTGTGGCATTTTGAGAGAATACAATTGGCAAAAACTTTATCCAAAACAAGTCCTTTAGTTGTGTTCTAGACTTCAGTCTGAGAGCAAACGCTTGGGTGTTTTTAGTTAAGAACCAGGCACCAGGTATCAGGGAGATGGATGGAAACACTATCTCCCCATTTGCTCGGTCAGGACATCTGACTTCTCTTTTGCTTGTGATTTTGGGGAACTGGAAATCACACTAACGACTGGAAGGGGGAAAGGTACAGGGCCTCAGGAGGGAAATGGGGTTTTCTTCAGCAGAAAGGGTGTTATTTTCAATTCTATTTCCTTGTATTCTTATGTAACTTAAGTTAACAGGGTCCACGTTAACATGGGCATCTGGGGTTGAGAGATGGAGAAAGGACAACATGTTTTTGACTGTGACAGGGTGTAAGGGACAGGGACTGGATAGGGAGGAAGAAGTGAATGAGAGAAGGGAGGGACCCTGCAGAATGCCATTAAAGGGTACAGGGTGGACTAGAGTTCATCGCTGCCTTGGCCTCTCTCAACCTCTCTGATGGGAGAGGCCTTGCTCACTCACACCTTCTGCTGCACAGTCATGTTTTCAACTACTTCTCCAGCCCGCAATGAGGCTAGTTAGTGGCTACTGGTGCTGAGACACAATAGGAGGAGCCTGGGCAATCAAGCTCTTTCTTAGGAATGTTAACCAGGCTGTGGGGGGGTGGGGTGGGGTGGGTGCAGTGGGTTTGGAGTGAGGGGTGCAGCAACCACAAGTAAACTGAAGCCCCAGGGAAGCAGAACTAGGCTGCAGGACACTCAGGTAGGACAGTGAGTTCTTGGGATGCCTCCAGTCCCAAAGGTACCACTCGTATCCCTAAGAACACATCTCTTTTTGCCTGAGGGAATGTGTACTTGTTTTCCGAATGAAAAGAGCCCATCTTATCTCAACCAGTGTAGGTGTTCTTTGTAGGTAGGTTGCTTTGGGAAGAACGCATAGGCTGGCTGTCTTAGCAAACACAGCCAACACCACAGCTTACTTGGAAGCTGTCGGTGTACTTGAAATGAGCCTATCCCTGGGAAACGTTGTGGCCTAATTTCTTCCTTTGCTCTTGGGATGTCAGAATAAGCTAAGACTGTGCTTGGGTTCTGAAGAAAGGAAGTCTTGGCATCTACAAAAAATGGTTTGGTCCTCAGAAGACCTTAATTTACCAGATCCATGACTCTGGCGGGGGTGGGGGGGTGGGGGAGGGAGCTCTGAAACAATGCCACCCCAAAGGAAGCAAAGGGGTGTGGCAACCGTGTTGGTTCATCATTTCTCTGATTTCAGGGCCCAGGAAGGCTGAACTGGATGGAAAACTAAGGACAGTTCTTGTCAATACAAGGCCCCATCTATTACATCCACGGCCTCTTGGAAATGTCCCCCGGCAAGGCTGCCATCGGCACTTGACTAAAAACACATGGACAGAATCCACTCAGAGCAGGGATTCATTATTGGGAATAGTAAGGGAAAGTTTTTTATCCCCCCCCCGCCCCGCCCCCTTGCAGGGAGAGCTGCTTTCTGGAAGTCACAGGGCTTAGAGGGAATCTGAATCATGTCTGGTGAGAGGGGAGGAATGGAGGCACTTTTCCAGAAGCCTTTTCACACAAAGTAAGATTGTCCCAGGCAGCTCAGAGTGTCAGGCAGAGCAGGCAGACACCCCTTTTAACCCACTCTTCTCTCCCTGAGCTATTAGTAGCTAAAAGCCTGGAGAGAAGAGTCCTGAGTTAATTGGTCCCCTCTGGTTAAGCCTCTTTGTCCAAAGCGGTCTCCCCCCCCCCCCCCAGCGCTGCTCTACAGAGATCGCTGATATGTGCCACTCAGCCCAAGGGGAGGGGAAAGCCATGCCAGTATACTGAGGCAGACGGTGGTGCCCTCACTAGTATGGCGTCTCTTGGGGGAAGTTTGTCCCTTCCTGCTCCCTTCGGGCGAGGACACATGAGTATGAAGTCTGGGAGAAGAGGGACGTTTAAGTTCTTGGAGGGAGAACTTAATTGTCAGTGCTTGATCTCTCTCTCTCTCTCTCTCTCTCTCTCTCTCTCTCTCTCTCTCTGTGTGTGTGTGTGTGTGTGTGTGTGTGTGTGTTTAGGATGAGAGATTGAGAGATTGGAGGATTCCCTGGAGTGGGAGATACAGATGAGTATGGGCTGCCTGCTGTGGGTCCTGGGATCTGAACTTGCATCCCTTTGGGAGATCAGCAAGAGCCCTTAGTCACTAAGCCATTTTCTTGGCCTCTTGATTACTTTTTAAATTCCTGTCCCCCACCAAAGTAGCATGTGGACAGGCAGATTGACACTGAAGCGCAACATGGGAATCGCCACACGGATAGGAGCATGTGCCCAGTCTCTCGGGCTCGCACAGAATTAAGTCACTGCTATTTGAGCAGCAGAGCCAAATCGCTCATGATTTATACTTGGTGGTTTGTTGACTTCCTTTCCTCCCAGGTCTGTATGGGGTGCTAGAAAAGATGTATATCATTTGATCTCTGTCTTCAGCAGAATCCAGCATATTCGGCTGAGAATTACAATGGGTCCTTCCTTCTATCTATCTGAAAAGAGACCTCCAGTACTGAAGTGTGAACTCTTTAGAGAAGGTGGGCCTTCCATAGCTACGGGACCAAAGTGACATCCACGAGATGGAAACCAAGCCCATAGTCATCAACATACCCAGGTGGTGCTAATACCCAAGATCAGTCCTCAGAATCAGATACTTCGTCCTTGTTTCTTTCCTTCCCTTCTCCCCTACTTCTAGAATTATCTTTGAGCAATCTGAGGTTTTGACAGACAAACTTTAGCAACCCTGACTAAGTGAGACTTGGTTTTGCCTATAGCACACAATTCAAAAGACAGTGTGCATAGTGTTCAGCATTTCTGGGTCAATCCAGACCTTCTGAATCTTCCCCAGGACTGAAGTACCTCAACAGGACAGACAAAAGTACCATCTACCATATGTATGTATGTATGTATGTATGTATGTATGTATGTATGTATGTATGTATCAGAATGACACCAACAGTAAAAGTAACACTAATTTGAGACACCTTGCTAGCACATCCTGGGTAGCAGCAGCCTGGCAGGTTCCCAGCTGTGCCTTCTCTCCCATGCATCTTTCCTGCATGTGTCTCCTGGTATTTGAACAGTGATGGGCATGAAGAAGGCAATGGTGACACACTTCTGTTATCTTCCTCAGCCCCAGGCCTAGGCTCGCACAGCCACTACTCAGCGCACAGTGTCCAACCGGCAGTGTTTCTTCTGCGATTGTGTGGAAAATGATCCCTGGTTTTTAAAGACTCCTGTGCATAGCATCGGCTGAGTACTTTAGTGAAGTGTGCAGGAATAAGAGGCTACAGTAGCTGTGAACAGAAATACACCACAGGCAAAGGGCTTGGGTTCAAATCCCCACCCCATCTTTCCACCAAGAGGTTGATGTCTCTTGCCTCTGCCCTGTTAGTACCGAAAGAACTCAGTGACAACTAGCCTCACCAGACTGCAAAAGGGATCACTGTCACTAAGTGTGAGCAGAGTGTCACACTCCATGCAGTGCTTGGTGTGTGCTGTCACAGTGCCCAGGCCTGTCTCAGCAGCATGTGGCAGAAGGTCTGGGACTGTGTGGGTATAGAGTTTTCAAATCCTTCCTGGGTCAAAACCAAAAATCAAACAAACAAACAAACAAAGCCAGCTGGATTCTCCAGGACGAAGCCACCTAGTCAGCTGTTCCCATTTCGGGTCAGGGGACGGCTTTCTTTTGTAATGTCTTCTCAGGGACTTTTGGGTGATCCATTTGAGTGTGGAGTGCTTCACACTTGTCTTTTAGTTTAGTCAAAGTGGAGAGAGACCTAAGTAAGAGCGGTAGAGAATAAGCAACATTTTTCCTACAGTGGAAAAGAAAAAAAAAAAAAAAAAAAAAAAAAAAACCAAAAAACTCTTTTCTTCACTTACCACAAGGTTCGTGGCTAACACTACTTTACAAAAGCACAGGCGGACATGAGAAAAGTTTATACATTTACTTACTCTTCTCTCCTTTCAAACTATTAAGTGATGCAGAATCCAAAATAATATATATGAATGTGTGTGTGTGTGTGTGTGTAAACATTGGAGGAAATGTGTCCTCAAAAGAGAGACAAAATGATGCAATTCTTCCAGACCCATGGCCACGACCAAAGAAGGGCAAAAGGAAGGAAGAAGGGAAGACGGAGAGAGCCCCCATCACTAGGTTCATGCAGCCATATTCTTGTGGCTCTCCAGTCTGAAGATGGCTGCCTGCATATGCAAAACTGATTTACTTGGGTGCCCTGGCGAGTGGAAGTGAAGCCGAGTACTGGGGACATGAAAAGGTGCACAAGAAGAGGGGAAGAGAGGGGTCACTGGGAAGGAAGGGCCAGCATGGACAGGCAGCTCCCAGCCAGCTTCGGCCAGTCAATCCAAACACATGCTGTTGTCCTGCAAACACCAATGTGGGGAAGCAGGCAGAGAAAAGCTCTCTACCCCCTTCTCAACCAGGCACTGTGCACAGGTCTTGGGGAGCCGGCCCTGATAAGAATTCTTATGCAATTGGCCTTTGCCAGTTGTTCAAGGATCTTTATGTACAGGCTCTAGTAAAGTGTCTCAGCCTCCCTATTCTGGGCACCAGAAACTGTAGGCAAGAAAACAGTAGAACGTTTTCCTTCCCCACGGCAGGGATCATGGCAAATGACAGGTTAATGAGAGAAAAGCACACACATTTATCTAATGTTTTATATGACACAGACTCCTTAGAAACTGAGACCCAAAGAAACAGGAAGATATGTGGATTTTTTTTTTTTTTTCTTTTTTAAAGAGAGTGGGCAGAAGTCTGATTGGAAGATAAGCAGGTATGATCTAGTGGCAGTAAGCTAAGGGGCAGATCCAGCTGGCCTGTCTTCTCTTCATCTGGTGCCTCTGAGAGATAAGAGCATTCCTTTCCTCAGGGCCCAGGGAGGGTACCTCTAGGATGACGTCTTTATGACCTGTTCAAGGGAAAGCTGGCTAGGTTTTATGACCTGTTCAGGAAAAAGATAGAGAGAGAGGGGAAGGCATCAATCTTCCCTCTGTTGTTTCCTTGTATATGGGTCTAGTCTATACTAAACCTCATCACCATCTTCTCAAATACTCCTTTGTTGTCTTAAATCAGCCAATCTGTGTCATGAGAATGCATGAGAAATTTATATTTAATCATCTTGGTTGACATAAAGCATTCTATGGAAAAACCACAAGTTCTCAAAATGCCCCTCACTCAGAGAATGCACATGGCTTCAGACTGGAGCTGGTTCTTTCTTTCTGAAATGCAGGTTCTGGGGATCGAATCCAGGTCAGCAGACTTGGTGGAAAGTATCCTTACCTGCTGAGCTACTTTGCTAGCCCTGGAAAGACTAATACTTGACCTTGACAGGGCTTAAGCCCCCAAACATTGTACTGAACCAGCTCAATCTGATACTTTGCCTAGGAGCCTCAGGGCAGTGGGAACTGGTGGGCTGGGCATCCAAGGGAAAGAACTGAATTATCCCATGGGACACCAATTGATTTATTTGCTAATTGAGTGGTCCAGCTTTGGGCTAAAGAAATCACTTCATCCTTTATTAAATACTGCAAGAATCTCACTCTTTGTTCTGCAAGGCTACACACAATATACCAGTGGAATGTGAATTTATACTTACAATAGTTATGCCACTAATGACCTTCCAAACAAAACTAATACCATGCACGCTCTGCTTACAAGTTGGAGTCTAGCCTGTCACTGAGTTCTGAGGCCACCTACCTCCCTCTGACACAAGAGAGACCTCTACATCCATGCCCGCCTCCAGCTTCCCCCCGTGGTTTCATGATTTCATTTGTGAATCAGTAACTCTTTGGAGACTCCAACTCTTTTACACCTATTCTTTTTATTTGCTGGACAATACTTTATTCGGAGTGTTCCCTTCTGTAATTACAAATCTTGTTAGTCCTCCTCCTCCTCTCCCCAGGGGGACTGTGGGCTTTAATTAATTAATGTGGTTAAACCGCTTTGAGGTACACGGTTGAAAGGTACCATGTAAGTGCAAATTATTATTATGGCTGCTGACATCCCACGGTGGTAAAGCCCCTAGCCCTCCACGTCTAGAGACTGGACAAAGGCTTCTTCATCTTCACCTTCCCTTCCGGGTCTGAAGTCACAGTTACCATCTCAACAGCAATCAACCAATTAATCCTCATTATGTTGGCTTCCGGTTCCTTTTTCCCAGCAGCACCTGACTTGATCTTGTTTCATTTCACAAATCACACCCCCATCAGCTCTAGACAAAGGTCACAGGATCCCTATGGCCTTTCTTGGCCTAAAAGGAAAAAGAGAGAGAGAAGAAATGGAAAGTTAGAAAGAAAATGTTGTCATGTTATGTACTAGTGTCTCATTAGAAATCTAAATAAAGCTGTCCTGGCAGCAGCATTCCCCTCCCACAGAGTCAACCATGGCATGCCCAAGAGACACCCAGAAATGGCCCAGTCAGGGTTAGGTCCAGCAACTCTGGCTTGACCGCCAAGAGACCCAAACAAAAGGGTAAGTCTATCTGTGCTGGCTGGGGAAGGATCGTCCAAAGACACAGGAGCCCCTCTTTGGGTTTCTGTTACCCCCAAGTTTCCCCTGAGAAAGCCAGCTGCCATCTGTAGCCTCAGGAAGCCCTCACAAAGGCTGGGAGCCATGATTTAGATGTTTTATGCTACACCTAGCACACCAGAACTTTAACAAATGCCCAGGACTTCCACTATGATGATAGCCATTGAAAGCAGCTCTGTGGGGGAGACTTGGCCTCTCATAGGGATGCTGCTGACCAAAACACTCCTTACAAGGTTGTGCCTGAGGCTCTTTGTTAGAGTGGATGCGGGCAAGCCTCGGGGGGTCATGTCTTCATCTGCCTTCATTTATCCTCTCTATTGAAGGGCTCCTTCAGAACATTGGTCAGTCTCTGTGGGAAATGATTTGAAGAGCAACAAAAGAATTTGGGCCCTTTGGGGGGGGGAGCTTCAGAATTCAGTAAACATCTGGACATGGAAGGCCAGGTTCTCAAGCAGTCTAGCTGGGGAGATGTCAAAAGAGAGAAAGAGCTATGTGCGCAAGGCAAGCGCTTAGTTTTGTGGTAACATTTGTTGTCCAAAGGCACAGGCACCCCAGTAGGTAGAGGGAGGATTTTTCAAAAGCTCCTCTATTTGTCAGGTTTTGTGAGTGCAGCTCACGCTTTGTTGGCTCTCATGGCATATGTGAAGAAATGGAAGTTTCGCATGGCTAGGGAACAGCGTGTGACGGACGGTCTGATTTGGTATGGCTTATGAAAAAAACTAAGTAAGGTTGCATAAGCCTTCCTGGTAGTTGCTCAGCATTCCTGTCACCCTTGAAGTTTTTAAAGTACTTGCTAGTCAAGGTAACTTGTTGGATTCTCAGGATGAACACATTGTAATTGTCCAAAACCAGAAACCAATCAACCAACCAACCAAACAAACAAGCAAACAAAAACCCTCAAAAAACACAAAGAAAACAAACGAACAAACAAACAAACCAGAAAGAAAGAAAAGAGGGAAAGAAAAAAGGACAGGAGGGAGATTTGCATTTCATCACATGGGTGAGACTCATGACCTGAACTCTTGACTCTCAATGTTCCCTTTATTGTTGAGTCAATCCATTCAGAACACATTAGTCAGCATGATTCAACATTTGTCACTAATCAGTGTTAGTGACAGAACTAATCAGCATTCCCCAGTGTCCCCAAATCTATCCTCAAACAGCAAAAGAAATTGGCTGCTGTCAAGAGACAATGGGATGCGGTTTTTGTCAGTATTAACTATCTGAATCCAGTTCAAGTCCCCCGTGTTCTCAGGCACCTTGCCCAGTCATCCTAAGCTGGAATGAATCTCTCTCCTTATCCCTTCCAAGCCCTACTACTCAAGCCTCTGTAACAGGTGTCACTTTGTTTTTGATTAAACTTATCTAACTACATCTTCTTCTGAGCCAAAAGCGACTCCCCTGCCTCTATTTCCACTGAATCCAGAGCACGTAGCTTTGTAAACAATAGATGTTCAACTAGTGTGTTCTGAACTGAACTAACCATCATGGAGCTTAAATCATATTCCAGAAAGAACACCGAGTCCTTTTGGAGCAATTTTCAAAGAAAATTGATAACCTGCATTGATTTCACATCTATTGGTATTATCATCCTGGGCATTTTAACAAATGCAATTTATTAACTCTGCCAGTGGCTTCCAGGTTCTACAGGAGGAGCCAGCCTAACTATAGTCCAGGTCTTAGAATAAAGATTTTTCTTCTCTACCCTTATTTCAACTGACATTTTGTTCAATGTTTATAGAAAACAAAAATGTAGGCAGGAAAAAATAAATTTGGGGGGGGGGAAATGTGTGTAGCCTATGACTTCGAGCCCAAGTCCATACCCCATTGCTAGTAGAACACACACTGAAGTTCCTGCTTAAAAGAGGTTCTGTTTTGGGCTGGGATGGGGTTGGAAAGGATTTTTAAGTGCTGGTCCTTGGTAGAGTAACTGACTGCTATTGTGTATCTTATTCTTCTCCTACGGTCTCTGGAACCAAAGAGAATTTTTAATACATTCAATATGCATGCCACATTTCAAGGCTGTAACAGTCCTGGGTCTGTACTACTGCACCCATGATCTCTGTAACTGGCCTCTGAAGGGAATGTGCCCTTGAAATACCTTTCTGCAATGGTAGTAGTGCTCCTCGTTTATCTGGGTACATGAATGACCACTCAGATTAATAACATTTTCAACTTCTCTTGTCATGTGTTTCACCTACAGCTTGTCAACATCATATATGCAGAAATAAAGTGTGACGCTTCCTGGTAATTGTCTTTAAAGGAAGGGGAATGCGTTTCTTCTCATCGGTATTCTCCATCAAGCACAAATCCTGCTGCCTGGATAGAGGACATCATGCCAAGCCATTCTGGGCTGAATCAACAATGGCAATATCGGAGGAGTGATGGAGAGGTAAGCTGATAGGCTAGTTCCCTGGACAAACAGGCCAGCTCTGAGTGCATTCCTCCGCACTGTGGGGTGGGAAAGCCAGAGTTCTCAGCACTGTTTACCTAGGAGTTAGTTATACCCAGCAAAGTTACAATCCAGCTACCCTCAGGGCATTTCTCAAGGGATCATTATATCAGTATGACTGATACATCTTCTAGCTTAGAATCTCAAGATTCAATATTCGGCACTGGCCTGCAGTATGTCAACAGAGGCCCAGGAATTCTGAGAAATAAGTGGCTATAGGGCTTGCCACAGCAGGGGAGGGGGTCCAAAGGCATGAGTTTCTTAAACCTCAGACCCAGGCTGGATGCTTGGAAAGGGCTCCAGACCCACCCAGGGGGTAGCAAACACAACTCTGCTTCCTTACCTGAAGAGGAAAGTGGTGGGAGAGACTGCCATTTCTTACAGGAATTGTGTATACAGCTGCCTTTAGGGGCAGGGAGAAAATCTCATCAGCAGTCACCTAAGCAGATGCCAGGAGCACATACTCGCTGTGTGGAGGACACAAAAACTTCACTGTCTAAGGCAGGGCTGACAGGCACACCAAGTGTCTGGGAAAATCAGCAATGTCCTCGTAGCTATATACGATTGCACAGAAGATGGCTCACTATTTTCAGAGGGAGTGTAAACAGAGATCTCTTCGGAGAGGAAGTTGAAGCAAACAGTGAAGAAGACATTACACTTCTCATGCATTCCCAGAGAAGCCTCAGACCAAGAGATCTGTAAAGAGATTCTTTACTCTAAGTAATTAAAAGTTTCAAAAGAAAAAAAAAGGGGGTGGGTGGGTTGGGGGAGACTGAAGTAACGGTTCAGGAGTTAAGAGTGCTTACTGCTCTTGCAGAGGACCTAGGTTTGCTTCCTAGTACCCATCTGATCATCGCAACCAGATGAAACTCCAATCCCAAGAGATCTGCCACTCTTCTGGCTACCTCAGGCACCAGACATGCATGAAGTACACAGATACATACGCACATCAAATGAAAACAAGTAAACCTTTACAAAAATGTCCATAAACAGGGAGTTGGATGGCATGCAGTGATGGTTTTGTGAAGTGAAATAACATGAGTTATGTGTGTCACTGTAAATAAGAGAAAAGTTGGGAAGTGTAGATGACAAAGCACTTAATGAACTTCTAGAATGTGCCCCGGAAGACATCATTCCGTGTGGATTCACACCTAGACAGAAGAGCGCTCAAGAATGGCAGGGAAGGAGGTATGGCACTGTGGACGGCTTTGACCCTGTGAACAGGGGTGACATGTTGGAGGGGTTAGCATGGGGCTAGTTTTAGAGACTTGAGCTTTGTCAAATCTTAATCCCATAATTAAAAAAAATGAAAACAATGGGAATTTACAAGCCTAATTATAGGTACTACACACATGTATAAGTCATGTTTTGTGACTTCTGTAGTAAAAATGTTTTCAGGCCGAGGCCAGAAATAGAGTTGCCTACAGTGAGCACGGCCCTGACTTCTGCTCTGACAAAGAGAAAGCTCCTTGAAGCCAATGGTCAGAGGAAAATAAGTGAACAGGCAGAAGGTGGGTGCCGAAAGTCAACATGGAAGGGGGTGCCAAATAAATGTCAAAGGAGAAGAGCACAGAGCAGATGGGACTCTGCCACCAAGAGGCCTGGGGGAGCTTTGTGAGCCTGCATTGGCAGGGCAGGGGTTGGGGGCAGCGGCAGGGACACAGTGACAGGCCAGCTCTGCCTTCCTCTCTGTGACCTCTGGGAAAGGAATTAGTGTTACCTGCTCCTCTAAATCCCAGGGCTCTTGGCCCAGTGTCCCACATGAATGCTGGCCCATGCCAGGTATGTGAGATGTATTCACCATGCACACAATTCTGTACCCAGATGGAAACAGACTGAGAATTTTCTGGGTCACTTTGAGTCCAGGAGGGAGGTACACACACGCACACATACACACACACACACACACACACACACACACACACACAGAGAGAGAGAGAGAGAGAGAGAGAGAGGCAGAGGCACGCACGCACACACACACACACTCACACAGAGAGAGGCAGAGGCACACAGACACACACACACAGACACACACACACACAGAGACAGAGACAGAGAGAGAGAGAGAGAGAGAGAGAGAGAGAGAGAGAGAGGAGAAGAGACTACAGTTTCCAAATGAAGGGTAATAAGCACCCATGGCAGTATCTGGGGAAAAATAATTCTTCAATATTATCTCCCAAATGGCTTAGTACTAAGAAAATGGGATTGGAGAATGCAACCCAAGTTTGTGACAAACATACAGAGCAGATTAATGTCTTTCCCCATGAGCTTCCAAAGGTGCTCAAACAAGGCATTTTGATGCTAAAAGCAGACACACAGCTCTCCAAAGAAACACTTTATTTTCCAGTTCCATCTGAATCTGCAGAGTAAGTGGCTGAAGCTAGTTTTGTGTCTAGCACCTTCTAAGGTCCCTTATTGGGGTAGCTCAGTCTCCTCTCAGGCTCCCCACCCCATCATCACAGCTCCTTCAAACCTAAACTAGTGCAGGGCAGCCCAGAGCCCAGATATCATGCTAGACTCTGCTGTTGTAAAAACAATGAAACATACACATTTCTGTTTTACTGGGTGGGCAATGAAGCTGTCTTCTGTCATGCTTAAAGCAACTTGGTTTTCTGCTTTCTTAACCACTTCTTTGATTCCTGAGGGAAGGAGAATGCAAGGCAAAGAAGAAATAGTGGGCCTCGCCATCCGTCCTCTCCACTCCCTAGGCCAGCTTCCTCCTTGGAAGCTCCTTCACTCAGTCATAGACCCCAAGAAATCAGGACTGGCTCTAGGAGGACCAGATGGCCCCTTCCACCCTGTATCCCTCTACCCCCAGCATCAGCAACACAGCCAGCTGCCCACTCCAAGTCCCTGCTCTGTTCTTGGTGGCACATTTGGAATTCACTGAGACAATGGGCATGAGCAGAGAGACTTGGGTCAAATTGAAGTTTCCTGCACATTCTCCCTTTCCTTTTGCAGCCAAGTGCTCTGGGTGGGAGCCACACCATTAAAACCCACCCCCAAAGTCAGCTACTTTTCCATGGCTAGCTGTCCTGGCACCTCTCTGGCTCGCTCAGCTCTTTGCAAGCTTTTCCAGTCCCAAGGCTTCCACAAGGGGAAAAGGAAAATTAGATTTGCAGTTCCTTTCCATTCCCAAGATTCTCATTCCAGTTGTACAAAGGGCTGGACTCTCCGTCTAACTCCACCTGGCCACCAACTAGAGGCCAGGCGGCTTGGAAGCCCGTGGCCATGCTGGCCATGTGATTTGCTCCCTCTCCCTTTAGGGCCTAAGTATTTCCAGGGTCTAGGGCTCCAGGAGGCAGAAACCCAGACAAATGCAGGGCAGACAAAGAAGATGCAAACAGGATGGTATTACCATGTTAATGGCTTCAGTCCAGCAGCCCCCTGAAGATGCCTGGGAGGGTGGTTTTCTTTCTTTTACTTTTTCTTTTCTTTTCTCTCTCTCTCTTTTTTTTTTTTTTTAAAGGAGAATAGTTCCGCTTTCTATTTTACTACAACAATAGCACGGACTGGCTCCTTCAAGTGTTTCAAAAAGCAGCTTGAGAAATCTCTACCCAGCCCCTTGGTCTTTCCAGCCTGCCCTTTCATTGTCCCTCCCATCCCAGGGAACAAAGGGGAGGGACCAGTGTCAGGCCCCCAGTTGCCGCCTGCTCTCCGAATCCTAATCCTTGAGAACCAGCGAGGGGAATGGCCTGTGGAGCTGGTCAATCCCATTTTGCCCTCACCTTTCATTCTCTCCCTCTGCTGTGCGCTCAGAAGGCTTCAGGTATTAGGAATCTAGGGGTTTGCTGAGGATAAAAGGCCCGAGGGACCATTCCCACGGTCACTAACAGCCCCGCCCCCGGAGCAGCCTGCATGAGCTAACTGCGCTTTCCCATCACTCCAGCCAGGCTCTCTCCCAGAGACTGGCGTCGAGCTACAATGGCACCTGCTTCTCTTAGCGGTAGCTCAAGACCTGCCCCAGCCTCCCAGCTATTGTCCTCGCCACCCTTCTGTGTGCCCTTGCTGGCATGAGTTGCAGGTCCTACCCAGAGAGCATCGTGCTCACTTTGCCTGTCAGAGCAGCCCCTTCCACCAGGAAAGCTTTGTGGCCCTAACTTAGGTTTCTCCCCAGGTTTACGACAGAGGCAGCAAGGCTTCTCTGCTTCAAACCTGAGGAATATGCAGACTTTCAGCTAAGAATGGGGCGGGAGTGGGGGGAGAGGAGGAAGCTCGTGTTTCGGCTGTGCTGATCTCAAGGGAACAATTGAACAGAGAGGGGAGAGAGGTAAAGGGTTCACATGTGGTCCCCTCCCAGGAGAAGCAGGGAAGTGGTGTCTGGGGGACTTCAGTGATCACTCAGGCTGTTTACTGCAGTCCATGCTGCAGGCCACGAGACCTACATATACAAACTGACCATGCACACACTTGTGCACACAAGGACTAAATATCCCATGGAAGGAGATTGGATGCATGTGCTATAACCTGATATTCTCCTGCCCCCCCTTCCTCCCCTCTCTCCCTACCTCCCTTTCTCCCTTGGTGTTGGGTATGCTTCCTCAGTTTCATTACAGCCCACTAACAGGTTACTGTACAGTACAGAGATGTTTCTCAAAATCGCAGCAAAATGGGAACTGAAAACCGAGTGTTCTTTCTAATAAAAGAGGCTCTTGATTTTCTTGTCATTCCTCACCCCCAAGACCCAGGAGCATGTGGCAGCATACAGGCCCCCCCACCAGGTTGTGTTAAGAGGCATTGCTCACAGGGGAAGCAGGGTTCCTTAGAGAGGGAAGTGCTTCTGGGAGAGCAGAACTGAGATGGCAGCCTAGAAATCAGCCTGTAGGGTTTGGAGCCTCTCCCCTGGGCATGTTCTTATTGGTTGGGGACCTTGCATCATGCCATCTTGAATTTTCCTCTTTGCTGGACACATTGCTCCAGGTATATCCCCTTCAGTAACACTTTCTTTGCTGGTTCCTAGCTTTCTCTATAGTTGTTCTTTTCGTCACCACCATCATCATTGTGTGTGTGTGTGTGTGCACACGTGCGTACGTACGCGCACGCCCATGCACATACATGACATAGCATGTATGTGGAGGTCAGAGGGCAACTTTTGAGACATGTCCTCTTCTTCCACGTTCTTTCTTTTTAGATTCTATTTTATGTGTAAGAGTGTTTTGCCGCATATATGTACCACATGTGTGCCTGGTGTCCACAGAGGCCAGAGGAGGCATCCGACCCCCTGGAGCTGCCAGTGAATGCTGGGAATCACACCCGGGTCCTCTGCAAGAGCAGCCGTCACTTTTGGCCATCTTTCCAGCTTTTCTCCCCCTTGTTTTTGAGAGGCAGGGTCCCTCTTGTTATTTCTGCCATGCTATGTAATCCAGGCTAGCCCAGCTTCGGGGTGAGTCTCCTGTCTCTGCTTTTCATCTCTTCATAGGATTGCTGTGATTATAAATGTGGGCCACTACATCCTGTTTTGTTGTGTGTGTGTTGTGTGTGTGTGTGTGTGTGTGTGTGTGTGAATTTACTCAAGTTGTTGGGTTGGTGAGACCCTTACTATTGGTTTTTGGCTCCCCACCCACCAAGTGTATGTTCAGTTTCTATCCTTCTCTAAAGAATTCCTTCTTCTCTGTCTGAATCATGATCTTAGGAGTGAACATGAGGGAGGCAAACTAGGGAATCTTGTCCCTGATAACACTGGGAGCTTAGAAATGCTTCCTAGCAAGGCTTTCCATACAAGCCTTCTAGGCAGAACAGGTTCTTTTCTTCTTGAATTTAGCTTGCAGTCTTCCTTAGACTTTCTGAAATCTTCATCTTAGCTTTCTATTTACCAGGCCACTAATCTTCCAAGACAGCCTCTAAAAATGGAGCTCTCAAAAACCCACACTGTGCACTGGGTAAATATAAACCTGGCTTTCTGATCGCTTATTAGTTATACACCCTCAGAGAGTGTGTAACAAAGGGGCCTGCTGTTTGCTTTGCTTAATCTGGTCTTAAAAATCTCTGCTTCTTTGTCAGAAAACAATATTTGCAATTGTAAAAAAAAAAATATTTACCAAGGAACTTGGATAGCATAAGTCAAAGGCTAAGAGCCAAAGGTCAGCGGTTCTTACCCCAAATTTCTGTGGACCTGAGAGCCTCCCGCTGGGGAGCTCGGCAGCACCGAACAAACACACTGCTTGAGAGTCCATTAAGGAGCAGGCATTTCAGAGGGGGTGGAAGGGGAGGTCGCAGCCTCCTCCTCATCTAGAAGTGGGAAATCCCGATCCTGCCCCTGCTCGGTCTCTGCAATGAAGTCTCCTCAGGGGCACTGAAGCAACTACCCTGCTTTACAAACCTGGAGGAAAACCTGCACTCATAAAACCCTGCCAATGCAAAGCAATGGCCAAGGCTCTGGTTCAGGACAGATGTTCACCTATACATCTCTGTGAGTGGGGTCTTTGGCCCAACAGTGGGGGACAAATGTGTACCCTGAACATTCTTAATCCATAGGGACATTTTAGACATTTAACTCTGGAAGCAGAATCATTGGAGTCTTAAATTTGCCCTTGCATGTTAACTGTTTTCTGCAAAGACCTGGTCACATTAAGAACCTTTTCTAATGAGCATTTAGGATTGAACCTCTACTCAAGTGAGTTCCAGGGCATGGCCTAGTGGAGTTGAGCTTTGAGCAAGAACCCAGCTGCTTTCAAGTCAAGGACCATGATGTCACAATGTGCAAACTGGACTTCAGTACAGGGAAGCTGGTTCCAGGAATCCACACACAGCCCTGTGGGCTAAGAGGGAGATCTTTGCCAGGCTAGCACTGACAACTCTGCAAAGTTCACACCATAGGATCTGCAAAGGGGATGGTGGGGGCAAGATCTCATAATCAGAAGTGCTCTTAACATTCTCCTAAGATAAATAAATACCTGCTTTAAAGGAGACAGTTGTTTGGTCATTTACAAGATCATTATGGGGCTGAGGAGACAACTCAGCAGGCCAAGTATGTGTGGCAAAGTGTGGTGACTAGAGTTCAGACCCCCCCCCAGATCCCACGTGAAAAGTTGGTGGTGGTGGCGACAATCCCAACATAGGTGACAGGGACAGAAGACTACTTGAAGCAAACCGGCGAGCCCTACTACCCAGAAGGGAGAGCTCCATGTTCAGCAAGGGACCCGGCCTCAAACATAAGGCAGACAGGAATTGAGGAAGACACCTGCCAACTTCAAGTTTCAATATGCACAGGCACCTGACCATATAAGTGTGTGTGTGTGTGTGTGTGTGTGTGTACATACACACATGCATATCTCAAGAATCTATGGTCTTAGTACTTCATATTGATCTGCAGAATCTCTTAAAGGATTAAGCCCTCATTTTTTTGTGTTATTGTTGTTCCATTTGGAGGGGTTTTTTTTGTTTGTTTTTCTTTTTCTTTTGTTTGTTATAATGCAACAATATAAGTGAGCATTCCACCATTGAACAACAGTCCCATCCCTTCCACTCTGTTATTAAATCTCATACTTCTTCCTTTCTCCTGTCAAATTCCTGTTACAACTTGCCAAATCTCTTGATCTAATCAGGGTTTTAGAAAAATCACTGATGATTTTGCCTTGGCCTTTGAATTGGCATCTAAAAAGACCCAAGCAGTGCTTGTCACTGACTATGGGCAGCACAAGAAGAACATGCTTACAGAAACTATTTAGACAAAGGATCTTACCTTGAAGAACCAGGCCTTCCTCTTTGATGGTGTAGACGAAGGAGGTGAAGGCAGCCAGAGGGGATTTGGCAATGAGAATCTGCACAGAAAGCATATTTTCCAGAGTTAGAAGTTCAGCATGAGCCTCTGCTAGCTCCCTTTCTCCTTTGATAGCACGTGACTACAATACATTGGATTTATTTTTAAAAATCTTTTAGAGGGCTGGGCATGACAGTGCACACCTTCAATCCTAGCTCTCAGGAGGCAGAGACAGGCAGATCTCTATGAGTTTGGGGCCAGTCTGGTATACAGTAAGTTCTGTGATAGACAGGGATATGAGGAGAGATTTTTGTCTCAAAAATGCAACAACAACAAAACTGTTTTAGAACCAAATGTTCAAGTGAGTTTTAATCATCTCAAAGTAGTCAACTAGGAAAGACATTTATCTCAAACACTATGCCACTAAATCAATGGTTCTCAACCTGTGAGTCAACCCCCTATGGGGGGTTGAATAACCCTTTCACTCAGATCACCTAAGACCATCAGAAAACACAGATGTTTATATTATGATTCATAATAGTAGCAAAATTACAGTGATACAGTAGCAATGAAATAATTGTATGGTTGGGGGTCCCCCCAACATGAGGAACTATATTAAAGGGTCCCAGAATTGGGAAGGTTGAGAAACATTGCACTAAATACTATATTCTTAAACAAATTCTTCCAGAAGAAAGATTATTTTATGTGACATGGTCAAATAGTTACCTCTCCGCTCAATGATAAACCTACCCCAATTTTCTAATTTTATTCATAACTTGGCTATTTAAAAAACCTACCCTTAAAATAGCTACTATCATGACAAATATTTAAAATAACTTGCTAAGGCAAAGCAATGGTAAGCTGTTTCATTGGCCCTGGCCCCGATTCCTTACTGAGTGTGCTTTACCCTTTATTGTGTGACTGTATTTTCTCTAACTGAAAGCCTCGTTGTGCATTTTTGCTGGCTTTTGACTGTGGGTTTGGCTACATGGTTTGTTTTGGCTTATGCCAGTTCCCAGCCTAGACCTCAAGAATTTCCATCTGCTCTCTTATGCTCTGCCATAGCCAGAGGAAAACAGGTTCAAACTAGTCAGCTATCTCAGGAAAGCCAGAGATGCCCGGGACAGAGCTAGCCATCCAGGCACAGCTGCAGGGGGCCCATACGTGTGAGAGCTAAATATTGCTGCATGCCTCTGAATGTTTGCTGGTGCTGTTAGGAAGTATTATTGTATATGAGTTGACCTGCACTCCAGCAAACATGAAATTTCAGAAGTGTTTGGAACAATGACATTCTCCTAAGGCAAATGACTCTTATAAAGAAGGTGATTATTTGGTAAAAAAAAAAAAAATGATTTGTATAGAATTATTTTTCAAATATGCATGCATGCATATATATATATATATATATATATATATATACACATATACATGTATCTGGGTGGAGATATATATATATATATATATATATATATATATATATATATATCAAGTGCTGCATGTGTATACATGCATATATATGTGCCTATCTGTAAGGATGTATATATGTGTGTGCATATATATGTGAATACACACACACACACACACACACACACACATATATATATCTCAAGTGCTTACCAATGGGTATGGTGACTAGATATCTGAACACAAAACAATCAGTATGTACTTATTTGGAATAAAATAAAAATTTCAGAATGGCAAGATGGCTCACTGGGTTAAGGTGGTTACCATCAAGCCTGTGACAGCTTGCATTTGGTACTTAAGACCCAGATGGTGAAAGGAAAGGAAAGAATCAACTCTTACAAGAATCACAAAGAATCAAATGTTCCCCTGGCCTTCACATGCACGCCCTGGCATGTACATGCAAACACACAGACACAAAGACACACATACACCCACACACACACACACAAATATAAAAAATAATTTCATTAAGAAGAATAGAAAATAATTGATTATTTTATTATGATATTTATGCCTAACAGAGATGATATATGTCTGGTTTCCTTTTTGTTTTGTTTTTTTGTTTGTTTAATTTTTTTTCCAGGACAGGGTTTCTCTGTGTAACTTTGTAGACCAGGCTGGCCTTGAACTCACAGAGATGTGCCTGCCTCCCAAGGGCTGGGATTAAAGGCATCTGTCATCACCACCCAGTGTGTTCTGTTTTATAAGTAAAAATAGCTTCATTAAAAATTGTGACAGTTTGTCACAGAGATACTTTGGTGGCCAAGGAAACAAAGAAAAGGACTAAATGACTCCAAATCATTACATACATACATACATACATACATACATACATACATACATATATTTTAGTCCACATCAACTCAACATCTACCAACAGTCAATTATATAAAAAAGATCACAAGTTTGGGGACAGGATTTGAATCTCATCCTTCAGTTAGGCATCTGGGCAGAATCTATGGGTTTGTCTTATTAGTAATTCTCCTTTTTCTCTCTAGTAACTTCCAACTTCCTACATTTCTGTGCCTACTTTGCAACTAAATGTGGGAAAATACCTATCTAAATAGATTATGGTAAGGATTACATTAAGGAAAAATGCTTGTACATTTACCGACAGCACTGAGAGCTGTCTGTGGTCACTGCCGTCTCCAGCTCTCATACACACCATTAAGTTGTTAGCAGGGTTTGCCACTTATGCTGAGTCAGGAAACCTCCCTTAAAGGAGCCGCGTGTCTCTAGCAAAACAGAGCCCACCTGAGAAAAATGCTGCTACCAAGAAGCCTTGCTTGTCTCTGTTATTTTGTTTTTAAAATCCCTTTTTAAGCCTTTGTCAAGTTTTAAGTGGAAGTTCTTAGTATCCACGTTGTAGGTGCCATTTCATTATGAGCAGTTTCCCCGCCAGCCTGGTTCCACAGCCATGTCATCCCCAAATAACAACAGCTTTAGATATAAGGCTGTTGGCCTGTTATTAGCGTTTCTTATTGGCTAGCTCTGTCTTAAATATTAACCCATTTCTATTAATCTAAGTGTTTCCACGTGGTCTTGGCTTACCAGAGAGAGTGTCTGGACCTCTTCTCTCTCAAGTCTCTACATCTTGAATCCCCTGCTACCTCTCCCAGAAAGCCAACAGTGCTTTACTTATTAACCAATAAGAGAAACATATTTACAGAATGACATCTCCCATCAAGTAAGTACATTATAAGTGCAACAATATAGTAAATACATAGTAAGTATGAAATGACCAAGAATTCAGCCTATCACGTGTGCTTCCCAAATGCCCTCACACCATGGAGAAACAATACACTTTACTTTTACTAGAAGTAACTCTAAAGTTACTTGACACTTGGTCACCCTTCTTAGAGCCAATGATGTCAAAAGCATCTCATCTGAAAGTTCAGTTTGGGGATGATTCATGTATAGTTTAAGGATGCATGGCATAAGAGAGGAGAGTGTGTTTCAAACTTTAATGTAATCACTTGCAGGACCCATGGACACATGGATTCTGATTTGGTAGATTTGAAAGGGGCCCGAAAAGTCTAGATGTGATTCTCACAGGCTCCCATTAATCATGCATGAGTGCCCTGACTGAAGAGTCTAAACTGGAAAAGCATGAGATGAGATGCTTGGAGCCAGTCAGGAGGCTACTGGGGTAAATCTGGGATGAGGATGAAATGAACCGATACTAAAATTAAAGGAAAAAAAAACCCCAAACTAGGATCTTTATTGTTTATTTGTAGCACCTAGATGCAATGCCAAAAGGATATAATCACATAGAAATAAATAGTATTATATGTTGAATGTTACACAATTTTTTTAATGACTACAGAGGTTAGAAATAGAAAAAATAAGATTCTAATTCTTGATGAAACATTGCCTTTGAATCTAAGCCGTCTGACCCTTGGTGCCTTAGGAACAAGGTCCCAAGCCTGAGATGAAGGGACAGTGTATTTGGAAGGATGTCCTTGAAGGTAGTCACAGGGTTTGGACAGGCCACTGATTAAAATGCTCTGTCTTGGAGCAGAATTTCAGATGAAACATCACAAAGATGACCTGTATGCAGTTAGCAAGAGGCATTGGGCTAACACATGTCCAATGGAGCCTGTTTTCTTGTGGGGATGGGGAGAGAGGGAACTTCCAGACTGGTGGATGAGAGCGCTATCTCCAACGTGAAATATCTAACTGTAGCAAAAAATGTGATCAACTTTCTTGATACTCCACTGGGTAGAGTGAGGATGAGTCAGGCTGGATGCCGACAGTCTGAAGTGGGTTTGTAAGTGTTCACATCGTCCTTAGCAACCTCTAGCAGGTGGCACTGAACCGAGCCTTGGCCCTGTCAGGTTCAACGCTTTTACTGAGATAGGTGGGGATGTTGCTGTGTTCAACCACACCCTTTAACAAACATGGCGCCCGGCAGGAAAGAAATCCACAGAAACTGCTACCGCAACACACCTTCCACTTTCCAAAGGAGACAAAAGGTAATAAAACGAGCGAATGTGGTATGCCAGGCGATGGCGCATGCTATGAAGGGGAAAATAGCAAAGAGTACAGGAAATGGATTATGATCAGGGAGGTGGTCGGTTTTAAACAGAAGACCACTAAAGAGGGCTGAGGATCAGGTAACCAAATGCATTGAAGGGTTGCTGAGTGGCGGGGAGGTGGCAAAAGACAAACGTAGAGAGGAGCTTTACGTTAGACCAGACAACCGTGAAACCCAAATGAATCTCAGTTTGGCTAAAATGTCTCTTTTAGTAAAAGGCGAAGGACTTAGGTTAAGAGGTAACCAGAAAACCCTACACACCTTATAGGATAAAATTTCACTGAAATAACTATCAGGTCTTTTTTTTTGGGTTGTCAGTTACCGAGTAGGAGAGAGATCTGGCATTCAGAAAGTGGACAAGGAATGTTAGTCAAATGAATCAGCTGTGAGATATGACTCAAAAACCGAGTGTGGTCTCAGGTTGTAAGCTCAGCATTGGCAATGGCAGGTTGTGTCAGCAAACCACACCTAATGAGTGCAGTGTGTATGGATAGCGGCCAAAATCCAAAAGGCAAACTGACAACTAGGAGGACACCCGGAGGAGAACAAACAGGTCGCTAAATGGCCAAAGCAATTCATGATCACAAACACTGTGATGCAACCAGAAGGCTGGAGGCTGAGGCGAAGGCCCACATTACTTCTGAGTTTTCCTATGTGTGTTTCACACACAGGAGTTGGGGGAAAGTATAACATCACTTTTTAGCCTCATAGGTGTCAGGGAGGACAGTTATGCATGCTGTATGTCTTTGTAAACATGCAGCAAAGACACCTCTCTCAAGCTGGGTGGTGGTGGTGCACTCCTTTAATTCCAGCACTTAGGAGACAGAGGCAGGCGGATCTTAGTGAGTTTGGGACCAGCCCGGTCTACAAAACGATTTCAAGGACAGTCAGGACTGTTACACAGTGAAACCCTGTCTTAAAAAACAAAACAAAACAAACAAACAAACAAAAAAGATTCCTCTCTCTTAAAAACTGACCCAGTATCCAGTTCCTTTGGCCATCCAAACCATAAGCTAACACCTATGTAAGCCTATGTAAGTAAGTGTGTGTGTGTTATAGACTTTAGATGTTTTCCACTATTGCTCTCAACCATATTTTTGAGACAGTGTCTCTAACTGAACCCAGGGCTCACTATTTTGGATTGACTGCCTGGTCATCAGGCCCCTGGGGACCCTCTGAGAACTGGGGTTACAGATACATGCTACCATGCCTGGCTTTCTGTAGTGGTTCTAGGCATCTGAACTCAGGCAGTGGTATTTCTATAACAAGTATTTTACCACCTAGGCCATCTCCTCAGCAGAAACTGTCCTCTGAAGCAAACAGCTTTACAGCTGTAAGTCAGGCTGTTCTATTTCAGAGGTCCAGCCCGCTGCCACATTTGGAGTGTTCTAGTGTGTGCATGTGTGCTGTCATCAAGTGTTGCAGTATCTTCTCTGACACATATGCCTACAAGGAGGCCTGCAAACTAATAAAACTCTGAATCCCGATTCCACACAGTCTTGCATGCAGCATGTGAAATGGGTTCTGGTTTTTAGGGTTCTGAAGTCTATACTTGAAATGCTAAATAGTGACCTCCAATTTGGCATATACAGACCAATGTACTTCTCTGGGGGTAAAATACCAGCTGAGGTAAAATGCATAATAGCATAAGGGCATTCTCTCCCTACAGTAAGATTATTGCAGACAGAAAAAAATAAGGCGCGCGCACGCACGCATGTCTTTGTGTGTGTCTCTGTGTGTCCGTGTGTGTGTCTGTGCATGTGCATGTATGTGTGTCTGTGTGTGTGCGCATGTGTGCATGCATGTGTGTGCATATGTGTGTGTCTGTGTATGTGCATGTATGTGTGTCTGTGTGTGCGTGTATGTGCATGCATGTGTGTGCATATGTGTGTGTTAATATGTGTGTGTCTGTGTGTGTGTACATGCATGTGTGTGTGTTTGTGTGTGTTTGTGTGTGTCTGTGTGTGTGTCTCTGCATTGCATGTATGTGTGTGTGCATGCATGTGTGTGCATGTGTGTGTGTGTGTATGTGTGTGTCTGTGTGTGTTACTGTGTGGTGGCCTCACTTGTTCCTGGCTTCCATGTTACATTCTTACTTCTTTCATCTTTGAGTGTCCAAGCTTTTCATCCCCACTGTTATTTAAAAACAAATAAATAAATGAAGGCTGATAGCTCAGTGGTTAAAAGCACTGACTGCTCTTCTAGAGGTCCTGAGTTCAATTCCCAACAACCACATGGTGGCTCACAACCATCTGTAATGGGATCTGGGGCTCTCTTCTGTGTACATGCAGACAGAACACTATACACATAGTAAATAACTCTTTAAAAAATAATAAATGAAATGTAGTTTTACTTCATGTGTATGGGTGTTTTGCCTGCCTGTGTGTCTCTGTACCATGGTGTGTGGTGCCTGCAGAGCCCAGAAGAGAGTGTTGGGGTCCCTGGAACTGGAGATGTGAGCTTCTGTGTGGGTAATGGGGACACACGTACAAAGTGGTGACCTGTCAGAGCTCCACTGACCTGTATCTATTTATAAACTTACCCGTCACTTCTCCTCCAGTTAGGGTACTTGGAAGATGTCATAGAAAAGAGGAGGCTACCTCATCAATTCCTGCCAAGAGACTCATCTTGGGCAAGACCCAAAGTCAAGCCATTGGTTCCAGCTTGCTATAGCATCATATGTTTTTCCTGGCCTGATCTGACTTCTACGAGGCTCAAAAGTGCAAAGGGAGCCATAGGACAGAAGGCGCTGGGCACAGGGGACCTTCTCCAGGGTGATGACGCCTTCCAGGAATAGTGCCTGTGTCCTCTGCTCTGACACAGGTGTGCCGTCATCTGGAGCAGGCCAGCCTGGCCCTCTTCCATGGTTGGCTAGGGCAGACAAGGGGGAGCAGGACCTTGGAGTGTTGGGTACAGACTATTCTGGAGGCTGCTTGTGGAGAGATCTGGTCCTGGCAGGCTCCATCAGTTCCTGCAACGCAGGCCAGCCTTGGGAAACAGTGAGTCTCGTCTTTGTGGCTAGGAAAGCGAGTCTGAATGGGCAGCCATGCATGGAGGCAGCCTGGCACCAGCTCTCCACTTTCTCTTCCCCAACTCTGCCAGGAAGTTCTTTTAACCCTGGTGATGAACACTTCCTCTTTTTTCTTCCTCTTCCCACCCACACCCCAGAGCTCACAATGGCGGAGGGCGAAGGCCAGAGTCAAAGGGGTTGGCTGAGTTAAAGTGTACACAAAACACTTTTCTCCAGCAGGCGCAGGTGGTTGGTTGGGCTGGCTCTCAGCTCTCTGTTGGATGGTGGTGACGATGCAGTGTGTTCAGCTGAGGAAACGGCGGCAAGAAGCAACCCAGGGCCAACTCAGCAGTGACACCGTGTACCCACCCACGTTTTCCTGTCCTGCTAGCTTTCTCAATTCTCTCAGTCTTTCCGTTGATCAGCAAGATTATATAGTTGTTCGTGCCTTAAGCTGTGATGTGCTTGTTGGACACATCTGAGCCTTTCATTTGTATGCATGGTCCTACTAAGGAGCTTGGGAGAAACCTCTGGACTCTTGTCTTTCAACATGGACTCCGTTATCTTATTTCATCTGGAGTCTGGGCTAATAAAACCCAGTGCTAAATTAAACAATCCTTTCTTCTAGCTCTGCCAAGTGACTATGACAACAATCCCACATGCCAGGACTCTTTCTCCTTGTTGAAGACTTCGAAAATGGTTTCCTTTAGTACTAGGAAGCCCAGGAAGGGAGCTGCTTAGCCTTGTGTCAATATTCCAAGAGGTTTTTGACAACTCAAGTCTTGTCCTTTCCCCAGGTTGAGCTGAGTCCTCCAAGCTAAGGGACAGGAGGGCCGGAAATGCTTCAGACAGGAAGGTCTGTGACTGCAAGGATGAGGGGTCTGAAGCACACCCAGGGATCCTCATAGGAATTCCCTGTCATTGTGTTGAAGGGACTACAGGAAAGGCGGCGGGGGCAGCTGTTGCGTATATCTGGATCTTACTCTGATTAGAATCTGCTTTGTCACTAGGAAAATCACTCTCCATGGAACACAGAAGCCTCAGCGCCAACGCTACAACTCATCTGCATTAGTTACATTTCAAAGTAAATTGCAAACATCAGCTCATTTTTGCCTAAATATTTTCACATGCATATAAGGAACTATAAGATTAAGGTCTGTCCGTACATCTTATCAACCATGTTGTTTTTTTTTTTTTTAAAGTATACATTATGTGACTTGAAAGTATTAGTGATTCTTCCCAGATATAATAGAATTAAAGAGAATGCAGTGACTATATACTTGTGGTGTTATACAAATTCAACCAGTAAAGCTATGGATCCTTAATCTTTCAGTAGTAGCATGTTTCATTGAAATATGCTCTACACACAACAAAGTTATTCTTAATATGGGCATTTAATCTGTAGATTTCCCTTTGAACACCATTATACACCATTTCCATTTTTAAATTTCCATTGTGACTTATTCTTGGTCTGTTGGTTATTTCTGAGTATGCTTGTAAGCATTTCAGAAGTCCCTTGATTTCTGTTGTTATTGGTTACTAACTTCATTCATAATTTTAGTTCTTTTACATGTTCTGAGACTTATGCCATCTATAGTGAATACTAGTGAGTGCTCCAATCACCCTTCAGAGGAAAATGCATCTGCTGTGCCTCAGGAAGTGACCCACAAACACATTCTACTAAGTTCACAGCATCCTTAAAATCTTCTGTTTCTTCGCTGAAATACAGCTTAACTGATCTCTCCTTAACTGAAAATGGGATGTGTAAGTCTCTTAATATTACTGTTATATAGACCCTCAAAATTTATTTTTGTTTCACATATTCTTTTGGGGCTTAGTTTTTAGATGTACATATATTAATAATAGCTAAGTATTCCTGATAGAAATTTTTAATTAAAAAATTTTTCATACAATATATTTTGATGTTTTCCTCTTTCCCCAGCTCCCCGTTGAATTTTATGTTCTCGTTCTTTCAAAAAACAAAACAGAACAAAACCAAAAAAACCCATACAACCCAAAACCCAAACACCATGGATTTTGTGTTGGTCAATTGCTCTTGGAACGGAGCCTCTCCTGGAGTTGTTTTATATACCCAGTGACACTCCATTGAAGAAAACTGACTTTCCCTTTGTCCCAGGGTACCAATTGCAAATAACTTCTAGGTTAAGGGTGGAACCCTGTATCTATTTCCCCTTTAAGCCAGGTGTGGTGGTTCATGAATTTGAGGCTAGCCTGTGCTATATAGCAAGGCCCTGTCTCAAACATTAACAACAAGAACATGTCTATTTTTGTTTCTGGTTAAAGGTTTGTTTTTGTTTGTTTGTTTTTTGTTTTTTTTTTTTTTGTCTTAAAGTTTATTTTATGTGACATTCACATAGTTTTCTTTCCCCTGTCTTTTAAAATTTTTAGTGTAGTATATAATTTTTAATCTTTGTACTTTTAACCTTTTTTGTGTCTGTCTATAGGAATCACTTTAGAATCAAAGACACAAATAGGTTGACAGTACAACCAATTTCAAATTTCAACTTGCAAGTAAGAATGAACTATTTCATTGTCATCTGAAGTGGGGGATTGCAGTTTGTTGCACTATTTTTTGTAGGGGACAGTTTCAATGACCAAGAACCACTCTATTTCCCTCCCTTACAAGAGGTGGAATAAACAAGACACCCAAAAACCAGGAGCACCAGTACACGGAGCACACATTCTGGACACCCAGTTATGTAAGCCTGTCCTCCCAGGTCCTCTACAGACCTACAGGAAGCAGAGCTGGATCCTCCAGTCCAGGCTTGCTAGAAAATACAGCCAAGGCAAGGCAGCTCCGGCATCAAGGGTCACAGAGGAGAGCTGTGGTTGAATGATTATTATGGTAAAAAGATGCCAGGAACTCAGAGGGCGTGTCTTGAATTCTGAAGCACACATCCCTATTACATCATGCTTGGGCCACATGGGATTTTCTTTAGTCTCACAAGAATTGATTCAAGGAAGGCAACATGTTTCTGTGTAAAGAGGCTGAAATCTGGGCTTGACACATCCAAAGGTGGCTGGTCAAGTGGGACTAGCTTATGTAATGTACCACATCCCTGGCAGTGCTGTGATGGGTGGGGGACCAGTGTAAAGGTGTCAACATGCTCATTCTTCAGATTAATTCCTATTACCACAGGGTTCTTACTATTTCCCTAAAGCCTTCCTTCCATGGAGAAGAGGTCATAGGACAAGAAAGGAACAATAGACAGAGTTCAGAGGGAAGTAAAGAGGGGGAGAGAGAAAGAGGGAGACAGGAAGAGAGAGGGAGGGAGGGAAGAAGAAGGAAAGGGAGAGAGAACATTCTTTCTCTATAACATGGAGGACAGCTGGAACTTTATTCTAATGCAGTCAGTGTAATCAGAAACCTATATGTTTAGACTTTTGTATTTTTAATGAGATTGCGTCCAAATCTCATGCCATATACAAGCACTGGGCGACTCATTTATGAAGTGTTAGGGAAACTCACAGTACCTTTAGCCCACAGAACTAGACCTCCCCCACGCTGAAATAATTTAAAAAAAGGGGGATCTGCAGGAGAAGGCCCGAGAAAGAGCCCAGAAGAACTTCACAGGACCTGACTGGATGTGTACTGCCTTTACCACACTGGGAAACCACCAGATTGCCATCTGGCAGCTTACTCCCAGCACCATAACTTTTGGCAGAGTTTGAATAATCAGTGCTGAGAGTTAATGTTAATTCATTAAATTCTATTCCTGTATGCCCAGGACTAGGGCATGCAACCCTCATATCAACCTTAACAGGTAAGTATTATTACCCTCATTTTACTGATGGAGAAATTGGCATTGGTTAAACAGGTCCACTATCAGCAGAGGGGAAGGACTGCCTCTCCATGCCTAGGACATTTCCTCACAGAGCCACCAGCCATTTACCAGATGTGACTTGAGGGGTGCTAGGAGGTGTTCCTTCACCCCTCCCCCACCGATGACCATGATGTCAGCACTTTTCATTAGGATACTACATTTAAGCTGTGCAAACAGGCGTCCCACCTACTTAATTCACACATACCAATAGCAGACATGTTCTCCTGACTCAGTAGATCCCCTTGCCTGGAACCTGAAGCCTTGAAATCGGGAATTAAAATGGGCCAGGCAATGGTGGCACATACTTTTAAGGCAGGCAGATCTGAGTTTGAGGCCAGCCTGGTTTACAAAATGAGTTTCAGAATAGCCAGGGCTACATAGAGAGACCCCATCTTAAAAAATCGAAATAAATAAATAAACAAACAAATAAAAATAAGATGACTATGTGTCAGGGTGTGTAGAAAGGTCTTTTGTGGGGGTTCTGCACAGTTTGCCACTCAGCTCCAAAAAGAGGAGTA
Source organism: Phodopus roborovskii (assembly GCF_943737965.1). NCBI lineage: Eukaryota > Metazoa > Chordata > Mammalia > Rodentia > Cricetidae > Phodopus > Phodopus roborovskii. The sequence continues at coordinate 1,636,053 of NW_026126515.1, read as the reverse complement.
GGAGGGGTTAAAGTCCTCCTACGTATCATCATGTTAGGGACCTTCTACAAGATCATAATTTTATAAGCCTTTCTTTAGTTAATATTGACTTGATAACACTATAGGACTAAATGTCTCCTCATCTTATGGAAATGGCTTTAACTCTTTGCACTTACATAAATAACACATGTTCAAGACAGAGGGCTGGAAGAACAAGCAAACCAGCCCCTTCTCAGCAAATTGGTGAGGAAAATTCCGTGTCTAAAGAACCAAGAGGCATAGCATAGGTATACACTGTCCCTTACTTGAACTTGAAGTGAGGGCTAGTCCAGATGGTCTAATCTTTAGGAGACCTCAAGGGCAGGGAATGTCTTTCTGAGGTGAGCCTCAGTCCATAACCCCTGGGTTCCTGTCTTTCCAGCAGGCGCTTGCGTCTGGGAATGGCACACAGCATAGCAACCTGGGGCGTGGCCTAAAAGAGGAGGCCAAACTGGTGAAGAGCACTGCTTTGGTCCCCAGGGCCTCTATCCTAAATAACTCAAGTTTCTGTCTTTCCTAACCAATGAATCATGTTTTAGAAGGATATCAGAGCTCAGCCTAATTACCATGGGACAAAGTGTTACCCAAGACAAAACAGGAGTCTGCAGGGACTTTCTTTGCTGCTCGGGAGAATCCCTAACAGGAGGAGGAAGGATGAGTGTAGGGGGAAAGGACCCTATGGAGACCTCAGATCTGTATCAGCAGGTAGACAGGCCTCTGGGGGAACCTGTCAGTGCTCCCGAGAGGAGTGAGACCCTCATGAGAACAAGGGCAAAAGGGAGCAGAGACAGACAGCTCAGGCTTCTAGGGGTTCGCTGTATAATCTTTCATTAGCACAGGATGAGGGAGTTTGAGCCGGAGCTTGGGGACAGATTGGGGTAGGGATCAGAGGTGGGAACAGGCTCTAGGCACTTCATTGTTTTGAGTTTGGATTTCTTTAGTCACTTGTAGTTTCCTGAGCTATCCCCATGATGATGGGGTTTTTGTTCCACCTGGTCCCACATTTAGCCTCAAATAAACATACACACTTAATTATAAACTGTTTGGCCAGTGGCTCAGGTTTCTTATTGGCCAGCTCTCTCTTAATTATTAACTCACAGCTATTAATCTATGTATTTCTACATGGCCTCGTCTTACTGGAGACTTGTTCTATATTGCCTGGTTCTCTTCCCACACCTCATATGCATTGCATCTTATTTCCCATTTTAGAAAAAGCAAACAAAAACCTCACCCCCCCCCCCTTCTCAGGTAGGGAAAAGTCAAGTTGAAGGGAGTGAGAACTCTGCCATATTCGGTCAGTAGTCAAGCTAGGATACTCACTTTGCTCTTGCCAGAGCTTTCCTGCAGAGCAGGCCGACTCTAGCAGAGTACACTGACAGCTCTCAGGCCACAGTGAAAATACAAGACCTAAAAAGGGCAGACACACTTTGCAATTATATAAACCCATATTTACAAGAAGTATAAGCAATGGTTACTTAGAACTGAATGACTTATTTAATGTTATATTCATTCAACAAATATTTACTGAGCACCTCCTATGTCCCAGGTACTGAGCTAGACATTAGGGAAAACAAAGATGAATATGATGCCATCTCTGCCCATAAGCAGTCAAAAGGTCTAGCTTTGAAGTAACCCAGAAGGCCTCGGGAATCCAGAGATGACACATGCCTTGAAAAAACACGGGCTTCTTGTTTCCTTGCATAGGGTGAGTAGCAGTCTAGGGATTCGGTGGCTTATATGCCTGTACTTCTGGCCTTTTCAGAGTAACCTGAAGACTATCTCAAAGATGTTCTGGTAATGTGTATGGACCGTATATCTAAATAACATCGAAGTCACACAAGCAAGGCCCTTGCATGGGAAACAAAAGTTGCTGGATTACCATATTTATTTTTTGTTGTTTGTTTGGAGACAGGGTCTCTCTATGTAGCCCTGGCTGTCCTGGAATTCTATTGTACACCAACCAGACTGGCCATGAACTCACAGAGATCCGGCTGCTTGTGCTTTCCAAGTGCTGGGATTAAAGGTGTGCACACCATCATGCCCAGTCAGATTACCATGTTTTTAACAGTTTGAGAACCACCACTGGCTCCCCTGCACTGACTCTTCACACCCTTCAGCAGGACCTTCTCCTGGAAGGCTGACTTGTTGCCCCAGCGTCCCCTTTCTCCCCTCCTACCATCCCTAAATCTGACCCCGAGGGATAAACACTGGGATGCTACCTTTACTTGGACCGTTTGTTATCTCTGAATTCTGAATGTGGTCTGTTAGAGTCCATCTCCAAGTCTTCACTCTCAGGCATGATGAGAGTTCAGCTATATGCTTTTAGGAGATCTTGAGTAGAGCACAATATGTGGGCTCTTGCTCAGCTGGACTGTATTAGGTCAGCCATTCTGGTTATGATACTGAAATTCTGCCATTTCATTTGGCAAATAGCCCCTACCTCTAGTCTATACATGAATGCCCCCATTGCAGCCTCGGCCCTAGAGCTGTCCAACACAATCCAGCAGCAGTGTGTGTGTATGAGATGATGCCAGAATTCACCCTTCTTTCTCCAAGTCCTGGCATCTGTTCTGAATGGCCCCTTCTTACACAGTCACGGCTGTTCTCACTATATTCCTGTCCCTCACACTGTATTATATGGTCAGTGGCTCTGAGACTTACTCTGGCCAGACTCTGGAAACGCTTTTTTATTCATCTTTGCCTTTTCCATAACCTAGCCTGGTAGATGGCTACCAAGTATCAACTTGCTGTATGACCTCATTTCCCAAACCATTACTAGCTTCATTTTATTTACTTGATGCTACTTTTGAACTGGAAAGAATATTTTACACCCCATCATTCATTGATGATTAAGTGAAACCAATTCAGAAAAAGGCTGTATTTCTGTAGTGGGAGTAATGACATCAAGGGCTTTCATCAAGTTTAACGTGACAAAGAAGCCACGGACAGAATGGTTAAGTAAAACCCCAGAACAATTTTTAAGTTGCTTTCAAGTCACTATGTTTTTAAATATTTTATTTATTTGCTTTAAAAAGTGTATGTATATGAGTGTTTTGCCTGTGTGGGAACTAAGCCTGGGTCTTCTACAAGAGCAGCATGCACTCTTACATTGCAAACCTTCTCTCCAGCCTCATAAGTCAGTATTTTTAACTCAGTCTTCATCTGAACCTCTGCAGAGAGCCAGCAAGGCTGCCTGATTTAGGTTTCCGGCCTTTTCCCTTGCTACTGTGGTTGGGGCATAGAGAAAAGGCCAGCGGGAAAACAGGAAGAAGGGCAAATGCACAGGGGAGGAGAGGCAAAGAAATGACATGGTTTAGAAAAAGACCCACCTGGGGGATCAGAACGTGTCTCTGCCCAGTGGGAGGAGAGAATCACCAATCCAATGATAACATTTTCGAAACCAAATCCAGGTCTAAAGCAGGAGTGGGGGGGGGGGGGGATGGTGTGGACAACCTTATAAATGCTTCTCTCCAGGGTACAGTCCCTGTATCTCTTTTTCTCTGGATGGACTTCTTAGTCATCTCTAAGGGATTCCTCCCATACTGCGGTGAAGATGGTCCCTAGTAGCTCCATGCTTGCATAATTCTACCAACTTAGCCATCCTTGTTCAGCTATGTCTTGGGTTTACTTTAATTGGCTTAGTTTGTGCTACCCAATTACTGCAAACCAATCTCTGTAGAAAAGGAATGTGATCCCTTTGCTGGTAAGACATGGAGCCAGTGGTTCAGCCAGCCCTCCCTAGACACACAGGTTGAAAATTGAAGGAGGGTTTTTCCTTACAGAAAAACCATGGTGCTCACGTTAAAGGAAAAGGGCAAGAGGTCAGGGCCAAGAAAAATGCCAGGTGCTCATTGCGATGTTTATGGAGCAAGACAACCTACAGGCAAAATGTGTCTCTGGGAGTTTGACTTGTTTTTCTGCTACTTAATTGTTTTCAATTTAGGACACATTTTGCAGCCTACTTTTCCATTTGTAAGTTGAGGGTCATGGGCGCCCGCTTGCAAGTATTATTGTGAAAACCATCTCATAGTATATTACAGGGGTATGTCCCCACAACTCTTGGATGTCTGACACTTAACTGGCAGCTGTTATTGTTGATACCACCGTTTCTTAGGGATAGCAATGAAAAACACAAAGACATGAGTGGAAACGACCAGGAAAAAAGTTGCAGTGCTTTAATTCTGATGCCAAATTCTCTAGGGTCCACTGGCACTTAAACAGCATCCATGTTTCCAATCTCCTAACCCTCCCTAGTCTGACACCACTCTGCTACATGCATTTGATAAGATGGAAGTTTCCATCGTAAGTCAATCACCTATACACTTGTCTGTGACTTGACCAAAGTCTCAGGTTTCTTAAATGATAGTGCCTGAAAATGGCCCATGTCCATTACAATTTAAAGTGGGTAATTAAGAAGGCTAACTTTAATTACTTTATTATCTCTGGCCTGGTGTTACAGGCCAAAGGAGGTAGGGATTCAAGAAGATCAGTTAATGTTCAGACATATTTGTGGAACTGAGTCTTAAATTGGGGAGTACCAAGAACCATGATCATTAGCAATTCTGCCATCGAGTGTCTTCATGTATGAATAGGGAGGTGGAGGTATGAGTATTGACCTTACAAGATATGACGATTGGGTGGGTTATCCACAGGAGTCACTTTAGCACCTCATAGGTGTCTGCATACTTGGTAAACAATGGCTGTTGTTAAGCATTGCAGCACTAGAGAGAAGTAATTCAGTAATTATACTGACCCTTACCAAGTGAGAGAGCCATTCTTTCTGAAGGAAGGGGGCTTTCAAGGGATCTGGTCAACTTCTAGGTAGAGCAGTACTTAACTGGGGAGGTAACTCTGTAGCCTCTAACCTCAACGTGTCCCTTTGCTATGGTAGGCCTGTGGGCCACCCTTTAAGGCTGTGAGTAAAGTATAACTGTGGGAACACATCCTCTACTCCTTTGCTGGTGCCCAGCTCTGGACTTCATAAACAGCCATGAGAAGAAAAATTAGCCAAAGTTCAATTGTGCATCAAAGAAACCCATGGAGCCAGAGAGCTCTCCCAGGACCCACACAGCTGCTTTGTCTACTGCCAAGCCATGGCCCGAATGCATGGATATGCCTGTCAGCCAAGAGCCAAAGCCACAAAGCTCTACCAGTCCAGTTGGCCTTGGCATTCTGATATAGCAAGGGATCTATTATTTGGGTTGTTGTCTCATTGTCAAGGGTAAAGACAGAAATGCCAACCCCATCCATAAACCAGTGTACTAAAATCACTACCATTCTCTCCCAACTCTCTCCCTACCCCCTACTGTGAGAACAGGCCTATTGCCTTGTGTGATAGGATGGAAACAATACCAGTTTTCCCCACTGGTTGATTCCTGATCTCTTTGTGGTCATCTTTTCCTATGAGCCTGACTTGGATCGTCCAGTTTCTATAGCCGCATGAGGAATAGCCCTGGGTCCCATGCCAGGAGTGGGGTCTATCAGTAGGTCTGGAAAGGGAAATAGTCCTATGGTTCAAGGGCCACTTACACCTCAGAATACAGACAAAGGGACTCAAAATTCTTTCTGTCAGTGAAATCTAGTTGTTTCTTCAAATGGCGGCCCCAAAAATCCAGTGACTTCAAGTTTCCTCTCTAGAAGTCCTGATGCTTTGCGCTCTAAATGTGCCTCCACTTGGAATGCTGAAGTTACAGACAGTAGCTGTCATCCCTAGATTAGTTTATTTTTTGCAAGTCAACCAGTGTTTATTGGGCGTTTGTTCTGTATCAGTCACTGGGATTCCACTTAAAAGCCAGGGGCAATGGGAGCCAGAGGAAGCTCCTTTTTTGTGTGTGGTGGTTGACAAGAATGTAGGGGACAGAATCACTAAGGCTAGGCCACGGGGTCAACACTGAAAATTTCTAGGAAAGACAACATACTACAAATTCTCAGTCAAAACATAAAATTATAAATAAAGAGCAAATATGAGTGTCTGTGGATTGCCAGAATGTTCTAAATCCATCCTACTAAAAGTGTGTTTATTCTTAGAAGCACAAAACTTAAAAATTAATTTTAAGTACAAAGTTGTTGGGTTTTTTTGTTTTGTTTTGTTTTTTTTTTTTTTTTTTGACCGTGAAATGCAATCTTTACAAAGTGACTTATCCAGAGCCGGGCAAAGATTACTGTATTGAATCCTAAAAATGGCCAAGCTGGAGGCCGAGACCTCAGAATTTCCGCTTTGTGTGTTGCCATCAGACCACCCTGCTGTCAAATAAGACCAATGCCAGGCCTTGGGCTTGAGCATTTGAAAAGAGAAAGAAAGAAATGTGACAGGTCACAATTTCACATTCCCTAGCTTTCTGATTCCTTGCAAATCCACACAAAGCTCATCTATCACCCTCCTCTCCTGTCAACATCAGAGTCTGTTTGGTCGTCGTGTAAGCGGTGAAAACTTAAAAGCTATGCTGATATGTCCAGCATGTGGAAAACCACTCCCAGGTTCTCTCTGCCCTGAAACATCCAGAGGCCCATGTATAGGCTCGTAGACACCCAAACAGACTAATCTGTCCACTTGTGCACACATCCAACACCATTAAACACCCCTTTGAAAAACAGTGTGCTATGTACTGACTTGCTGGGAAGCCACAGGCTGAGTTCTCAGTCACCAGCCAAGGAAAGATGGGATTCAACCCATCCCTAGACCACAGGAAAAAATGCTTTCGACCACAGAGCTGGCTGCAAAAATATTCTTTTTGTAGGAAACAAAATGTTTCCAGCCTTGGGATGTTTTTTTTTTTTTTTTTTTTTTTTTTGGTCCTTTCATTGCTATTGAGTAGGAAAGGAAAACGCTTAAGCAAGAGGCCAAGTAAACATCTGAGAAAACCAAAACCAGGTTCCTCTGCTGGAGAGTGCAACAGGCCGTGGGCGAGCAGTTTAATGGGTGAGGCCAGTCCGTGGGCAGCTCTGGGCCAATACTAAGTTGGGCTGTTGTTCACCTGTATAAGGCTTTGGTTTGAGCCTACTTCACTGTAGCCCCATTTACTACGCAAACACAGACAAGATGCTTCACTTGTCTGAGCCTCAGTCTAAACTCAAGTGTGACCAGTAACAATAGCATGTGTTACTGAAGATGTGGGCAGAGGCTATAGCTCCATGGTGGTGAATGTTTACCCCCGAGTTTGATCTTGAGTACAAGAAAAAAAGAGGAGGGGACGATGATGATGACAATGGTAATGATGACACACATAACAGTTATGGGGTCTGGGGAGATGGTCCAGTGGGTAAAGAGCTCGCTGTGTAAGTGTGAGGACCCGAGTTAGTACCTGCAGCACAGATGTAAAAAGCTAGCTTGTGCAGTAGTGCGTGCCTACAATTCTAGTGTCTGGGAAACACAGATAAAAGTCCATGGGGGCTGTTAGTCAGTTCTAGGTTCATTGAGAGGTCTTGTCTAAAAACCTAAGGAGGAAAGTGATTGAGAATGACACCTGGAAGTGACCTCTGACTTCCACAGGCACGTAGGCACCATATGTATGTGTAAACACATACATACACACACACACACACACACAGTCACACGATGTCTAGTACACAGTTGGCACTTAAGTGTGGTTTATTAAGATTGGTTTAGTAACTAGAGAACTATTTTTTTCACAGGCCACTAGAACCCAAGGGTTCTTCAGAGATGACTACTCTAACTCCTGTATTATATAGATAAGGAAGCAGTCCTGGAGAGATGAAAAGGTCTGATGAAATCATCTGGGTGGCACAAGGCTTGCAGACAGGAAACAGACAGTAGAGCTGAAGTTGCTACCATCACAGAATAGGAGGTAGAGTGGGAAATAGCATCTTCATTATAGAACCAGAAAGTGCAATCACCTTCAAGACCATTTCTCTCTCTTACAGAAGAATAATTCAGGACTAGAAAGATAGCTCCGTGGCAAAGAGTACATACTGCTTTTGTAGAGGATCTGAGTTCAGTTGCCAGCACCCACACTGGATGGCTCTCAATTATCTCTAACTCCTGCTCTGGGGATCCAGTGCCCTCTTCTGGATTATGTAGGTACTGCACACATATGCACATACCCATACACAGATGCACATACACACATAATTAAAAGCTTCTGTAAAAATTTAGAAGAATCTATGACTCTCTGTTATAGAAAAGTTATTTGAGATCACATATTTCACTAGAGACAAAGCATGAAATTAATTTTAAACTATCACCTTTTTAGCAATGAAAAAAATCTTTTTTTTCTCCTCCATGGTACCTAAAGACGAAGACAGTGCCTTTTGGATGTATATTTCATTTTAGAACCAATGAATGAATCTTAACTTTCAGTGCACTCAAATGCTCCCATGATTCCTGCGGGGCTGAGTAATGGTGTAGGATTCATTGCAGGCTGGTGAAGACAATGTGGTTAAAAACTTACAACATCTACGATGCTGTGTAGTGCAGAGAAATCAGGAGCCACAGTCATAACACCTGCTTCCTTTTTGTTAGGACTCTACTCTTTAATAACCATATTAAGTACCCTGGTTAGCAGTCACTGTGTTAAAGGCTACGTGAACTTTCTAAAGAAAATCTAATTAAATGAGTAAGGAACTGGATTCAAGTCATTTTCAAAAAGATGGGGTTTTCAGCTATTGCAGGTAGTGACAGAGACATGAAAATATCTTACAAATTTCTGAGATTTTTCTACCCCAAAGTAGAATGGCAATTTCCTTGTTTATGATTTGGAAAAATTAATTAATTATTTTTATATGCATGGGTGTTTGTCTTCATGCATGTCCGTGCACCACATACATGCAGTGTCCATGGAGGTCAGAAGGGAGCACTGGGTTCCTGGAATGGGAGTTACATATGGCGGAGGACCACTATATGGGTCCTGTGACATGAACCTGAGGCTTCTGAAGAGCAGCCAGTGCTTTTATCTGCTGAGCCATCTTTCTAACCCCTATTTTTTTTTTCTTAATGTTGTATGTATGTGAGCTTGTGTGAACTTATGTGGACCGCATGAGTGCAGGTGCTTCCAGAGCCCAGGGTATTGGGTTTCCTGGGTCTGGTGCTATTTGATGTAGGTGCTGGGAACTGAACCTGGGTCCTCTGCAAGAGCAGTTAGCAGCACTCTTCTTAACCACTGACCCATCTTCTCAGCTTCAGGAAAGCTTATTTTCTTTGTATGGTGCTGTGGGATCTGAGCGGTATGTTAGGAAATCTCCTCCACACTTTCCCGTGGAGGCTACTTCCAAGTAGCAGTGGCCTGTGTTCCTCAGCACAGTCCCTTCTGAGAGTTGTAATGAAGTCAGTGATGAAGCCGTGGCCTGTTTAAGGAAAACCACGTGTGTCCTGCAGCTGTCTTCACACAAATCTCAGAACACTCTAATTCACTGAGTTACTAACTATGGCTTTAGAAAGTATTTATTATGATTTAGGCCAATCTTATAGTCATTACCATGGGGCAAATAGCCCCCCTCCAAATTTAATGTAGAGGTCTCCTCATAGAATAGGAGATTGCCCCTGAGTAAGAACCAAAAACCCATGACTAACTACTTAACAATCCCCTCTTCTTGCAGAGAATGCGGTAGAATTGTTCTCCGTGTCACCAGGGCAGTTGGCCTCTCCTCCACAGTGACCCCCTCTAAGCACAGGAGCCTTCCACGCTTCAACCAAGAGGGCCAGGGTATGGACCTGTGGGTACAGATCCCTGAAATACTTCAATGCACCCTTTTCAGAGGAGGGCCTGCTAGCTTCAACACCCCCCCCCCCACAAGACACAATTTCCAGGTATTAAAATGTTTCCTGAACTTAGATACAACTGGAGAGTTCTGGAAAATCCTACAGGAAGAAGATGGGGCCAAAAGAGCTCCTTTTCTCATGCCATTCAGGAAGCGCTGCACAAAACCTTTGCCCTCTGAGACAGCCAGCCAGCTTGGGCTACAGAACCACTGGAGAAAAGAGGAGTATTTTGGAGAACTGGAGTCTTACACAAACCATTTATCAAGAGCGGGCATTCCAGATCAGTACTGTCTATGTCAATCACAGAAACAGGGCTCACCCCAGGAGGTTCGAGAGAGAGAGACTTTAACTTTTGGAACTAGTCCCACACGCTGTGGAAGGGCTGAAAGGCAGAGAATAGCAATGACAGGAAGCTGTCTCCAGCACTAGGGCTGGAACAATCAAGAAAGAGGTTTCCATTGATGCTGGCGTCCAGAGGCTTAAGAAGTTCACCCTACTGGACCTTGGACCCCAAAGGGATCACAGATGTGGAACCCAAACAACTGCTTGAGATAATATTGGAGGCAGGGAGTGGGGGTGGGGAGTATATAGCTTCTTGGTGCTAATTCAGAACAAATAGAAAGGGAGCCTTGGCAATACCAATCATAACATCAGTTCTCTTATGATTATTAAGCAGAGCCTAGAGGGACAGGGAACACATGTGAGAAGAAATAAGCTACTGGCTAAAGTGATGTGGGAGGCAGATTCCTGGCTGCCAAGTTGTAGAGAGGGATTTTATAAAAAACCTTGAAGCTGCAAGTTCTCCAATTTTTCTGTTAACCATATACCCCCGACCTGGAATTTGCCAGAATTGCCTGGGGAAGGAGGCATGGCTACCCCCATAGGAGACTCCCTTCTCTGAGAGAGCAGGGATCTGCTGCAGAGTCCATTCTTTCCTGTCCTCTAGCATTTCATTTTGATGGCTGTCCATGGAGAAGGCAGGACTCTAACAGAAGAAAGTGGCCTTGAGGGTAGGGAAGAGAATGATGGGTAAGAAACAGTGGGAGTAGACAGGGGATGATGACATTTCTACTTAGGGTTCTGTGCAATTATAAGACATTCGTTCGGATCTCTAAACTAATTCCTGATGGGAGTCACTGAGGCCTGTCACATAAGCAGGGAACTATGAATGCTCCGAGCAGTGGAAGCCTTTGTCCCCCACCCCCATCTGTTCTTTCTCTGGTGGTAGCCCACGTCAGCGGGTGGTAGCTTCATCCACTCACCCATGGCTTTAGAAACACTCCCTCACATTCCTCCAGATAGCTTTCCCTGTGCTCAGCTGCTGTTAATCCTGTCTTCTCACCATCTCGTAACTCTTCAGTCCCATAGCCACCGCAGGCTCATTTCTTTGCATTCTATTGCTAGTGTCTCCAGATCCAAATGGCAAACTCTTGTCCAAGGAATCCCTGTGAAGAAATCTGAAGTCACAGCTTGGAGGGGAGTTCCTATCCTTTCTCGGTCTTCAGCTGAGGTCTACTTTCCCTCTCTTCTACCTGCTGTAAAGACATGTATATTCCCAGGAACATTAGAGAAAGGGCCCTTTGCATTCCTACCCCCGAGCCGTTACTCATGACTTCCTCTATGTACATGGCAAATACCAACATGACTTTCAAGTGTTGTCTCAAATAACACTTTCCCCTCATCTTTTCTCACATCCTCCCCTCCTGACGAGTTTAAGCAGCCCGACACTGAACCCTCACTGAACTCACTGCAGGCCTCCAGCACCTGCTTCCCTACCCGCTTTCCACTGGACACATGTCTACTTCCTCCTCTTAGGTCTCCTTCACTAAGGTAGTTCTTTGGTCAAGAAGAGGGGCTTTATTTGACCTCATATTCCCAGTGTCTGGCACATATACCCACTTGGGAAAGACATGAAGCACAGAAGGAAGGTGAGGAGAAAACAGAGATGCCCAACAAGAAAGAACAGTTAACGCCGCTGTCTAGAGACAGAGCATCAGTGGAAGGCCTGTGTTAATGGCTAGACATACACAAAGGGCTATGATCACAATTATTAACGTTTTAATAAAGTTCGTTACCAAAGGCTTTATTAGCATTGCATACCACCTCAGTCTCATTTTTGGTGCTATATCAGAATACTACAGACAGGGTAGTTGATAATGTGCAGAAACATATTTCCATTCTAGAGCCTCAGAATCTGAGATGGCAAGGGTATATCTAGCAAGGGCCTTTCTTGCATCATCACACAATGGAAGGGCAAAGGGAAGTCACAGAAATAAATAAAATGGGGCCACATTCACATTTTTATAAGGGATACCTTCCCACTATATGGCCCAGCCACCTCTTAAATACCTTGCCTTAAAAACGAATTATTGTGTGCGCCAAGTGTGCATGTGTGCTGGTATAAAAATGCCATGAAGACAACCGTCTCACCTTGTCTTCATTGAAGCAGAATCTCTCATTTCTGTTACTGCACCTCATACTCCAGGCCTGCTGGTCTTCGGGCCTTGGGGGATAGTCCCCTGTTTCCATCTTGCTGTCAGAGTGATGGGATTGAAGATTCAAACCTCTGCATCTGGCTTTTATGTGAATTCCAGAGACAAGCCTGGATTATCGGGCTTTCGTGTCTAGTGCTCTTACCTTCTGAGCCCTCTCCCTACCGTGCCCCTGTCCCAGCTCTTAACACCGTAACTTACAGTAGCCATCCACTTTCCAACATATGCTTAGGGTGAGACACATTCAGACTGTAGCATATACTTTTTTTTTTTAACTGAGAGGAAAACGAATCACATTTTAATATGTTTTAGTAGATGAAAAACTGAGCAAGGCCTTACCAATGCTATGGCAGTCACTCATTTAACTTATCTCTGTGATAAGGAAATACTTGGTTTCTGGACAGTCACAGCATGTAGCAAGAGCCTCACTGTGGAGAAGTCCCAGAGACTGCTGGTCCCCTCAGACCAAGATTATGAACAGAATTTAGAAGCACTGGCCTTCTCAAATCAATGGGATGAATTGCTGATGGCTGTTAGCTGAGCCAGTCACAAGGGTCTCAGAGCAGTGGTGGGGATGGATGGCAGACGAAGGCAAGGCCAGTGCCAGAATGGAGTCACACTAGGAAATCAAGCTCAGTTACAAAGAAGAGTCAGACATCCCTGAGTAGCTCAATACAGGACAGTATGCCTAGAGAGAACCTTGTATAAATGACTATTAGTAAAAGCAAACGGCTTAGCTTAAGAACAGCTGTCGGAAGGCTGGAAGTCATATTGAATCTGCTAAACCTTTCCTTTTCAAGAAGTACCAGTAAAAGAACACAGGATGGCCAGTCATCTTATTTCTCTAAACAATGACTGAACCCTTAGTAGGGTGCTGGGATGAGACTTTCAGAGAATGGACACCTCAGAATTTAAAGGTAAACCACCAAGTTGCTTACTATGTGGGCAAATGACTTTTTTAGGGGAAAAGTAAGGGTGTAGGTGTAAATAATATGTCATTCTGAATCACCCATTTGTGGGTGCATTTGTGGGGTCTCCCATGGTTCCTGCCCTGGGCAGATGAGCAAAGGTCTGTCATAAAGATGGGCACAGGGTTGCCCTTTCTTTCTTCATTGACAATAAGGACACAACCCTGATACTGAAGCCACTCCATGGAAGCTGAGAGAGGAAAGGGCGGGGGACTTCTCTGACTGAATGGTAAGAGTCAGGGGTGATTCCCCAGTTTCTTTCCTCTCAGCTGGCACATGGAGCCACAGAGATACAGGGAATGACTCGGGGTGGCCAGACAAAGATCAAGATAGCTTTCTGAGTAATAGATCATTCTGCTCTTGGAAGGAAGCACTTAATCTAATACAACCATTTCAGGTGGTCACTCCACAGGGTTGAACAGACAAATCAACTCCAGGAACATACATGAGCAACCTTACATTAACATAGGATATAGTGCAGGATGAAGGTTAGGAACCCAGAGTCCAGATGAGGGAGACATATTGGAGCTGGACGCAAAGGAGAAGGAAAACTCTGGGCCAGAAGCCACGCGATTTAGGGTCGGACTTTAAAGCTCTATAAACCTCAGTGTATTCACCTACAAATCACACCTAGAACTGCTTACCCCACAGAGTTATTAAGAGGCTTGAACAAGAGAAGGCCCATAAAGAACTTAGAATAAATAGCTGGGATAATAAAGCAAAGTGACCCCAAAGCAGGGCTGAGGGGGCCTTGGGTGAATGGCTCCTGATTCCTCCCAAATAGACCCAGAACCTCACTCCTGCTGTATGAGCTTTGTAAAGATGTCTCTTCTGAGGTTCTGATGGGCAGTGGAGAAACTCTGTTGGAGAGTGCTACATCAAGATTCCAGCTTAGTGCCTCACGGCCAGCTGTGGAGAGAAAGTTTCAGAAAGTAGGCCGTGGGCTACAAGCACCACAGCTTGGCGACCCAAAGGTGTTCTCAAAATCACAGTCCCTTTGGTAACAATAAAGCAGGAGCCCAAGAGCCAAGCACACACAGTCTTGTCCAAAACGCCAAGACTCCTACGCCCTGCCAAGCCCAGAAGGGAGACTTCCAGAAGGGAGCCTTAAGAGGAAAAACCTCTGTTTCAAGCATTTAAATTAAGGCAGCTGTCAGAAGTCATTGCCTTATTTTAAAAAATATAGAGAAGGCTAGGGACAGGGAGAGGGGCAACAGGGCAAGAAGAAGACGAAGGAAAGGAAGGAGTATGTCAACTGGAAACCTCCAAATTACATAAAGCAGCAGAAATCGGGAAAGCCCAATGACTTATATTGCTCCTGACAACCAATCGTGCATTTGATAATGTGTGACATATCATAAAATGTTATGGTAACATAAGACTTCATAAATTCAAACCGAATGCCAGAGGCATATTCATTTACCCTCACACTTCCATCATGAAACTCCCTTGTCTGCATCTAGTCTTTGCCCCCTAACTTTGTAAGCCGTTTAGATGCTGAAAGAGCCCACTCTACCCACTGCTCCAATCAGTGACCTCAGAAAGGATGAAAAACGCAAACAAGCACTGTACCTTACTTTGTACTCTCAGCCACAGCTCCATCAGGGAAACAGCAGAGGCCGTAGGCCCAGGTAGCCTGCAAGAGCACAGTGTGGATTCTCCCGGGCAACAGCTGCCAGACAGCAGTGCTATGTATGGCCTTGAGCTGTTTCAATGCAGCAAGCTGTTTGGAATCACACATCTAGACAGAACAGGGAGCTTCTTCACTAGCCATTGTCAGGAATATTTTGAAGCCAAACAATGCTGAGAACAAGGGAAGAAAACATCAAACTGCCTACCATCCCTACATGTCCCTCATGTCCCCGCTCCCGCGTGGGAGGTGCTGTTCTCACAGGTAACTCAGTACCCTTTGCAGGTAAGTTAAATGCCATTCTAGATTCAGCTATCTTTCAGGAAAAATAAGAGTTGAAGGAGTGGGTGAAGGAGGGACGGGAAGGATCTATTAACTGTGACCCAAAAGAATCATCAAGACAAACGTTACTTTCCAGTCCCTCGTTTAATTCCTACACTTAAAAATGTAACAACAGTAATAACAACAAAAGCTCTTATACCTCAGACAACATGGTACATGGCAAAAAGAGCAGACTCTGGAGAGGTAAAACATGTCTCCACATCTTGACATTTCCACTGTATATAACTTATTTATGTCACTAGCCTGGCTTTCCTTTGTCAGACTGGAGATGGCAAGGTCTGTGTTGAAGGACTGTTGTGGGGATTAATAGAACCCAAGCACGTGAGAGAGTCAAACCTGAAGACTCTCACCCTGCAGGTACTGTGTACAGGCCAACTCCTTCCCTCCTGGAAGGTAAGAAACCTTTAGTCCTTTAGTTCTGCCTGGAGCTCTGGGACCAAGTATGAGGCCCCGAGACGGCAGAAAAAGGGTGCCATAGAGCTGACTCCTGCCTTGCAATGCGTCTTCACAACTAACATGCATGACTCAAAAATGGTATAAACACAAGTTGTCTTCCACACTGGCAAAACCAGAAAAAATGTCAGGAAAAGAGGAGGCGGGCAACAGGAAGCCGGGGGCTAATGGTGTCCCTCCAAGTGCACAAATGACGCTTGCAGGGGACTGTCTACAAGCACAAATCCTCCACTGAGAATTTAATGCTCACTGTGAAATTCAACTAGGAAAAGGCTACCAAGTCCATGATTCAAAGATTGACTTTGATAATTCATTGTGCATACAGTGCGATGGTGCTCGGAAGAGTATTTTTTCTGCAGAGTTCTGTAGCAGTTTGCCCCCCCCCCTTTTTCACTACTGAGAGTCATAGGAGTCATAGGAGATAAAAAGAGCATATCACCCATTAGCCTAGGAATTTGGCTGGGTTTGGGTACTTTTTTTCTTTTAACTCAGAATCTATCCTAAAGAGTCATCAGGGAAAACGAAAACAGCAATATGTCAGGAATGAAAAGAAGTAAATTTGAATTCCATGTCCATTTCTTTTACTTGCTAGCTTTATGACTGTGAATCAACCACTTAACACCAGATAATTAATCAACTGTGTAAAAAAAGAAAAAACAAAACTAAACAAAAGGAAGAAGAAGAGGAAGAGGTTAGAAGAGAATATGAACCTAAGAGTCACTATTGTGAGAGTCAACAGGAGCTTGCTAAAGACTTCAGATCCCACCTTAACTGAGTCCAGCCATGGGGAGAGGGCCCAGGACCTCACGGGCCACAGGCACCTTAGCTTATCCAGGGATCACTATAACCAGGCTTGCTGGATAAACTAGGAGGCATTTCAAATGAGTCACGGTCAGGTTCTGGTGGAAGTGCTGATTCAAATGTCGGTCCGTTCATAGTTCATGCAGATGTGGGACTCTTCTTTCCCTTTGCTTTCCCCAATCACAGACCTGCTTGTGGTTTCTTCACCCTTAACTAAAGAACCAAGGCTAAAACCCAGCATCCTGTCCAACCTTCCTTCTCAAATGAGCCAAATATATTTCAGTATCCTTGACTCCCAGGTCACTGCCTTGTCCGAGAGATCTCATAGCTGTTTCTGACGTTGCTTCCCAACTGAAAGCATTTTTTTTCCCCTTTTTTTAAAAGCTAGACAAACAGGGTCTTCAGTTTGATTCCAAAGCCCTGTGTCTCTTTCATTTCCTGTAAATACTCAGATTTCTCTAAAAAGAATCTCACCCAGCTATTTGGCCTAGTTTCCTTTGCAAGTTAGAGCTGGGAGGGTCACTGCACCAGGGGATTTAGAACTAGACAATAGCATGTAAAAATAAAACTTCTCAGAGCTAGAGAAGAATGATGGAGAGAGAAGCTTATTCCAGGGGATTCACCTTTCTGAACTCTGTGCATAGACCCGGCCCTGGGTCCCTAATGGTTGGAGACCAGGATCCTCAAAGTCAGAAATAAGAACATGTAATAATAAGCCAGCCACAAAAATAAAGGCATATGGTTTAAATGCACTAGTAGATATATTCTTTATTCATGTGTATGTCTCCTCCACTTTTTTGGTGTTTTAAGGTCTTTTCTACTTTGAGATGGTGGTAAGAACCAGTTTTACAACTACTGGACAAAAAAAAATGCTTTATTTTTATTTAAACTTTCAGTCTTTAAGGTGCTCAAAATCTTCTAGCAAAGATCCACTCTTGAGTGAAGGTTCAAGGTCCATGACCTGGCATAGCTGAAGATTTGAATAGGGACCTTCAGCAGAAGCACCAGGGACCAACTGCACCTGTGTTTTTAACTGAAAATGCCCAAGTCTTTAAAAGAGAGGTCCTTTTACTGGAGTCTATTAAAAAAATAGTGATGGTGAGGGGCTGGAGAAATGGCTGGGGATGGAAAGATGGCTTAGCAGTTAAGAGCTCTGGCTGCCCTTCCAAAGGTACTGAGTTCAATTCCCAGCAACCACATGGTAGCTCACAAACATCTGTAATGAGATCTAGTGCCCTCTTCTGGCCTGCAGGCATACATTCAGGCAGGATGCTGTATACATAAGAAATAAGTTAAGTCTAAACATTTTTTTTTTTAAATAGTGATGGTGAGTATATTGACTTTTTTCTTTTCCTTCTTAAAACTTTTACTATGTATGGGTGTTTTGCCTGAATGCATGTCTGTGCACCACATGCATGCAGTGTTTGTGAGGTCAGAAGAGGGTGTCTGATCCCTGGAACTAGAGTTACAGATTTTTGTAAGCTGCCATGCAGATGCTGGGAATCAAACTTGGGTCCTTTGGAAGAGCAGCCATAGCTCTTAAAAGCTAAGCCAATTTTCTAGTCTCTAGACACTGACTTTTTCCAAAGGAGTCATATCAAGTTTGTATGTGTGTGCATGTATACATGTGTGCGTATGTGTGCATGCATGCATGTGTGTATCCTTTAGGTGGTAAGAAGGATATGGATATTTGTAACTTAAGTATGGAGATAGTAATAGGGGTTGTTGGCTTGATAACTGTGCTCTCTACTTCTCTATTAGGTCTGTGTTCATGTTCTGTGACACCAAGTCAACTATTAGTGGTCACAGCATTCCTTCAAGTAGAATTTCTTCAGATTTTTCTTTACCTATCTATCTGATGGCCTGGGGGCAGGGGGAAGAATCCCTTAAAAGTCACCATTCTCCTAGTCTGTTCAATATCTGTTTAGAGCATTTCTGATTGGAGAGTGTGGGCAGAGGTTCAGATTTCACACTTGAGCAGTATGAAAAGGGAGGGAACATTTATACTCAAGGCAATGTACTTGGCTGGAATTCCATGTTCCCTTGGCTATTTCCACAGATATTAGATATTTATGCTTTAAAGAATTTCCTCCCACCCAGTAGTAGCATGGCCAAATTCTCTTTTGCATGTGTGAGCTTTGACTCTCTCTCTCCCTCTGCCTGCCTAAAAACAGCAGGTGAGCAGATGTGCTGGAGTAAAAAGCAAAATAGTATGGTCACCCGGAAACTGTCTGTGGGAAGGATTTATGTTTATGTTTGAGGTTTGAGTTAGGGCAACTAAGTCTGATCTCTCTGGAGCAGAAATCTACAGAGGAATCTGGAAGGGAAGGGACACAAAACTATGACTGATCACAACTAAAACATCACCTTAATGTTTGAGCGAATATGGGTTAAGTCTTGTATTCCGCCCCATATCTACCTTAAGGACTTCTGTTTAACATCAAGTGCTCAAGGCACCTGTCCCTTAAGGTGGCTGCAGGGTCCCTCCCTCATGTGACATGGGTCACGGCCATGTTCAGAGCTCTGGCTTGGTTATATAAAGGAATTCCTAGGAGGATTCTGAGGACTAGACTGGCTCCATTCTTCCACAGCTCTCAGCGGATTGCTTCTGAAGTGTCGTCATGTTCAGCATTCCTGTAACACTACCATACAGATGTTTGCTTGCAGTTGTCACCGTCTGATGTGAACCTTTGTAGCTGACTACTAGTGCTTTAAGGAACTATTAAGCTGCAACATTCAATATGGGAAAGAGTGATATAAGACTGGGTTCACATATTAATAATAAAAGAATGTTTCTTTTATCTCCATTTGTTTTCTGACAATGGCTCACAAATAGCCCAAACTGGCCTGGAACTGGCATCCTGTTGCCTTAGCGCCTCTTCCTTTTTCGCCTTCTTTCAGAACAAAGATATTACCTGTGTGTCGGACAACGTCATTCGCTCCGAAGCTACGTCTTCAATGGGGGTCCTAATCAGAGCTTGTGAATACAGCAAGAGATGTACATGCCTGATACAAGCTGTGATCCGGAGGAAAGTGGGGTCAATGAAGGCTTGTGTCTTCACAGTGACAGTGTCTGAGTCTTTGAAAAGTATAAAATGGATTCTGAGAGAAGTCCATCATCAGAAAAGAAACAATAAGGACACAAGTCCAAGATGCAAACAACCTATGGCATTGAGAAAAGCCACAGATCCAAATCAGGATTAGGGCCTTGAGTGATAGTATTGGTTCTGTCAACAACATATTGGCCCCTCCCTCAAGTGTTCAATAACTTTAGGGTGCCTCCTGAGTAGAAGATGAAAATATTATTACTATTCAAATAAACTGCCTATATGAAAAGGTCACCAACTTCCAATCTGTTGAAATAAGAAAGTCATAATATTTATTTCATGAAGAGGGTGTGAGGTTTAGCCGGGATTCATTTATTTCATTACTCTTCTAGGGCACTTCAAAATTTATATAATGCCATATGTGGTTTGTAGGAACAGACTTCATGAGGATTTGATGAAAAATACTCTGATGTTCCATCAGGTTTTGCATCATTTTCAAGCATAGCCACCCACACTAGAACTTTCTGAGTCATCACAAGGAACCTGGTACTTCAAGAACTTCCCAAATGTTGGTCTTGGCCAATTCACTGTGTATGCTGCTGTCTCTTTAATCATCCCAGAACCTTTATTAGTGGCAGAGCCTTCTGTCGCCTCTACATTTACTAATTATTGATGCTCTTGTAGAACATACCATTCCCGTGGTTGTCATTCCAAGTATGCTAAGCAACGAGGGGGAATTGGCTACCTTTAGTTCTTTGCTTCTAGCATCTTCCACAGTAATGAACAGACATGGAGGCGGTTCAATAAAGATTTGTCAAACAAATGCTGAGAGGAACCCTCTGCTCAATTACAAGGCAGAATCCAGTCTGTGCCACCAGATATGAGCAGCTCCCTGCTATTCTTCTGTGTGCTGGGGACCATCCTCACATCTCCCCTTCCTGCCTATCCTTGGTTATCTGTCATTTAAAACACATGCTCTCATCCTTGGTGGTACACTAGAGCCACCTGGGTGAGCTTTACACATGAAACCAATGCTTGGGTCCATGTGTGCGCCCCTGCTGCCCCTTCCCAGGCAGAGATTTTGCTGCTTTATGTCATCAGTGTGGAGTTTTGGCTTTGGTATCTTATAAAAGCTGTCATGCTGAAGCTGCAGTGCAGTCAGGCTTGAGAACTACTGGTTGGAACTGCTCATGTCCCACCCTCTTCCTGGTATCTTCAAAAGATGCCCCTGATGATTTCATCTTTCTTTAGATTCACAGTAGTTACTGTTTCAGCCATTCACACAGGAATAAGACAGACACTGCCTGTGATGATGTCTCAGCATCCCTCACTCTGGACTCCCTTGATTATTCACGAGTGCATACATGTGCAATATATAAAGTCTTCCATCCCTGACTGGAAGGCACTTGAGAGCAGAGCTTCCTGGCATCTCTATGCCATGTGCATGGTGAGCTTGCATGCATTTTTCAGTGATTTAAAATGACAAAGATTACAGTAAACCTAGTAGAAGCCTCTTTAATTCAACCTTAAAGACATGGTTTTGGTGAGAAGAAAAATATTGTAAAATGGGTAGAACTGGATTGAAGCAGCACAGGGAAGGAGTAAATAAAAGCCAAGTGGAAAAGAGCCCTGAATTAGTTAAAGGAAAACATATCTCAGCATCTTAAGAAGGATCTTGCAGACGCTGAAGCAGAATAAACAAGACATTGAACTTGGCTTGTACCCTGATAAGGAGGTTTCTTTCCCAGTTATATAATTTTACAAAGTTTCCAGGGTGCAAAGAAAATATTCAGCCAAGGTGGACTCCTTCTCTTGGACAATACACTTTAACTCTTGGGCTGTTTGGCTTAACTTGACCCCTTCTGGCCCTATGATCCCAGACTGAGCCTTATATTCAATATCCCTGGTGCAGGATAAAACATACTCCTCATTCCATAGGCTTTTTAGAGTGGTCTCTGTTTGCAGACTGAAGACAAAACAAAACAAAAGCCAAGAAACAAAAACTCTATCTGCTATCTTGAAGTTGGTGTCTCAGAGGTATGGCTATCCTAGAATGGCCCTACACACTCTCCTGTTGAGAAATATAATAAGAAGGTATGTCCAGACTAATTTTAAAGGATTGTTTTGTTGCTCATGTCATCAAAAAAGCCTTATCTTCACATGGTTTCAATACTTTGTCATGAACTAAGGCCACAGGAAAGACGAAGAGAATCACTAAGCCCACTATCTACTAAGGCAAGACAAGGTAATCCGAATGAATGAGACATGCCTCCTATATCAAACATTATTCTCGGTATTAGGTCACAAATTTAACAATTTATTTCTACAGAGAAATTAAATGTATGTTCTCTTGTATGGACTGGTAGTCCTGTCTTATTTTCATTGATAGTTCACTTTTGTTTGAAAGCCAGGCTTGAAAGCATTCAAGCCTGCTGCTGATTGACTAGTAACCAGGGCAACCTGTTTTCCTTTGGAGATAACACCAATGACCCATCTAATAGGATATGAATTCATACACTGCCACTGATCTAGCCACACTTTGTTCCTAGGGCTTCTTGTGATCAGTGGTCACCCAAATCTTCAAGTCAAAGATATAAAAAAGAACAGTACTTGTTCTATCAAATACTTCCTGTTGGCTCTGATAATATGGACATGGATGAACATGTTATCATAAGGAAACCAAAAATATAGTTTTAATTTATTTATTTACAAATTACATCTAGAATTAGAAAAACTAGAATCTGGAAGCCTGATTCCACAATACTATATGTGAGAGACCACAGAATCAGTATGTTATAGGAAGAAGCCATCTCAAACAGAAGGCAGAGATCTGTAGGTTTTCAACAAGTAGGGTCTAGGGCCCATGAAGTGAAAGAATCAGCACCAATGTTGGGAACGCAAAGGTCTCTGTAATCACAGATAAGCACTAGGGAAACCAGGAATGTTAAAACACATAGGCTTGTCTCTCCAATGGAAGGGATGGATACATGTTCCCTACCCAGAAGGCTGGTAGTGGATGTAGTTAATAACCTGGTGACCTTTGCTACCAACCAACACCCCCCCCCCCAGAATGTTTATTCCAGGCCCTTCCTCCTTAGAGCTGTATCTTTATCTTGTTTCTCAGTGAATAGAACCCATCCTTAAGGGAGATGTCATTTGTACTTTATAGCCTGCTGACCTCTATATTATCTGTATAGCCAAGATAACACCATATCCGAGGCCCTTAAGCTATAGAATCCATCTTTATGGAAGAGGTCACATATATTTTGCAAAAGAGTTTCCATGTAGTCACGCCTTAATCTTTATTGCGCACATAGGATTGAGATAACTATCACCAGGAAACTTTTTTTTTTGCCAAAGTTGCACTGTACTTGAGTGTGTCTAAAGTAAACTGCCTGGTATCAGATGCTAGAAGTTTGAACCAACACCAGATAACTAAGTTGTGTTGAACTGAGTTTTCTTTTTGCTTCATGTAGATCATTACTCTGCCGGCCCTGGTGATCACATAGCCCCTCCCCTACCCCCACCAACACTAATTCACAGAGAATGCTGCTATTATTAGTGCTATATCTCATAGCTACTAATAATGTTTATTTATCAACATTTACCACCTAAGGGACACAACAAAGATCATTGGGTTCTCCAGAAATATTCTAGCAAGAAAAGTATTGGACAGAGCGCCCAGGATACTGGAATTACCAGTGAAAATATGTCTCTGATACAATAGATGTGCCAGGCCCTGAAAACACAAGAATGATTCCTTGCTTGGAAATAACCTGTTTTATCTTCTCAGAAAAGGGCTGACCCAGTGACCAGGCTGGAATGTTATTTACACAGGCCCAAGAAAACCAAGAAGAATCCTCTGGTCTGTAACCAAGGACATTTATAAAGTTGTCTGGAGAAGGCAAATGTTCATATCTATATCAGATGATTCCTGCCTCCTTGCTAGAAAGGGTCAATTTATCTCCTGCTGGTAAAAGCAACACCATCCTGCTCCATCTCCTCTGGAAAGCACCCCCTCCCCAGTACCACCTCCTTTATTAACCTGGATTTACCATGTATTTAGTCATCAGATTTGGCCTTGAATTCTGCCCCCATTCAAAGCATCAGCGTGCCCACCCTGTCTTTTTCCTTTGCCCTCTTTCATGAGTGATGCCAATTCAGTCTGGTCAAAAAGTGGAATAAAGTTGGGGTAGGGCATCAAGAGATGTCAACTTCCTGAATTTCGAGGAGATCAGACTATAGCATTCCTTTCTCTGGAGTTGGGAGAGAAGATTAAGAAAAGGGTGAACGGTATTACTTTCGGAATGGAGGGATTTTCCCTTGAAGAAGTCATCAAACATTCAGAGGACCCTCTGAGATCATTTAGCACTTTAAAGTACTAGTATCTGCAGTAATGTAAAAGTATCTAGAACCTAGCAGAAGATGCCCATCTTAAGGTCACAAAACACATGCATGCTAAGAAAAAGCATGGCACCATTTAATTTGCTCACAGATTAGCTAGTCTTCAACAAATATCTATTGACATAATCACTTAGAGACTGAGGATTTAAAACTCCAAGTGTGCTCCCTGGACATTCACAAACGGTAAGGAGATGCTAACTCCACAGGATCCACTCTTACACTGATTTTCTGTGTGTAGTCTCTTCCTTCCCCCTCCCTTCCCCCCTTTTTAAAATTCTAGTTGCTGTTAGGACAGGCAAAGTTTCCCTCACACTGGAAGAACTCTAGGGGAACACTCACTCACCTGCCTTCTCTCTGAGTCAAGGTACTGGAGAATCAGTCGGGTGTTCACACAGTGACTCCATGTGTTTCCCAGTGCAGCTACCACACAGCTGGATCCAGAAGCACCTGAAAGGAGACAAGGCAAAAACCCGTTTTCAGAGGCCCTTCCTTATACGGCCTTTGAGATAAACTCCGTTATTATTCATACTCAAGGCTCAGTCCATCACTACAAATGTGGATGAGTTGAAGGAGGATGGCATGAAGAAACTAAGTAAGAACCAGCATGGGGTCCTTCAGCCTTAATGAAAATAAGTGACTACCAATGGGTAAACAAAGAAGATGCATGATGCAGCAACCAAGCTACCCCTGCTAAATAACCACACCTCTACCCATCCCCGGCAGGAGGGCACAGTGCTTCTCTACTGTTTATGAGCTGTCTTTGTTTAGTTGAATTAGTAGATCTTCATTTAAATCAGTACGCATCTTAACTCAATTTTCCTTATCAATTCTCTTGCATATACATACAAAGCATTCCTTTGCCTGCCTCCCCCGAAGTATATCCACACCCAGAAGAGGATTCTGGAAGAGCTTAGCCTTTCTTACCCAGTCTGCTTTAGCTTGCTCTATTTCAAGAGAAACACTCCTTTATCTCCTAAGACTTTGCTGTGCGGAGGATCTGAACTGGACTCCATCTGAATTCCAAGCTTACTGTACATGGGCAACTATCTTCTATCGTACAGCTGCCCTGACCCCTTTTGACATGACCAAAGGAGTTGCTTCCCAACTCCTTTCTCTTTAGGGGCAAACTGCCAAGCCCTACTTCAGGGTATCCAGATCCCTCTAATCATGTCTGACATATCTTGAGGTTTCCTCCTCAATCTTATGCCCTCTCTGACTCCAGGCCATGGCAGGGATACCGGCCTGAGGAGCCCTATTGAATACTTAGCCTCCCATCATTGAGATACCATCTCTTTTCAATGAGACTGAGAACATAGATTCACTAAATTAACCGAAACAAAATGAGGCACCAAAACTCATTGTATTATCTCATCTGCACGTCATGGTTAAGTAGTAACTGGTCCTCTTTCCCAGGACAGACAAACTTTAAGATGGTACCAGCTCCATAAACCCTTAAGTTCTTAGGTTCAAATACTACAACTGAGAAATGATGTTCAGTGGGTCTTAGCTAGAAGAGATTTTGTTGGCTAATGGCTAGTGGGAGGGCTACTGCCACCCAGAAGGTAGAGGCCAGTGTTGCTGCAATGAATGGAACAGAACTATGGCAAAGGTCTACCCACCTCACAATACAGCAGTTCTGGAACCCTACAGTTAGACAACAAATGAATTATATGGAAATCAATAACAATATCCTCAATATCCTCAATAAGGGGATTTAAAGAGGATCTGAAGATTTGTTTTACTTAACATAGAATAGAAAAGAGTAAACTTTAGAGTGAGCCTGGTTCATTGTGTATACAATCCAAAACAAGGACAGATGAAGGTGAAAACAAATAATCAGGCCTGCGGGAATCTGATCACTTTGCCCCCTCCCCCGACTTAATCCTTAGTAGTTCTCCATACCTGAGGATGAGACGCCAATGCCTGAACAATGCATTCTGGGGCTTTATCTTCTGTTCCTGCCTCTCCCCCGACTTCACCCCTCTGAGCTTCCTCACTGAATGGCTTTGCTGTGACCTTTTTACTTCTCCGTCCTCATCATCCTTGACCTCTTGTCAGCAGTTGATAAAGCTCCCTGCTCCTTGCCAGAGAGTCTCCTGGCCTCCTCTGTTGACCTTTACCATGGGGGCTTCTTTGCCCTCTTTCTAACGAACATTAATTTCATAGCCACTCAATGGCTCTTCAGCATTTAGTATGAAACAGGGGAAAACAAAAGAAAACACAACTGGCCATGGCCACACAGGGTTCCCTGGGGTCCACACAGAGTAAGAGGCCAGGTCTTTATTACATCAGAGATGAACTCAATTCCAATTTTCTTGAGATACACAACCTTTCAATCTTCCTTCCCCATCTGCCCCCCTCCTCCATTGGTGTATGCTCTTTGTTCATGGTACAGGGTCACACATTTTCCTATAAGTATGTAATGTACTTTTAGCACATTCACCCATATCCCTCTACCTTTGTCTTCATTCTTCTCCCTCCTCATTAGTCAGTTTTATGGTTTCCTTTCTATATGCATGCCTTATGTGTGCATATATATATATATATATATATATATATGTATATACATATATACATATATATGTATATATATGAATGATTTTTATGGATCTACATAAAATCTAGGAACCATGAGGAAGAGAAATTATGCATTATTTGCCTTTTGGGGACTCAATTTACTTAATATCTCCAATTGTATCCATTTTACTGATATAATTTTAGTTTTCATGGCTGAAAAAAATTCCATGTATTTATTATATGTTGTGTCTTCTTTACCCATTCCTGTGTTAATAGACCTAGGATAGTTCCTTAATTTGGAAATTATTTTTATGTGTATGAGTGTTTTGTCTGTGTGTATGCATGTGCACCGTGTGTGTGCATGATGCCCTCTGAGGCCAGAAGAGGGCACCAGGTCCTTTGTAAGTGGAGTTATGGGCAGTTGTGAGTCACCATGTGGGTGATGGGAACTAAATCCAGGTCCTTTGTAAGAGCAGCAAACGTTCTTAACTGCTGAGACATTATCTTTCCATCTCCTCTTCTGATGTTTAAAAAGAGAAGCTAAAAATAAGTATTTTGTGTTAATTTTTCTGATTTAAAAATGCTGCCTTGGGCTGAGGATATTGCTTAGTGGTAGATGCTTGCTTAGCACATACAAGGCCCTAGGTTCAATTCCACAGCACCACACATAAAAGTTGGCCTAATGTGGTCTGGCCACATGTCTATCCTGTGTCCAGAGCTGCCTTCCAAATGCCAGCTTCTCTTACCATCACAGAAATAATTAGTGTCTTCCTCCTCTAAAGTTCCATAATACTTTAAAAAAAACTTCTCTCATTTGCCTCCATTTATATTGTGGTATGTTATTTGTGTGGTTTTTGATTAATATGCATTATAAAAGAGCCAGAGGCATGCCTGGTTTGTGCCAGCAGGCCTGAGTCACTTAACACAAGGATGCTTACACTGATTAAATGACTAGTGAGTTATTTCCACTAAATGCTGAACCATGTTATAGACTTGTTTTAAAAAGCATATTTACATTCTTAATTCTACCTTAAGCTAAAATTAATAGGTTTGCATTTTTTTCAAGCAAACTGTAGAAGCTAGCTGTTTATATGTCTGCTAAGAGAAAGGATTAAATGAGGCTAGGCCTTGCAGTTTGCCAAGAAAAGGCTACAAGTGAATAATTAGGAGTTACTAATTGGTTAAGAACTTAAAACTTTTTTTTTTTTTTTTTTTTTTTTGGTGGTGATAAAACTGGAGGAGTGTCCCAGTTCTACATGAAGCAAAGGATGTTTTTAGAGATTAGAGCCACAGTCAGGGCAGGAGCAACTCTTTTAAAAATTCCATAAAAGGAAATAAATAAGCAAATGATTAAAAAGCAAAACTAGAGCAACCAAAAGGAAAAAAAAAAAAAAAAAAAAAACTCTGTACCAAGAAAGGGATAGATGTGTAGCAGATACTTGTCTGTTCTTTGAACAGGTAAACCTCAGTTCTAATCAAGGATCACAGGGGCAAGTTACAGAAAAAAACTTCCATAGAAAACTCTGAAAAAGTAACCTTGAGGATGCATGTTTCCTAAGCACTTACAAGTGTTGCAAGGCCTTGACAGTTAATCACGATGAAGGCAATGCCTTTAGAGGTACCATATTCTAGGCACTACAGAAGCTCCTCAAATAGAGAGGGCTTACACTGTTTGAATTTCATATCTTAGTACACCATTTTTATTCTCACAATTGCCTATGAGATAGGCACCCTTATCAATTCTATTGACAGACTTAAGCTATGAGAGATTAAGTCACTTCCCCAAAGTCACATGATTGGTTAATGGCAGACAGAGCTAGGGTTCAAAACTCAGCTGTTAACCCCTACTTTGATTAGCCTTCTCTGGGCTCATCATGTCTGGAAGATCAGCTATCTAGTTATTGTCCTGTCTACAGGAGTCCCAGAAGGTCCTGGATTGCCCAAAGGCCCATCTCAGGAACAGCAGTGACAAGGCATCCTATCACTCATCTGAACCCCACATATCACTCAAGCTCCACATTCCTCTGTCTTTGTTCTGGTGCTCAGGGCAAGAGGTTTCCACAGACAGCACATGCCCTGGCTTGGCAAGTCATTTAGTTAGCATTGCTCAAATGGACCAGGAACTGGATTCATGTAAAGTCAGGTGGCCTAGAACTGACCCTCCCTGGTCAGAGGCTTAAACTCTAACCACTTCACAAGAATCTAAGGTGATTGTGTTGGTAGAATCACTTGAGACAGGTTGATGAGGAAGCCGTCAGTTACTATACACTCATGGCCTTATTTTCCTCCTGTCTTTCAAGTTTCTAGCATAACCATGTGAGGGCTGTCATAAATGACCATTACTGCTGTTTATGGGAAATTTAAAGTAGGAAGAATCTGCTTAGGGCTCTTTGTAAAAGGTGATTTCCTGCCCAGTGACCTAATTGGTCAGGAAACTGATAAGTGAGCCTTCTCTATGTTCACTTGAAGTAGAGGTTCTAAAAACTGGGGCACTCCGCCTTCCTCCCAGTTTTGAACAACTGTGATATTTAGACCTGCCAAGGCTGTATGACTTCATTGTCTGGAATTTGGTGGATTCCAATACAAAATTTCAAAACATCAAATAAATGAACTGAGCTTTGAAAATATTTTCATTGTTTGGGATTTCTCACCATCACCATCTTGAGTCTGCAGATGTGTTTGAGTAGGATCCCTGTGTTCATTCGCACAGACTTAAGGTTCTCTAAAAAGACTGGGATATTCCTTCCCCACTCTCGCAGAGACCGCCTAGGTGAGCCCAAGCCTGCTGTTCCCCTTCTGTGATTGCTTACCCATCTGTAAAATTGGAATAATAATTCTTGCCTCCAGGCAACCAAAGGTTCTTGGTGACCCTAGATGGAGATACTTGATATGGATAAATGGCAGGAACAGTGATGATCAAACGCAGAAGATGAAAGTTGAGGAAGAAAAGAAGTTTAATCACCGCTCTCTCTGGTTTTCCTCCTAATCGTTATTCAAGATAGCAAAGCTTAGGAATGAGGTGGCGAGGAATAGGATGCGGATTCTGAAATTTCTCCCAGAACTGCTATCTTTTGGAGCCAGTTCCCAAGTTCTAGTGGGAGCTGGATATGAACACACATCTCTCATGGTCTCCCTGAGCTGTACACACAGGGTGTAACCCTCATGATTTCAGGCTAGAGGAGGTCAGCCAAGTTGCTATGGAACCCGGATTCTAGAAGGTGATAGCCAGCTGGTACCACTCTGTGTCAGTACTCAGAAGGGGCCTGTTGTGGGGAGGGGGACTGTGATGAAAATTTTCTTTTCTGAAAACATTTGAATTTACGACTTCTCAGCTAAACATTTCTGAGAGGTCAGACTAAATTGCTAGTGAATGACAGAAACCTGTCTGTCCTGTGGCAGAGGGTTCAACTTGAAAAGAATAGACTTTTGCATGTTTAAAAATAAGGGGGGGGTACTTGCCCCCAAACAAACAGACAAACAACATCCCTCCCAAACAAACTAACAAAACAGTGACTCTCAAAATAGGGACAAAAGGGAGTATTTTAAACACTTGGTCCTTCTTGTCCTGATGGATAAAAAAGCAATTTACTGAGACAAGAAGTAGGAAATGAAAAACAATAACACTTATGAATGCTGCAGGACTGGTCAGTGTAGGTAAGGGTGGTGGGTTACCATGGGAACTTTCTCTATCATGCTTGATAGGTGGTTCTATTTCTGATTTAGCTACAGGTTTTCAACGAGACCATGAGGGAGACGGAGCGTCTAGCATCTATAACAAAGAACACAGAAGTGAGCTTCAGGACTGACCAGCCAGATTGTGTTCCACGCCTGCAGTACCTTCACCCATGGTCAGAAGAAGTTGTTCCAAATGGCTTCAAAAGTTCTTGGTTTTACTTCAAGCAACAAACACAACATCCTGAGTCTAAGGTATTTTGACGACAAAAACTTGGTGTCTTGTTCAAGGCCTCACCTTTTCTAGGTGGTTTGTGTATACAGTGCTTCCACACTGCCTTTGAATCACCAGGTCCTACCCAGCAACCATTTACACCTGAAGACAGTGTAATTGAGCAATCCCTTTTCTGATGTCTGACTTCTCTCCAGATCAGGGACTGTTTTTCTTAGTCTGTTCTATCTACTACAACCCATGATGACAACCTTTTAGCAAATGCAACTTCAAATCAACAAAGCTTAAACACCAGAGTCTGAGTGGTAGAATAGGATCAGAAGGGGGTCACCATCCATTTGATCCCCTCTCTCCTCTTTCAGACCAGGCCAGGGGAGCTGCTGAGCTGTGGAAGACATTTTCCCATTGGGTCTTCCATTTGATCTAGGGAAGCAACTGGAGAATCCTGGTTACCCCAGTGGAAAGATGAACTAGGGGAAATTTTCAGTTGTGTTCTGTCTGTTTTCTAAGTAGTCTACACTGCCTCTGTTGGAGGCTCATCAGTTTTCTCTGTCTGAAGCAGGAAGATGACTTCCAACAGCCACAGTTGAAGAAGATGAATGGGGACACAGGCTGGGACAGTATTTTAGAATAAAGACTCAAGGTGACCTACAAGTTCCATGAGGCCACAGGGCAAAAGTATCAAATAAAGAGATTGGGAAGGCTTAAACATTTATTCTCCAGCAAAATTAATTTCCTTGGGGGCTTGTAGTTCACTAACTGAACCTGTGAACCAGCTGTATTTAGTGTGCACTCTACTTCCTTGGGTCTCTAAAACTGACAATTGTCTGTAGGTCAGGTTCCAACGGAAGTGACATTTTTGACCTAGCTCTATAAATAGAGTGCTGGAAAAAAACCATCAGCTGTGTGCCTGGCTCAGGAACCACACACTATTCATCAAACAACCATAGTATCTGCACTGCCATTTTAGACGAAAAAAAAAAAATCCTGTTATTTATAATCTTCTGAGTTTTGAGATTCTCAAAATACTTGGGAGCTATTAGTCTCTAAGATTTACAAATAAAGGATCTGGAGCATAAAATCATGCAACAACTGCTTCGCCCAATACCATCTGCTCACAGCCCAATGCCCTGCTAGAGAAGCAGGCTGCTTCACTTAGGGAAAGGGAAACTCCAGGGTCTGGAGGAGAGATGAATGACTGGTCCAGTGTTTCCTCACATCACATACTCACACTGACTCAAGTCTCAGTAATACTCATTACTAGGGAAACTAAGAAATGTGAGGCAGAAGCCATAAAAGGTGGGGGCAATCAGCACCTTTGGAATGCAAGATTTAGAGGTGGATTAATCTCCTATGGCAGCAGGTGGAGCAGAAGTGGGGTGGGGTGGAGGAGGTGGGGAGGTGAGCTAATCGCTAGGCTAGAGCCTGGTATGCACCGGCACAAATCCTTCAAACAGCGCCACTAACTTTTGTATGGATAAAAGATACTTACAGTTTCCCAGAGTCTTGGAATGGTCATAGAAGTTATTATCCAATCAGGATACTTTTGAAATGGAGATGGGGGTCATTTAAGTCATAATGGGACAGTAGAGATAAATTGGCACTGTTTTGAATGAACCCAGGTGGGGTCATCTTGTAGGAACACCGTGTAGGAACTGTCTGGAATCAGGTTGAGGAGGCTCCCTCTTAGAAAAGGTAAGTCTGAAAACCAATCCATTTGGCAACCAAACCATTCTGAATAGGGCTTCTTTGCTATGCTCACAATGACAGACACCAATGTCCTTAAATATAGTTAGGAAAAAAAAAAATATATATATATATATATATATATATGTGTGTGTGTGTGTGTGTGTGTGTGTGTGTGTGTGTGTGTGTGTGTGTGTATGTGTATCAGAAGAATAGTCCTAGCATTTGGGCAGAAAGAAACCAATCTACTCCCATGGTTCAGCTGGTAACGCCCCTCCCTCTGCCTCCCATCCCCTCCCCTAACTTCAGTAATGCTGCTTTCTCCTGATACTGTCTATATGGGAAAGTCCTGAAGGATGGCCTGTAACTAAGTGTTTCAGCTATGAAAAGAACTTGTGTGTGCAGGTGTGCACATCTATGCACATACGCAGAAGCCAGAGGGGTTCATCAGGTAGCCTACTCTATCACTCGGCCATCCTACTGAGAAGGGGTTTTGCATTGAATCTGGAGCTAGGCTGCTAGCCCCGGTGATACTCCTGTCTCCACTCCCTCCAGTTCCGAGTTACAGCCCAGTATAGTTTGCCCAGGTTTTTATGCAGGTGCTGGAGATCTGAACTCAGGTCTTCGTGCTTGCATAGCAAGTGTTCATATCTGCTGAGCCATCTTTCCAGCACTAGAAAAACTTTTAATTAACAATGAATTCATTTACGAGAGTGAACACACACACACACACACACACACACACACCATCCTTAAGATAACACTAGCTTAAGAAAGCAAAATCTGAACTATTTAAAGAAACCTGAAGCACATTTTTTAAATTTTCATGTTCATTTAAAATAAGCCAGGATGTTTACATGAGATGTCCCTTGTCCCCAGATGTATTTCTATCCCCTTGCTGTGAATTTTTGAAATTGCACTGCACTTAACAACTGCCTTGGTCTGCGCTTTGTTTTTCTGGTCCCACCATGGTATCTGAGGTGGCAAGAGGATACCGGTGTTGCATTCTCAGTAAATCTGTGTTATATATGGTCATCATCTCAGTTTTGACCATCTGATATTTGTTTCAGGAAACATTGGCCGATGGCGAAGGAACACAGCTGCTTAGTCTGACATCAGATTGGTTAGAACCCTGACTACTCGAGAAATTACCCTCAGATATGTACATTCAGATACCTACATTTGAAGAGAGCTGAGAGAGAGAGAGAGAGAGAGAGAGAGAGAGAGAGAGAGAGAGAGAAGAAAAGGAAAGAAAAGAAAAAAGAGAAAAAAAGAAGGCACAGTCTATCAGTTTCTCTTCCTGGGGAGACTATCTGGAAGCTGTACATATTTCAGGACCTAGTTTGGACACTGAGATAGTCACATGGCAACCCTCTTAACTCAAAAGCAAGCCATGCTTTGATTTTGGGAATCTGCACACGAGGACATGGCAATCCAGGTCTGGGAGCCAATCTCTTCATGTCTGGCTGATGTGGACTCAGACCTGTGCCAGCAGCCCCTGCCTCATGCCTGTATCGGCGTGTTAGCTCTGCAAGGACAGGAGGCGAAAAGAAACGCAATGTATCAGGAAGTGTATTCTTGAAGAAAAATATTTCTGTGAAACTGGTTTCAAGAGACCAAAAGATCTTAATATACAATGACATTTCAACTAAACACAGTGTCTAATCCTGGAATGAACCCTGGGAAAACTTGCCACAGAAGCATTAGTGGGGCACCTGGAAAAGCTTAAATATTGCCTGTATATTAGATTACAGTATTGTATCAATGCTAATTTCCTGGGTGAAAGGATAAACGCATCATGGCTATACAAGAGAAATTGTTCTTGAGTGACAAATAAAAGTCTCTGGGAATGGAGGATCATGACACATGCCACAAAGACAATAACAACTTAATGATATTAAGAAGTAGATAGGTAAGGACAGTAAGCAAGAGAGATAGAACAGGTGAAGCAGAAAGCTAGCAGCCTAGGAGACGGGCGCTTCAGTTCACTGTAGTTTTTCTTGGGACTTTCCTGTATGAAAATGCAGCTGTGAGAGATGGGTCGGGTCACTTACAACAGCAGGATGGGGGGGGGGGGTTGGGTCACATATGTATTTTTCACACCTGAATCACCTGGTTAACTCTGTAAGGCATCGATTTCTGGGTTGACACAAATCTAAGGCACCCAAATATTTACAGACACTGCCTGAGAATATGTGTGGGTGACACACACACACACACACACACACACACACACACACACACACACACTTCTAATCATAGGAATTTACACTTCTATTTTCAATGGCTCAGGTATGTTTGCATTGGGAAATCTTCAGTGTCTTGTGACATGGCTCTGTATCCTTTTCATCTTGGAGAAAACAGCTCTGGAGAATGCCCTTTGGCCCAGAGTTTAAAAATGTTGTCTGCTGACTCTATCCTCATCTTAGCTCCCAGGAGGAAGAAAGATGTAAGTGCTTTTCAGAGTGGCCATAACTCATCTGTCTGGAGCTGCTGTCAGAGGCGCCACCCAAAACATCCAGAAAGGGTGGAGGAGGGACAGCTGACAGCTTGTGGCATAAAACAGGCCAGGGCTAGAATGGACCAGGTCCCTCATTTAGGGACCCTCATTAAGACCTTTCCTTGGCTATGTTCCTTGGCCTAAAGGTTTTCAAGGTACCAGAGTAATTCAGGTTTCAAGAGGTCCAGCTTCTGTTGTCACTCAGGAAGGAACAGTGTTGCTCGGAGTCAGGATAACTAAAAGGGGGGGGGGGGACAGGAAACAGATACTCCCAGGTATCTCTACCTCTGAGGTTTGGTAGGATAGCTGATAAAGTCGACTAAAGTTTCTTTCCTTTGATATCAAGACACGGGCATAGTCATTACCCGTGTGTGTGTGTGTGTGTGTGTGTGTGTGTGTGTGTGTGTGTGAGAGAGAGAGAGAGAGGGGGGGGGGTGACCTGGCCGCTGAAACCCACCTTGCTTCAGGCAGATCTGCTGGCCCAGCTGCCTCCCTTCTGGCATCTGAGAGCAAACT
Source organism: Phodopus roborovskii (assembly GCF_943737965.1). Taxonomy (NCBI): domain Eukaryota; kingdom Metazoa; phylum Chordata; class Mammalia; order Rodentia; family Cricetidae; genus Phodopus; species Phodopus roborovskii. The sequence goes on along the minus strand of NW_026126515.1, from coordinate 1,601,060 downwards.
GCTGTGGAGAATGCTTTTAATTATCACCTAGCATGAATGTGAGGATTTATTGTTATGCTTTCCTCCCACCCATCTCAATTGCCCCTTTGGGAAGTAGAAGGACTGATAGGAATCAGTATATACTCTTGCATGGAGAGGATGGAATGTGGGCGGCGCACATGTCTGCTGCCCCTGAAGGCACTGAGGAGAAGGGGCGAGGGGGGAGGCACTGAGAAGGGGTGGGGGGGGAGTAGATCCATGCCGAGCTGGAGTTCCTCCATGAAGGCCTCCCCAGTGTCCTTGCCAGAGCATTTCACTTCTCACGCTGCCCTGTCTATACAGCTGCTCAGTCTGCACAGGCTGACTCAGTTCCCTCACTGCGGACCACCTTTTTTTTTTCAATACATCTGGAAGAAGGTTTCGTTGGTCCAAGGCTAGGAGAAGCTGCCAGACTTCTCTTTTGGAGGGTTGTGCACACACATGAGGGATTACATACATGTGAGGGCTGTCTCCCTCATATCAACACAAGGCTCACAACAAAGTAGGGCCACAGAAGAGAGGAAAAGCTCTTATTTGTAACAAGCATTCATGGTGAACTCTAGATGGTAGGTTGGAGGGTCCCAACAATGTGTAGAATGCTAGTGTGAACGAGTGTGTTGCGCGCACGTGCCTGTGTACACATCTAAGGGGTGGAGGTAGTTTTAGGCGATGAAGATAACTTTGCTTCATCATTCTCTACTTCCCTAGAGGCATCCCAATCTCCAAGATTTAGTCAGTTTCAGAAAGCTGCCTCATGGCAGAGAGGAAACTGACAAGGGAAATATGCTGATGGCAGCAGGATTATTTTTACTGGGGAAACTGGTTGCAGTGGGTAGTAGGCGATCAGAACACATCTGCAAAATATGAAGTCTTAAGCAAAGCAATTTCCTTCTTCTTTCAGCCACTGTTTATCCAGCAATGGGCTGAAACTCTGGGCTCTCTGAAAATGACCAGCACTAGGAGAGCGATCAAGACCACCAACCTGTGTAATGTGTCCCACATCTCAGACGTCAGTTGACATAACAGTAAAGACTTATGAGGTAACACTTTAGGATAACGAGTGTGTTCCGGGTGTTGGGCTAAACACCTCAACTTACATTGTCTCTGTGAGGGAGGTACCACCATCGTACCAATTTTCTAAGGGAGGAAGCTGAGCTGCCAAGAAAGTTATTTGCCCAAGGCCACTTGGCAAGTGGTAGAACGCGGATGTGAGCCCCACAGACTAACTCATTATTTCTCCTTTCATTATTTCCTTCTGGGAGGGAAAAGTTACCAACCCTCAAGCTCACCCCATTTTCCAGATATCCTCTCTTTCCTCAATAAACTGTAATATATAAATTCTCATTTGGAGTCCTCTGTGCTTTTCTAGAAAAGCATGTTATAATAATATTCTCTCTCTATTGTTGGGGAATTGAGTTGAGAAACTGATACCAAAGAAAAATAAATCTCCAGGTTTTTCTTCAACTGGAAATATGTAAAAATAACCCCAGCTGCTAAAATCATGGCTGGACTTTCTTTCTGTGATCATAATCTACACATCTGGATCACCTTCTTTGCCAGAAATATGTGATTATGTATCTCTTTCTGTCTTTGGACATGCCTGTGTTTTATGACATCTTTAAGTAGAAGTGCTATGTTAGTCATCATTTCAATTTCCATTGGTAATTTCATGATTTATTTTCATCGGTGTTAGCTCACAATGAAAAGCTGCCGGAGATACATGTGACAGAGTTAAGAGCTCTGGAAAGGCCAGCTAGGGACTATACTTGTCACCAAAACTGACAACCTGAGTTTAATCCTCCCAACTCTCATGACAGAAGAAGAAAATCAATTCCCATGGCATGATTGCCTACCACCAGCCTAACCCCACTGTCACCCCCAAAAACATTTGAAAGCTGGTTAACTTTTTTATTCCATACTGTTTATGTGGGATAAGAAGATGGCTAATAGTCATATCTAATACTTATAAGCATCTGTACCAGAAACTGTCATAAAAGTAAAAAGCCTTAGCCATACTGACAATAATATGAAGTAGATACTATCAGTGTTCCCATTTGTTTGTTTGTTTGTTTGTTTTATTGTTTTGTTTTTCAAGATGGGGTTTCTTTGTAAAGCCCTAGCTGTCCTGGAACTAGCTCTGTAGACCAGGCTGGCCTCGAACTCACAGAGATCTGCCTTCTACTGCCTCGCAAGTGCTAGGACTAAAGGTGTGCACCACCACTGCCTAATTCATTGTTCCCATTTTAGAGAGGACACAACTTTATCTTTATTTGTATAGCTAGCAAGTGGTTCAAACTCCTGCTGTCTGGCTCCAGGGACGGTGTGTCAGACTTATGCTCAATTCTACCAGGCAATGAAGCTGGGATGTTGGGCCTGGAGACTTTCTGTCACAATAGGTGAGTTCAGTCCTAGCAGTGGGCCATGGCAGCCTCTGAAGCAATGATGTCCATAAACTTCCTATGATATTACCACAGGTTCATCATATTTATGAAACAGCAATGGCACAAACAAACAAACAAACAAACAAACAAAACAAAACAAACCTCATGTGTTAAGAAAAAAAATTGTTTCAAATAAATTATTATCATTAGTCCTTAGGAAAGCCACATACTATACAGCCAATGGTACAAACCCCTTCATATCCACTCCTTGGACCAGGGTTACTGCCTGCATCTAGGAACTTCTGTAGCTGTCTATGGCTCTGTTTAGGATGAAAGACTCCATAGCAACTCCAGCTCTAAATTAAAAACAGCCCAACAGGGATGGTGAGATGGTTCAGTGGGTAAAGGAGCTTGCCCCCAAATCTAATGAGCTGAATTTGATCCCTGGAACCCCCATGGTGGAAGGAGAGAACCAACTCCTACAAGCTGTTCTTTGATCTCCACAAACACACACACACACACACACACACACACACAAATAAATAGTAGTACTATAACATAGCAAGCTGGACAAAATAATAGTAATATAAATGATACAAAGGCCTCAAAGGCATAAAGCTTTCTTTAAACTGGTCACCAAGGGGGCATTCTTTCAAGAGGCAAGTGTCTGCCAGAGGAATCTAAATTCATTATTCTGTGTTTTTCTTCATGACTGGAAAGTGGTTTGTCTTCCTCCCTGAGCCTTTTCAAGAGACTACCCCTAACACAAGCATAACCTTCAAAAGTAGAAGCTCTCACTTCAAAAAGGAATTCTAAATAAAAACTCAAAACCCCACAGGGGTCGCAAACTGCTTTGGAGGCGGGGCGGGTTGGGGTGAGGGTGCTATCTTAGGATAAGATAGGTAGGGAAGGACAGGGATGGGAGCGAGGAGGAAGGGGGCGGGAGAAGAGCGGATAAAGAGGAAGAATCGCTGGCTTTAAAAAGCAACATTGTCCAGAGAGGTGAAAGGGAACAGATGGCCGTGGAGAATGTGGCCCCCGAAGAAAGGGCAATGCTAACAGATCTGGCTGTTTCCCATTGATGACTGCATGTTCTGTGTTGGAGGCCAGAGTACCCTGCAGACCTCTGTTCCCAGCAGCCCACTGGGGCGGTGGCGCTGAGGCTCAGGGAGAAAAAGAAAGGGGTGGGTATCAGCTGCCAGCAGCAGCGTTAAGATCCAGGCATCACAGCTTCTCTTCAGACACAACCAGGGAAGGTCAGCCTTGCTCTTGACGTTGTGCCGGCAGACATGAAAGACAGGATAGGGGTCCAGGCTGAAATCCCTGCTTCCTCCCCTGAGAAACTGCTCGGGAGGGCATGTCTGGGATCAAATGGATATACCTTAGGAGAGGGAAAGGAAGAGTCTTGGCATTTTTCTAAGAAGAGGGAGCCTTTCAAAGAACAAACAAGAAACCTGGGAATCTGAGAAAGGACAAGAGTGACTCGCTGAGGAAAATGCAAACATGGGTTAGGAAGGAACCTGGGTCAGTTTCAGAGGCCAGTGAGCCCCTGAAGAAGGTCAGGCATCAGAGTGCACTTGCCTGGCACTGAACGGCGGGACAGAGGAGGAGTAGGCATGTCCTTGTGTGCCTGTCTGGAGTGGGGACAGGATGCCAGAGGGCTTGGTGAATGCAGTTGTACCACACTGGGGACTTACAAGTCATTTCAAAGTATAGCTAGCCCAGGAAGCCCTGGCAGGCCGGTGAACTGAGCCTTCTAGAGGGAGAAAGTGGAGCAGCCTCTGCAGACAGGACTGGAGAAGCAGTAAAGAGGGGAACAGTTTGCAGAAGCAGTAATCACAAAGAGGCTTATAAACTTCCAGGGACTAAGATGCAATCCGTGTCAATCACTTCGATCAGGAGAATCATTGCTCCAACTGCCCCCATGACCTCTTGGTACCCTTTACATGGGAAGGATAAATTCTTTCCTCCACTTGCTGGCTAGAAGTGAGCTGAATTCTTACCACTCAATGTTTAGGCAGCTCAGGGAGCTACATGAGCTCAAAACATTTTCCCACTTCTGCATTTTCTCTCTTCCCTTGGCCCTGAAAACGGCAACAACCTGTTCAGGGCCCTGAGTCCTGAGGCGGTGGAGTACCGGTTTGTGGAAACTGACTCTTCATCAGAACAAACATTTGGAAACATTCCCATACATATCAGGCCTCATAAACTTTCACTTTTGATCCTCTATGGTAAAGAAGGGATTAAAAGAAGGCTCTGACTATCTTTAGTGACTTAGTAAAGACACCTTAACCTGAAGCCAGCCAGGCCCCCTTTTGACTTGGATGAGGATACCACAGTGGCCATCAAGTCTCATGTGTCATACTGTATGCACAGTGATCTGAGTTGCCAAGAAAATTCCCATGAAGCAAAAACAATCGGCCATGATAAAGACCTTGCCTTTTATTTCTCTACTTCAGCAAAACTGCTCCCCAGGCACTTTAGACTCAGAAGTCCCACTAATCAGCCTTATAACGGAGAGCCCAGCCTCTGCATTGAAACGACTTTGTATAGCTCCTAAGTGAAATCCCCTGGGGGACAGAAGATGCCCAAGGCTTTAACAGTCAGGACATAACAGCCTCAGTATGAGAATAGAAGACAAGCACGCTCTGACATCCCAATTGAAACTACAGGCTGAATCGGACATAGAAGAATGTAATTACCTTTTCTAGTCTGACGGTACACTAAAGAAACTGGAGAAGTGGGATACCTATTAGGTCCCCACTAATCCTCCTCCTAAATTCAAAGCAGGGCTAGTCCCTGGAATTCATTTCTGAGTATTCTTACTCCCTGCCATTGTTAGGCAGCTCAATTGGTAAGTGCTCCCAGCTCATAATGCTCTCTGCTTAGCTCGCCCTTCTTCGTTCCCAGCAGCTCAAAGCACTTTACAAATATCACCTCATTATTCTTTATGGCACTCCAGCGAGCCTGATAGGTGGAAAGGCTCATTATCTTCTCCTTAGCAATAGGGGAAATAGACAAAGGAAGGAGAAGTGACTCGCTGAAGCCAGCAAAGCAGAAGCGGGATTGGAAGCACAACTCAGCCACTCTCCAAATGTGCACATGTCCCATGCCAGCCTGTAAAACCGATCTGCTGACAGGGTGGGGTTTTCTCCTCAGCACTGTTTTGTAATCGGAGTGTCTGGAGGGAGCCTGGACACTGGGGTGGAGGGGAAAGGGCTGGATTGAGATGGAGGATGCATTCGGATGGCAAGACTTAGGTCAGACAAGGCTCTCCACCAGAGTCTCAGCGCCTTCCTTAGGAAAAGGGAGGTGCTTAGGTTGGTGGCCTCCCTCCTGCTCTTACTGATAGGTGAGGAAAGAGTTTCAGAAGACAGCGTTTAGAGCTCACAGGTCCCTGTGAACACCTAGGCCTCATTCCTTTTGTGAGTCTGGAGTGCCATCCACCCATGACAGCAAGCATCAGGCCAGCCGGTGTGCCATGGGCAAAGCAGAGGGGTGGCCCTGATGCATTATAGCCAAAAGACATGGATGCATACTGAGAGCGGGAAGATACTAAAACAGTCATAGAGGGAAGAGTTGAAGAGGAAAAACTGGCAACTAGATGGTGAGCTGAGCCTCCCTCTGAACCAGGGACATATCCTATATCCCATGGAATGCATAGGAAGTCCCCCTAAGCACAGGAGGCCAGGGGACAATAGGACTTGATTTGGCTTTTCCTGACAGAGGATTTACGAGCCCTTTTAGACCATGTGAACAATGGCCCAGTGTACCCTGTAGTGGCAGTTTTCCATTTACACAAAATTTCATCTTAATGAAAAAGCACTGATCTCCAAGTTAATTAAAATTGGATTATACAGGTTTCATAGTTTATACTTTGGTGCAGGATCTCCATAAGCCTGCACCTTTAGAAAACCCGCCATACTCCATCTCTGTGATCCTCAACACTTAACTTTTCCTAACTCTCATAGTATTGCTCATCTGACACAGGAGTTGGAGAGGTAAGATGGTAAAATCAACATTTGTTTGTAGAAGCAGCTCCTGCCACAAAAATAATGACCTTGGATAATGGTAAAGAATAATGGTCTGAGGTGATAGGGAGATTATGGTTACCGGAGATAAAGGGCTGACTGTGCAGCAGCTGACAGAAGCAGCACATTTTTGTAGTAATTAGGTTGTTTCTGTTGGCCTGATCTTTGCATTCACCATGGGAACTGAGTCAAGTTTGCTTGCTTTTCCCGCAGAGACTCGAGAACACTGTTCTTAAACAGAGTAAAGGGAATAAAGAATAAATATCTCCTGAAAGTCAGAGGCATGGGGGGGGGGTGATTGTATTTATATCCTCGTCCAGCTGGAAGGGCCACCAATTGCCAGCTCTGCTCCATCTGCTGTCTCTGAGGACCTCAACCTGACCTTGTGGGACCTTCTTTCTGGGAAGTTAAGGAATTTCCAGGATTAGCTCAAATCTTGAGGCTGCCAACTGTGACAATCTACAAAGCTCTCTTAGGTAATGATTCAGACCCCATTTCTGCTCAAAGCCAAGATGGTCCCCAGTGAACTGGAAATACTCTCATTTCCTGGATGCAGACTATAATGGGAGTTGACCCCGGAAGAATTTTGGAAGGGCAAACCTAGGCATTTCTGCATGTTGCAGATTCAACAGCTGCTATCAGAGACAACTGAAATGTAATAAAACCTGAAAAGCGGGGTAAAGAGGTCATCAGAAACAAGTTTGAAAAAGAAAAGGGGGTGTGTGGTATGTTAATAACAACAGCGGCGGTTAATCTCATGCATTTAACATCCAGGACAGCCTGTTTTGGGAGGAAATAACCTGGTGAATCTCTCCAGAACTGAATTTCTGAATATTCTAGAAGAAGTTCAAGTTTCTAATGTTGAGTAGATAAAATGCCAGATTCCCCTCACAACCCCACGTTGAAAAGGAATGAACTGGTACTTTGGGCAAACCCAGATAAGAGTCAGCACCCAGATCCAACCAGGAACAGTACTGGCATAAGAGGGTCACCACCTTTCCCTCTATCTCCTAAACACTGCAAGCATCTGGGTGGTTGATGAGACTTCAAAATAACTCCCTCTGTGGACAGGACTGGAGCTCCTCTAGCATCCATCCTCCGAGATCCCCTGAAACAACCTTCTCTGCAGGGTCAGCTGTAGCATTTTCTGGCTACACTATATTCTCTACCTTTCAGGCTTCACTGAATCCTGTCCCCAAGCATGCCTAACAGTGTCCGGGGAGTCTCTGCTCACCATCTGAAGCTTTACTGGCCAATACAATCAAATGTTTCTCGCACCCCTACAAGGCAGAATTGAACAGGATTTTCATGACCCAGCTGACCTCAGGAACCAAGGATACTCAAGAGCTCTAATCCAAAACCTAAGGCAAAGACCCCAAATGTGAAGGCTTAGCAAGAAACACACATAAACAAACATGCCTAAAGGTTAAATTCATAGGGTAAGCATCTAGGGCATTAAGAAGGTAGCCTTTTTTTTTTTTTTTTTTTTTTTTTTTTTAAAAAACATAAATGGCCAGATATTTTTCTCACCATCCAACATTCTCAGTCTACTTAAGAATCCAGCTCAGTAACTCTACCCATAACAATGTTTCCACAATGTTAGCTGAGGAAGTTTTAAGAATAGTCAGCATCTCCAAGGAACTTTTCATTCAAGGACTCCAAGATGTTATGTAAGGATTTTTTTCTTATGATCCCAAACAGATGTGGGGAAGGAGCTGTTCATCTGAGAAGTGAGGGACATTTTACAGAGTAAGTTATAGAGCAAGCCAGGCTTGAACAGAGATTCCAACAAGCCACTTTCAGAATTAAGCAGTTCCTAATCTCTAACACATTAGCAGATACCTGAGTGAGTTACATAGAAATTTAGAAAAGTCATCGAGAAAGAAGAGGTCTCAGGTATCTGAGTTCCCCAGTGACTTGGGTCAGTCTGGGAACCTTCTGGAATTCTAACTAGGATAGGCCAAATCTAGACTTGCCAAGATGATTAATATAAACACTGATCTGGGTTCTTAGCTTAGGAGAGTATTTCCTCCCTCTTCTATATTATCTTTTGGTTCAAGTCCAAATGCATCCTCTTCCAGATGACTATATTTAGAGCTTGTTGATGTAATAAGCACAAAATCACATATAGTATGGTCTAAATTTTGAGAGAGAGAAAAAAAAAAAGCCCCCACTGAAAGTGTTTACATGCATCTAGTCTTTGAGTCAGCATCTTACTGTCCAATAAGCAAAGAGAAATCCTTTGTTTCCAGGCTGGCCTTGAACACTTGATCCTTCTGTCTTAGCCTCCCTTGTGTTCAGTGGGATCATAATCTTCACTTTCCTTTTCAGCCATCTCTATTTTTCTCATTTTTTTATTATACAGAGTTATATGTGTCTTTGTGTAAGCATATTTTATATCAATATACAGAACAACATGGGTAAACTTTCATGGACAACAAAGAACTGATACCAAAGAGAAGACATGCTATGTGACGCTGCACAGAGTTCAGACATGGGCAAACTATGTGGATGCAGAAGCCTATGAGTAGGTGGCTACCCTGAGGATGAGAGGGTTAGGTGGGATAGGACAATGCCAGGAAGGGGACCTCCTGCAGACCAATGATGCTCTGCTTCCTACCCTAGGTGTTGGCTGCACATGTGTGCTCATAGAGAGAGTTAGTGGTGCTGTAACTTTGTTCTTAGAACAAAGAAGGTATTAACTCAGAGGCTTCACCATACTACACTTTTAGGAAATCTAGGGAATGGCTCGTCCTAGACAGGGGAGAGAGAATCCAAACTGCACTTTCAATTGTGCAGTTTGAGAGGTGTTCATGACAAGGAAGAGACAATTCTGCCTCCACCGCTCTAAGAAAGGAGCTCTGCAATATGCTTCCATTAACCAGGAAGAAAAACATGAACTGACATCAGCAAAGGGTCAGGGCACGCAGAGATCGGCGGCGTTCGACTCTTCTTGACAGCACAGGATTGATGGGGACTCTGAAAGTCTGTGTTTTCACTCAGCTCGGGCTCTTCAGAAAGGTTGACTCTGGACCAGATACATCACACGGAGAGGTACACTCCTAGAGCAAAGCCCAAATTTATGAAGACAAGGGGCTGAATCTTCTAGAAGGGGACCTCAAGAAGGCAGGGACCTTGTATCCCACGTTCCTAATACAACTTATCCTTCTTAACAAAACAGGGGCTCAAGAAACACTTTTGACATGTGTGAATGTTTAAATCTCTGTTCAGAAAGAAAATGGGATTGTTCTAGCTCAAGTAGAAGTTACTATGAACAGGAAAGGATGTACTGGGGGGATGATTGTCTATTCAGCATTCCTCAGGAAAGCTAAGGAGCTAACCAAGGCATGGGAGGTATCAGCTGTACACATTTGGGAAAACTATCTGGATGGACACCACTATCCAACAGGAATACAGTTTAGGACACATGTCGTATAAAATTTTTTATCAGCTATGTGAAAATAAGTGAAATAAATGGTAAGATTTTATTTCAATTAGCACAATATGTCCAAACCACTTTCAGGTCAATGTATAATCAATATAGCAGTTAATATATTTCACATTATTTCCCCCATATGAAGTCTCTGAAGTCCAGTGTACATTACACTTAGAACGTGTTTCAAATACTCTGCAGTTGTGCCTGGCACTGCAGGTCTAGAAGGCTTCCATTTGGGGGTGGTGGAGGTGCCCTCTATGTGACCGAGGGCACAAGGAAAAACAAACGTCATATTTAACAATGTTCCCATCTGCTCCTGCAGTCAACTGCATCCAAACCCTCCACTTTTCTAGATACCCAATGTCCTTGTGGCAATTTCCCTTTCTGCTTTCCTACTTTGAGTATGGTTCCTGTCACACGCAATAAAAGCAGACAGAGATAGAGAAGGCGTGCCTATGGGTGCATCCTGTTTAAGTGGTGGCATGCCTGTCAAATAGCAGATGTTAAATCAGCCTAGCTGAATTTATAAACTAAGAAAGTTATTAAGAAAAATGTGCCACCATTTTATTCTTGGCTTTCTAGGGCGTTTGCCATCAGTTACACAATCAATTTGTCAGCCTCCTTTGTGAACAAATGAGCCAAAAATCTAGTTCCTATTTGAAGAATTCCAGGTGCGTTTGATGTAAATTCGGAATCAAACAGGAGTTTAATAAGGTGCAGGCCTACAAGATACCTGGAGACTATCCATCTGAGACTGCCCCAATGTAACAGAAATTAAAACAACAGCCTTTCTATCAGCCAGCATATTCCTGCTTCATCTCAGCTCTTGTCTTCCCGCCAGCAAGCATTTATTTCTGTGTCTCAAGTTAAACCCGGAACTGGAGTCTGAGAGGAAATGTGTTAGTGGTTGATGTCTCCTGTGGGAAAAGCCGTAGCCATCCCTGACACCTGGACTCAAAAATCCTTAGTGATTTCATGATGGATTAAGTGTGGCTATTTCAGGACCAGTGTTCCTTTCCTGGAGGGACCTAGATCCACATGGAAAAGGTGAAGACAGCTTTGGACATTTTAGGTTGTAAAGGCTATCCTGCGTTCCAGGGTGTCTTTGCATTGGTACAGAGTCACTGGACCAAATGAGAGGCAGAAACAATCTCCTTCTTACTGGTGGATAAGAGTGGGCATAAGTAATTTAGTGGTTTTGGAGGAGTTGGAAAGAGCAAAGAGGCAGGTAGGTACTAGGCATTGTGAGGGCTGAGACAGAAAGAGCAAATATGTTACCATGTCCTAAAAAATGTCTGCAATGGGCCTGTGTGTTAAGTGTGGGAGGGAACTTGCAGAATTTACTGTAACTCTAGCTATCTAGAGAGGTGTTAGACATTCAGTGGGTGTCTTTCAGCCAAAAAGGGAAGCAGGAATGGCATGCTATTGCTCCATGTGCGTGAGTCAGGGCCTTGTAAATGCCTTATATCTTGCATAGATCATCCGCTGTTTGAGTGGGAAACTTAATGCATTTGCCTATGAAGACAGACTGCAGGCCATTCCTGTTGGAAGCTTAAGTGAGTCTAAGAAAACTGCCTGTCTAACATCCAAATGCTCTGCTCTGCCCATCCTAAATATGAGTGTGACACACACACACACCCAAGCACATACGCCCTGGCACAACAGCAGGACATTTGAGTTCTTCTGCTAGCTGGTATGTGGCTTTTCTAAGTCCCCGCTTTTACCTCAGGGTACCACTTGCAGGGAAAGAAGGAGGAACTGATAACATCCAAGGGATATTGTTGATGAGTTCACATCTGAGAATCCCAAAACTTTGGAAAGGACACAGGAAAGGCGGCAACAAAGTGGCCGAGGGACCGCTTTAGTGACCACACTGAAAGGCTAAGGCCACAGACTTTGGAGACAACATTTGGGTTTCAAATCTGCCCCGATACTTATTAGCGGCTTCCCTTTGGACAAAGGATGTAACCTCTCTGTGTTTCTTGATCTGTGGCTTAAAGACAGTGATGTTACCTCCTGGGAACCATGAATTAGATGGGGTCACGTACATTCAGTATCTTGGTCATCTGGTAACCATTAATATCAGCAAGTCCCATTACCCACAGCATGGTAAGTTTTCAGGATTTACTTAGAGACAGGGTCTCCAGCTCAAGCTGGCTTCAGATCCCCAAGGTAGCTGAGGATGAACTTCAACTCTCTATCTCCACCCTCCAAGTACTGGGGTTGCAGGCATGTATTACCATGTCCTGTTCATGGGGTGCTGTGCACAGAGCCCGAGGCTTCATGCACATTAAACAAGCACTCTACCCACCATGTTGCATCCTCAGCCCAATTTTTTATGCATTTTCATAGACGCTCTTCTTACCTCAGCATCATGTGTGGGACTGTAGGTATAGGCTACCACACACCATCACCCTTGTATTGTTAAAGCTGGGAAAGACTATACAGACGTCTAGTCTTGCTTAGAAAACACACTTCACATTAAAAAAAAAATAATAAGGTCAAAATAAGTCAATGAAAATGCTTTGTATATTCTAGGAAGCTCATAAGGGGAGATGACATTTTTTATTATTTTCTTTTAGTGTTACTTATTTTATGTATATGAATGTGTACCACATGAATGTCTGAGAGTTACAGACATGTGGGTGCTGGGACAAAAGCTTAGGTCCTTGTGAGAGCAGTAAGTGCTCTGAACTATTGAGCCATCTCTCTCTGGCCCCCAACATTTCTGAAGAATTATCCTCATAATTATTGGATGTTTTTAATGCTAGATTAGGGTCTAGATTAGGGTCTTACCTTCTAGGAATGATTCTGGGAAACAAATCCAGCCTTGCTTATTGGCTCTTAGCTGGGCATACAGAAACCATGCAAGAGTCTGCCAGCTGGTGTGGTACACTCTGTCATCAAGCTTCCAAGATGGTCAGCTTAAAACTATCAGGGGCCTTGAAGGGGTGACGCAAGGGACAGGAGTACTAAGAAGTGAAAGGTCAACATTTATCATACTGCCAGGAAGAACAGTTACACCTAGAAGCTCCCATTTCAATTGGATTGGTTGGGGGTGAGGGGTGGATGTGAGGGGTACACTTCACCTCCATGTGATGTTGAGGGGAGGGTAGCAGGCCTGGCATGCTGTCCACATGGAGAAGTTGCCACCCAGCTGAAGGGAAAGTCAGGTTGGGCAGTCCCTGCGTTCCCTGGAGACTTGGATCAAGCTCACAGCCACGGGAAGTGGGGATTAACACAATGTGGTGTCCGAGCTAATGAGTTAGCAAAACAGAGACAGATGGCAACTGAGTAACTTAACTCGCCCATCTCTGTTTGCAATGCACTCCCACAGCGTCTCCTCTGTCCTTGGACTATCTAACTCTGCCTGGCTCTTTCGTCCACCCCAGAAGGTCATGGCCACTGAGTAATCATCCTGCATGGAAAATAGCTACAAGACCACTTTCTAAACACAACTGTTGCCCATGATTGGTGTATGGTGGAGTGGAATTCTTACTGATAGCCTTGGGGAGATAGCCCTGGTTCTAGAGGAGAAACAAAGTGATTTTTGTTGAATTCTTGTTATTTTATATTCAAGATACAATTCCTATTTACTAGTAGCCAATATTACGGAATACTACAAAATTCTAGAATGTGATATTACTTGGGGTAACTTTTATTCTGACTCTAAAACAAAGTTCCTCTACTCAGATCTATAGACCATGGAACAGTTTCCTTTCCAGGCTGGTGGAGAGCAGTCTTGGCCAGACAACACAGCAACACAGACTTGTGGAGAATAATGTGGGGGAGGGGGGCAAATGACTGTCTGCAACTCTGCCTGCCTGCATGCCTGTCTGCTATGCCCCCTCCCCCAACTTCATTGTCATGCTGACACACACCTGTGGAAGTCAGAGGACAACTTGTAGGAGTTGGTTCTCTCCCCAGGAGTGGCCTGGGGATCTAAACCAGGTTGTCAGGCTTGGTGGCAAATGCCTTTACCACCAAGTGTATCTTATAATGCCTTTACCGGCCCACCTTGTGCATCTTTTAAGGTTCTTTGTTTGCTTTTTTTTTGTTTTTTTTTTTTTTGTTTTTTGCTAGAAAAGAAACCAAACAAACATGTTTTCCAATGGTCATTGTTTCCAGACGGTATTAAAGAGAGCTGCCAATTGTGAGACTTGCCTGGTGCCAATAACAGCTAAGACAGCTATTTTGGAAAAGCTTTGTCTTTTGAGTATTAGTTCATTTTAAAAACATTTTCTGTAATAGTACAATTCCAATTATGCAAACAACATAAGCACATTTTCAGAATAAGGAGAGGGAAGTTTGAAAATTAATTCCTCTCCTATGATTATTTCATTCAATGAGGTGATCAGAAACTTAAAAAAAAAAAAAAGAAGACAGCCTTTTCCAGGTTATAACTCTGTAAATGCAGTCCTCACCCCTCATCAAGGAAACATCTCTTTGCAACAGATGGGGACCATTAGAGAAACCACAATCAATCAAAGGCAGAGTGTAGAGCCCAGTCCCAACTGATACATCTGCAACCCAACTTCTGTACCTAAGGCTCAGGGGACATTGCAGAAGAGAGGATGGAAAGATTGTGAGAGCAAGAAATACCATGAGTTTCTGTGAGACTATGTGTCCTGGGAATGTCAGAAGCTACACCTATAAAGTCTCAACAAGATGGCTGCCTAAACATGAGCTGAGCAAGGATGATAGTGACAGACATGCTGATGTGGATGGTGGAAAGCTCCACCATCCTCACCTCACACAAAAACTACAGGCAGCTATGCGGAGAGCAGGAGAAATAGCCTTCCCCAGGGTTATCCAAACCAAATGGTCAGCCTAAAACATATACATAAAAGTAACATTATACTGAGCAGGTTGTATTTATGTATTTAGGAATACATACACACTCACATACCCACACACAACAACAACAATTAATGAAAAAGCAGGCCATGCATTTGAAAGAGAACAAGAATCTCCATGAAGAATAAGACTCCTCTGACCCTGACTCATGGCTATTTGGTACAAATGTCTAGAGCTATATTTTTGTTGTCACAAATGGTAGGAAGGGTGTCACTGGCATCTTTTGAGTGAGAAAACGCAGAAGTGCAGCTATCACATAACAATGTACAAAACAGCCTTCCACAATCAAGGGGTAGCTGGCTCTACATATCAGTGATGGTCCTGCTGAGAAATCCTGGGGCCAGAAAATCCACCGGCCAGAGCCAAAGAAATAGATATGTTTCCCAGTGATCTTGTGCCAGCTCCTATTTTTGTTCTTCTTAGGTTCTTCTTTCTTTTAAAATGTTCATTTTATATGTATAGGCATTTTGTCTGCACATCACATGTGTGTCTGCCAGAAGAGGGCGTCAAACCCCTGGAACTGGGGTTACTGATGGTTGTGAGCCATAGAGTGGGTGCTAGGAATTGAACCTGGGTCCTATACAAGAACAGCAAGTGCTCTGAATCCCTGAGCCAACTCTCCAGACCAATCTTTTCTGTATTTATCTATCCCTCTCAAGCCTCCTGATGCCAAATATTATATGTATTTTCATCCACTATTGGATCTGATTGTTTCAAAGATACTCTGAGTTTACTATAGGATGGTGTGATAGAAACAATGATCAAGGTCCCATAAAGGACAGAAATAGAACACAAGTTGTTTCTTCTCGAAACGAAGAACAGCCTGGAAGGATTATGGCTCAATTCTGTTATGCCTTCGTTCTATTCTTGTCCATTTATAATGACTCTCTTACTACTCAGGGATAGAGGTGGTGTCAGAGCCTAATTATGGAGGGGACTACAGCCTTTTAACAGAAGTTTGCCATAAATGAGACTGCTCTGGGCCAGGTTCACATTAGTCAACTCTTCAAAGAAACAATTAAAACATTAGAAGACTATTTAGTTAAGTAGAATGACTGGAATTCTGGTGAACTTGTTTCTAAGTAGCTTACTAGCTATGTGGTTACAAAATGTCATTGCCATTTGGACTTGATTCCCTCATACAAAATAAGAGATCAGGACCAGCCCCTAATTTTGATAATTGATCAAACAAGGAAAACAATATACAGAGAAACTGGCAAAAGTGAAGGATTTGGACTAAACAAGAAAATGCTCTCTTGGCTTGGACTGATGAGTCAATATTTGTTCTTTTAATATAGAAGTCTATCAACAGGTGCTGATTACCCTGTAGTCATTGATCAGATCTAACTCCAGATGATTGGAATGCCAACCTCATTTGTTTTTTTATAAGACTGAAGCCATCACTCTTTGAAACCAAAGGGTGCTCTGTGTGAATGCACACAAATTACAACCTTGATGGAAGTGGAGTTAAGACAGAGCTTTCCTTCTGTGATCCACTAAAACATTTACCTTGGGTGGAACCCCAGAAACTACCAAAGAAGTTAACAGAATCAAATAGAATGAAATGGTGAGACTATTGAAATTTGAAAGGCAACTCGGGAGGCAGAGGCAGATGGATCTCTGTGAGTTCTAGGCCAGCCTGGTCTACAGAGAATTCTAGGACAGCCAGGTCTGTTAGAGAAACTGAAACTCTGTCTTGAAAAAACAAAAAAAAAAAAAAAAAAAAAAAAAAAAAAAAAAGAAAGAAAAGTAAAGAAAGAAATTTGCAAGGTGGACTTCTAGGTGAGTTACTACATAGATGTAGCCCATGACTGGTCTTTTCATTGTATTGTTTTAGTCCCTGTGCTAGATAGTTTTATGTCAACTTGACACAAGCTACAGGCATCTGAGAGGAGGGAACCTCAATTAAGAAAATCCCTCCATAAGATCAGGCTGTAAGGCATTTTCAATCTGTGATTGATGGGGAGGGCCCAGCCCATTAGGGGGGTGCCCCCCTGAGCTGGTGGTCCTGGGTTCTCTAAGAGCAGGCTGGGCAAGCCATGAGCAGTAAGCCATGAAACAGAACCCCTCCATGACCTCTGTGTCAGCTCCTGCCACCTGCTTGAGTTCCTGTCCTGATTCCTTAGATGATGGTACTACACAATGTGGAAGTATAAGCTAAAAAAATCTCCTTCCTCTCCAAGTTGCTTTGGTCATGGTGTTTTATCATAATTAGTAGCCCTAACTAAGACAGGGCTGACTCTTGGTAGACTCTCTACCCTATTGCATCCTCCACTCATCTCTGTGGAAATTTTAATATGATTAAATAGTCTTAATTACACACACATATTGACATCCCAGGAATTTGATGAAAGCTACCTGGCAGAAAGCATAGGTGTACATTAGCTTTAACAATGAGTGAGATGTCATCTTAAGCCTGTGTGTGTGGCCAGTTAATCATGTGTGTTTCAGTTTGGCTGAGTGAATATGTTCTGCAATTTCACTTTGGCCCCCTCCAACATTCTTAGCTTTCCAAGATGGCCAACAACCTCTGTCACTTCCTCATTGGCCAAGCAAAACCAGGCTATCTAATGGAGTTCCTAGGGGTAAGTAAGTCAGAGGTGCGATTTAAGCACAAGAACCTGTCTAGAACTCCCAGGCTCCCACAGAAAGGCAACTGAAGAGAATGGCAGCAAATCACAAGCCTGGGATTTCAGGATGTGGTTCCAGGAACAAAGAGCACAGAAAAGTGAAACCGAATCAGTTTTTCCAGGCAAGCCACTTCCATAGGCAATGCCTACTTCCATAGGCAATGCAGGCATATGGCAGTAAGCAGCATTTATGAGCATGTGAAGACACACTGCATGTTTATAACGCCACAGCAGTCGCCAGCCGTGGAGGGGAGTGAGCAGAACCATTTGTGAGCATCAGCTTCCCTCTTTCCCCTGCTACAACTTCACCGAACCCATGGGAGCCTAGCTTACCAGTCCAGCTAGAACTGGCTCGATTAAAATATGATGTCTTTGGCCACTAAGAGTTCTCCTGGGGAATAACGGGGAAGCAGCCAAACCACACTATGTGAGCAGACAGTCTCTCTCTCCTTTCCATGCAGACATGTTCTGGCCACAGCCACAGTCTTCCCGCCAGCTCCCCTGCTCTCCCACCCATCTTCCCACGGGGCACACCTGGCTGCCGTCAACATACTCTTCACACCCGGTCAAATGGTTATACCTGTCTTCTCTCCATGGGAAGTGACAATTTCGGTCAATCCACGACAGAAAAGATGTTGTTTACCATGGCCCTTTGGAAGCCTAGGAAATCAGCCCTGGACAGAAAGTTAGAGAAAGCCAGAAAGTGGGACGTCTCAGTAGTAGAGGCTCTTGCTGCCAAACCCGAAAGCCTGGGTTTGGTCCCTGAGACCCCCATGACAGGATACAATAACTCCCGTAAGTTGTCCTCTGATTTCCACATGTGCTCCACACCCACCTTTGCACATACACAAAATAAATAGATAATATACACAAATGCATTTTGTAAGCCATGAAGTAAAATGCATAATACATAAAACATAAATTCAATCTCAGGTTTAATGAACCTTTATAAGGTTTGAGAAATAAAAGAAAGGCAGTCCCAGCTAACAAGGTTGGTCAAAAATAACTTAAATGCTCTGATTCTTCTTATATGTACATGGATTTTTTTCTGCATGTATGTCTATACCCTGTGTGCACGGAGTACCTGAAGAGGCTGAAAGAAGGTACCGGATCCCTCATGGATGGAATTATAATAGTCTGTAAGCTACCATGTGGGTACCAATAGCTGAACCTGGGTCCAATGGGAAAGCAAACAGTGCTCTTAACTACTGAACCATATCTCCAGCCCTTTGAATTTGTATGTGTGTGAGAATATATATATATGTGTGTGCATGCACACACACACACACACATATATATATGTGTATATATATACATATACACACACACACACACACACACATATATGAGACCATGCTTCCTCATATACCAAGCATACACCAAGCAGCACACACATATATGTGTGTGTGTGTGTGTGTGCTTGGGTGTGTCAGGGTACATGTGTGTCAAGGTATGAGTGGAGACCAGAAGATCCCTGTCCTTCCTTGACTGCTACTTTGAGGCAGGGTCTCTGCTCTTCTCTGCTCCAAATACCAGGTTCGGTGGTTCGAGAGTTTCCAGACATTCTCTTGTTTTTCATCTCCTATAGGAGCACTGGGTCACAGACAGGCCATGGCACCAGCTTTACATGGCTCCTAGAGGTCTGAACTCAGGTCCTCATACTTGCATGGCAAGTACTTCACCCACTGAGTCATCTCCTCAGACCAAAGCTCTGAATCTCAAATGGAAAAGGGACTTTTGTAAGAAAAACACTGCTTGCAATTTAATATACAGGTTTTGTGAAAGAGAAATATTTTGGATATAAAAACAAAAGAAGTCCATGTACTAAAATAGTTAAGCATATTGTGGTGGGAATAAACAACAACAACAACTTAATAGTAAGATTTGCCTCCATTTCAAACTTAACTGATACATCAAGTTCTTTTAAAAATTGAATAATTATTTGAGATTCCCCCAACACACTCAGAAACCTCTAGCAAATGTTATGTAAATTTCAGAATCACCAATTATTTATTTTTGAAATATCTATCAACTATATTACATTGACTTTATAATTTAAAAAAAATCTTTGATGATAAGGGCATAAACTCTTAAATATCTTATAGAACTTGCAGACCCCAAGAATCCAAAGCCTACAATCTGGGAAATGTTGATTTTTGTCTCTCCCTTGTCTTTTATGGGTGAAGGAACAAATGACTCTCCTAACCACACAGATGGCTCTTAGCACAATCCAGCCAGAAAGCCAGGTCGCCCGGTTTCTAGAACAGTAGTTTTTCCTCCTTTAGACAAGGCCTCCTCTGTCTGCAGCACAGCTCACTATCTGTCTCAGACAGACACTGGCTTTGTAGTAGTCCAGAGACAGGGAAACAGATGGAGGGAGCAGGTTTGAGGGGAAGTGCTGTGGGTGTGGCTGCCATCACTGTAGCTGGGCCTGTATTGGAAGGGAAGCGAATCGCATGTCCACATTCTATTGCGCATCTTTGAAACAAAGAAAAGTTAGGCAGGAAAATGCAAGCAGCTTTGAAGAGACTCATTTCTGCCTAACAAGTATGGGCAGAAAGTTTGAAGACCATGGTTCTGAGCTACAGGCAAGAAAGGAGCTCCAGAGGAATGAGGTTATAATTCAGGGTGGCCAATTTAATCAGCTCATATTCATTAAACACCCACATGTAGCTTGCCCTTCCCTCACACAGAAGCATCCACAGGCCTGCTTTAAACGGGCCACCCTGTTCAGTTTGGGAATGTAGCCAGGATGTTAAAGCAACTGCTTCCCTTCCTAAGAAAAATAGGGT
Source organism: Phodopus roborovskii (assembly GCF_943737965.1). NCBI lineage: Eukaryota > Metazoa > Chordata > Mammalia > Rodentia > Cricetidae > Phodopus > Phodopus roborovskii. Next base: position 1,580,915 of record NW_026126515.1, on the reverse strand, counting down.
AGACTCACCACCATGAGTAAAGGTTCAAGCCTCTAGTTTTACATCCCATCTGAAAGCTGGGAGGGACTTGGGGGGATGTTTTCCAGGGTCTGTTTGTAAAACTCAGTGATATATAGAACCTTGCTATTTCAGACTGGCAACATCCTATGCCATCTCCATTCCAGACTTTCTGCAGCAGTTCCCTAGGGTGAGTTCCCTCTCTTTTATCTGAGCTGAACTTGAGCGCTTATAAATATTCCCACAGAGGGACTGGAGCATTATGGCCCCAAGTTACTCATAATTAGCCAATCAATGATTTTGAGCACTTCCGGCCCTTGGATAATGAACTCATTGCAAGGAAAGAAAGCATGTTCTTACCATGGGCAGTTTAAACTGCCAGGAATGTTTTCAGCTTGAGTGATTTACCAAGCAACTTTTGATTTCCATCTGATGAGAGGACTGGCTGAGGCTGTTAGCTGACTCTCCCTAAGAGCCAGCTTTGGCAAACTTCTGGTAATAGGTGAATGCTGGGGAGCCGAGCAGCACATCATTCTACTCCCTGTCCAAGGGTGTTGGTTGCAGTGACTTTGCCAAGAAATCCCTAATACTTCTGCAGGTTGTGTCTCAACAGAGCATGTCAGACCATTAATAAAGACTGTCCTGGCTCTTCTCTTATATGATGCTATCTACCAGCAAAGACCACATGAAGCTGAATGGAAGACTCCAGGTGTTCAATTACTGTTTATAACACCAAGCATAAAGTAGGCTTTCAACCAAACACTGTTGTGCACTGTTTAGTTTAGGGAGTAAGATAGGTTCAAGAGGTAGCAGGCACACAAAAAAGAGGTAGGATGGCTGATATGCAGGGCTCCTGAGTATCTCCAAAGATCAGACCAGGGAAAATGAGTGTTTCCAAGACAGTTGGGTGAACAAGCATATTAGCTGTAAAAATAAAATGCCCTTACAGTTTGCAAAATCTTAAGGTGTCTCCATTACTTCTGCCATGGGTATACTTGAAATGAGCAGTCCTCATTACTAATGACTGGAACCTTACCAATGTGCTGGAAGCATTATCTCACTCCCCACCAAGAGTTAACCTTTATTTTAAACTTGGTGGCTTACATTTGAGCTGGTGTCAACACTTCATGAACCCTACCAAATTTATAGAGATTAAAACTCTGCAAGCCAATATAAGACCCAGAATTCTTTTATGTCTCTTTTGTTTCTGTCACCTAATCCCCCAATTCATTCAACAAATATTTACAAAGTGCCAATTGCATATGCCAAGCAAAGACACAAAGATTAGGGAAGCAGTCATGACCGAGACAGACCTGTACTTGTAAGTGATAGGTGCTGTGACCCTGAACGGGTCTCCGTGGGTGAAGTGGAGGGTATCCTGGACATATAACTGATGGTCATATCCAAGGCCAGCCACGAGGTTTGGGAAAGTGTTCTTAAGAAAGCTCTATGGAAGAAGGAAAGTGGTGGCTCACACCTTTAATCCCAGCACTTGAGAGGCAGAGGCAGGCAGATCTCTGTGAGTTCAAGGCCAGCCTGGTCTACAAGAGCTATTTCCAGGACAGGCTCCAAAGCTAGACAGAGAGACCCTGTCTCGAAAATCAAAAACAAACAATAGAAGAAAGAGAAAAGGAAGCACTGTGGAGAGAGACAAAGGTGGGGAGAGAAGATTCGGCACAATGATAAGAGTTGTCAATGGGGGAACAAAGTAATTACTAATTAGATAGCTTGTTTTCTACATAAACCCAAACCTTCCAAATTGCATGGGTGGGGGTAGGCTCTACAAAGAAAAATGTAATAAAAAAATTGGAAAGTGTTGCTCCGGTGTGGCCCTGAAGGGAGTAGGAAGGGGGGGGGGGCATTCAGTGTTTACCACCACACATGCGCAGATCAGAGACACTCTTGAATCAGACCAGGTGGCGCCCTCCTCTGGGGATAGAGACAGGATCATCACGCAAGTTTCAGGCTAGTTAGGGCTTCATGGTAAAAAACATCGTCAAAAAAAAAAAAAAAAAAGAGACCCCCTACATCTGCCTTTTGAAGTGCTGTTCCCTGCCATCAGCCACAGCTCCATCCCACCGTTAAGCAGGGAGTGCTGATTTTCTGTTGCTGAAGCAGCTTCATCTCCACTAACCTTTACACACCATGACTATGTCAGTTTTTCCAAGCAGGAGAAATGGATGGAAAGCCAGGCCACATCTTAATAAGGCCCTGGTGAGCTAATGGGTGTGATTATTTCATTGTCTCGGATTCATGCCAGCCCAGGCTCATCAGATACAGGCACAATCCAGGAGAAACATGACCTCACTTTTGACATGGGGCTGTGCGCACAGATGCCAGCAGGAATTTAGCGATCCCTTAGCGCAGGTAAAACTCAACTCTTTATGGTTCCAGCTAATGAGAAGCACACCAAAGTTACCTAAAACAGTAAAGCTAATATTGACATTAGCGTGCTAGATATGTTAGGGTAGGGAAAGCCAGGAAAAACTGCCGAGACCATCTGTGCTAAGTGTGTCGCATCCATAATGAGGCACATAGTTAAGATAAATTGCCATCTCTTTAAATGATTAAGTACCAGATTTATGAAAAGCTATGGCCCTACCAGGACCACAGGGTTGTTAAGTGGTTTAAGGTTGCAAAGGTGAGAATCTCAAAATTCCGGTTGTGTCACAAACTGTTCATTGACTTGCAAAGCCTTTGCCAAGGTAACTTCTGTGTTTCAGTTTCCCCATCAACAGAAAAGCAATTCTATTACTTAAACTATACACCCGTGAGGACAGCACAGTTCTGTAGATCAGAAACACTCATGTTTTCATGGTTGAATTCACAGAACTTTCACATAGTAGCATCCCAACATCTACTGGAAGACACCAGGAATCAGACCCTGCTGTGGACATGAGAGATATAATATTCTGAAAACAGACTGCCTGGGATCTGGGATTTAGCTCACTGGTATAAAACAAAACAAAAAAGCCCAAGGGAAAAAGCAGACTTCTTCTCTGATCTTACAGGGTCTAGAGTTTGCTGAGAGGTAGCACCAAGGTTGAGATTTACTTTCTTTTTTTCTTTGAGGCAGGGTTTCTCTGTGTAACAGTCCTGGCTGTCCTGGAACTCACTCTGTAGACCAGGCTTTCCTTGAACTCACAGAGATCCTCCTACCTCTGGCTCCTGAGTGCTGGGATTAAAGGTGTGCTCCACCACCATCTAGCTGGATTGCCATTCTTTCAGACATTCCAAAAGAAAACAAAATGCTAATTGCCCTTAATATCACTATTTCTTCTTAATTAGCCACCAGCCTTGTGCTTTCTAGTTCCCAAATATGAAGCAGGAATCTTACAACAACAGAATCCTAATTGACACCAGCAATTCCGAATATGTTCTGAGAAGTTCTCCAGTGACACCATTCTTCCCTCACTCACTGTTGGGTCTGTAGTGCATGCAGATAGAGGTCTTCCACAGCTGAGAGAGAGGCATCCTTTGGACCAGTCCCATCCTCTCAAACCCTCCTCCCCTTAAAGCACCCAAGCAATCCTTTTCCAGGACTGGTGCTACATTCTCTGGTTTATTTCCCCGCTTCCATCTGATTCCTGCTCCAGCTAAGTCTATGTAAATTTCTAAAAGCGTAAATAAGTCATGTCTATCTGTTTTAAAATCTGTACCATGTTTAGAAGAAAATTCCAAGTCTTCTCCTGGGTTTAAATATCCCAGCTCGGGTTCTACAGGTCTTAGCCTTTTAAAATCAATTTATTAGCCATACTAAGTTGTTGTAAATATAAACATAGATATTCAAAGGAGGTTAAAAGTTTTTAGGTATCACAAGTGGATGCTGTTATTATTGCTACTTTTTGCAGATAGATCAGTTACCCTTTGATAGAGAGTTTTAAATATTTTCTTTCTAAACATAAACTGTAATTCCTGCCCATGTCTATATATCTTTATAGACATATTCTGTTACAGGCAAATTCTTCCATTCTTGTTAATATGGTCAAGTATTATTTTCCTGCTATATATTTAACTTTGTCTTTTCCCCTTCTGGATATAGATGTCCTTTGCAGGAAATAGCAGCTGTGCCACTAATCCTGGACCTTGTCCAAGGTCATTTCCATATCCTGTGAGAGAATCATTCTCTCAAAGTTTGTTTTTGCAGCAAAAAGAATAAAGATTATTTTTAAAAATATATATTGTATATAGCATTTTTTTTCAGGGTTGATTTTTGTGTGATCTGGAGAAATGGCCAGGTCACAGTCTCCAACTCTGCAGCTTGCACCACACTAATCATCATGTTCATTTCATCTATCACCTAAATGCAAGAGGTGATACTCAGCTGTCAGAAATGGCACACTATGAGTTAGGAGGGGGAAGTGAAGGACACAGTATCCAATTTAAAGAACAGCAGGAGTGCAGGAGAGGAATTTCATTGACTACTTCACCCAAATTCAAAGCCAAGTAGCTACAAGTAACCCTGAGAAAGGCAGAGCCACTGTTTGATATCTCACCCATGAGAAAAAACAATGGTAGAATGAAGAGATGCGTTGAGGAGCATCAAAACTACCTCCTGGCTTCTAAGGGGAGAGTTTGGGTCTCCATAATTCAATTCAGTGGGCCCAACCTGTGCAAAAATTTGTGTGTTAAAGGGTGTCACTCCCTGCTGATACAGCGTTAAGAACATCCCAATGGAGGCTTTCCAAATGGCTCCCTAAACTCTACAAGTAACCAGACCCACTGTCACTACACTGGTGACTTAAATGACTTTATTTTTAGATAAAAAGTCAGCAAACACTAGAACAATCTGTGGGTTCACACATCCATAAGCCCAATGGATGATATCAATATGGAACCATGTCTCATCTCCCCTGAGAGATGACTCATAGGGCTCTTCAGGACAAGCAAAGCCCTAGCTGTACAGAAAAGAGCTGGGTAAGAACTGAACTGTTTAACCAAGAAACATTATAGCCAAGACTATTACAAGTGTGTGTGTGTGTGTGTGTGTGTGTGTGTGTGTGTGTGTGTGTGTGTGTGATTTCCATCTCACTCCATAAAGAGAAAGAAGTGGAGCATTAGTCTAAGCAAAGGGATTCTAGCAGATATCCTCAAAAATAAGCCATCAAAACAAACTTGAACTTGTCATCACATTTAAGATACACATCTAAGCTACAAACCCACTTTATTTACACGTAAGTTCCCATCAAGTCTTAGCAAATAGCTCTCATAAATTTACAGGCCTATTTTATTTATGCAACAACAGAGTGTTTTTCACTTTGGCAGGTAGGCATAGCTTTCCTGTGTTGGTCTTTAGGTGACTTTTCTCATCTTTCAGGATGAAGTAAAAATTCAAAGCCTGTCTCTTTGATAGGAGACATGCAGGTCACACACTACTACCAACCCACACCGGAGCAAGTGGGGGCAGTTGTATCAGAATTTCAACACAGTGATCCAAACACATTTTCTAGCATGGTGCAGTCTTTTAGTCATCTCTGGCTAGAAACTATTACTGAGGAATAAATAAAAAGTAAAATAAAATCGTCTGCCTTTACTCTAGTAAGTTACTTAACTTCTCTAAGACTGTTCTCTTGTTACAATATAGGCAAAACAGTTGCATCACGGGGTTTTCTATAGGACTTAACAGAAAAAAAAGAAAAAAGAAAAGAAAAGAAAAATGGCTCAAGACCAAAGTTAATTCTGTTCTTGATTACTTTTCTGGTATTCTCATTCTCAGAAGCAACTCAACTGTGATGTCTACTCTTGGTTGTCAACTTAACTACATCTGAAATGAACTAAACCCTAAGTAGCTGGGCACACCTGTGAGGGACTTCCCTTTATTAAATTATTTGAAGTGAAAATACCCACTTTTAATCTGGACCTTTTGAGGTGGAAGATCCACCTTTAATGTGGGCCACTTCTTCTGCTGGCAGCCTACACAAAGGACGCTTGCTTGCTTTCATTGGCAAGTCCATTCTTTCGCTGGCATTAGACCCTACTACTTTGAGATTCTAACATAAACCGAAGACCAGCTGAGACATGCAGCCCCCTGGACTGAACAACTACTGGATTTTTGAACTTTGCATTGATAGACAGCCATTGTTGGACCAGCTAGACTACAGCCTGTAAAGTTAATCTAAGAAAATCCTTTTCTACATCTGTATAGATTCATTCTATCAGTTCTGTTACTCTAGAGAACTCTGGCTGATACATCCACACAGCTTTAGTAACATTTCATTAAAAGACTCTATCTCTAAACTAAATCATCAATAAATAGTAAGATTCTACTAACTCTTTTTGGACTTTGAACTGATCTATAGCCATTAAGATAAGAATTGATTCTAGAGTGTCCCTTAAGAACTCATCTGCATGATCGCCAGAAGTTTTAGAATGCCCGTACCTGTAAAAGTTTCACAAATGTTCCCCACTTCCTTTTATTCAACAAAGTGTCTCTTCTACTGGTGACCCCATGTCATAGGATCCAGTACAACAGTCTCTATGGTAAAATGGCGATTTCAGTTTGTTTTTTTTCTATCTGGCCTAGATTAATATCCAGTGCTGCTTTAAAGAAATGCTTTAAGTGCTGTGCCTTCTACTTGCAATGTTCTTCTTTGCTTTGCTGCTTCATAAACTCACTCGCCATTGCCTTTGGTTCTCTCTGTACTTGCACGTTCCCAAGAAGCAAAGGTTCCTTTGCGTGTGTCCCTTCAACCTTCAGGAACCTACATTTCAGATACCTCTGAATGACCTTTGCTCTACTCTATACTATTTATACACTGAAACTTGCTATCCAGCAGGCATTCGATACTGAGTGAAAACATCATAAGCCAATTAAAATACATTAACAAAAAGGACCTGATTTTCAGATGACATGTAAGGTTATGTGTCTGTGGTTAAGTCTTGAGATCCCCAAACTTCTCTGTCAGAAATAGGACTGTGGTGAGCTTTCCATCTAACACACACACACACACACACACACACACACACACACACACACACACACACAAACTTAATTTAGTCTGGATTATAAAGTCATGACTAAGGATGTGACTACCAAGCACAGTTTGGAATGACATTGTTGTTATTGTTTTGTTCATGTGTGTCATTAAGTGGCCCTTTTGCAGAGGCTTCCAGGTTGCCTGCCTGTCAAGTAGGACAATCCACAATGACAAGGACTCCATAGTAGTCTGTAGACCCTTCCTGTATTTTATAAAGAGCACTTCAAATGCTCTAAAGAAAATCTGCTAGTGTCCCAAAGCTCCTGAGAGTGAAATGCTAGAGTCAGAAGCTGCCTGAAGCTCACTTACACACTGAAGTTATTAATCCCCTTCTTATATGTTTGATATAAGCCGTAGGGCACTTGGGAGGGTGATCCAATTACCCAATTCAGAGAATTGCCCTTTTCTTTCAACCAAGTTCAGAGCTCTGAATTTTTGTTCCACCAATGACTTTTTGTTTCAGTCAAACAAGGTCAAGGAAGAGGCCAATATCTGCCAAGGCCAACAGGGGTTTCATTTACATGCCCACTAATTCCAGCAACATAAGAACCTCTTGAGAGCATTAAACTGGGGTGGGGGACAACAGGCCTGTTATTTATTTACCAGCTCTCAATGCCACGACTGCCATTTCCTTGCAGTTCAACATTTTTGGTTACCATTTTGGATTTGATGAGTCTTTTGTATATCTGGAAGCTGTGGTGGGATGTGTCAACAGGCAAAAAGCTCTGGGGGTATGGGGAGGTGATCCCCAAAAGAAGGCTGCTCGAGTCCAGGGTCACAAGGCAAATTATGGCAGATGTTTCTGAAGCCTACTAGAGGTTAGGGGTTTTCTTTCACCATCTATCATCTGCCACAGATCTTATTATTTTGGTGATTTTTGTTAACTTATTTGTTTTGAGTGCTATTTATTTTAGAATTAACACAAAGCCCAAGTTATTATATTTTTTTTTTTTTGTTCCCATTATGGTCAGAAAGGATATTCTAGCCAATGTCTTAATCACTGTTAGAAAGAGACATAGGGTATGTTTTGGAATCGATCATAGGATGTTTATTACTTGAAGCTGATGAAAATTACTTCAATTTAGAATAAGCATTAAATTAATGGTTCAGGGGTTAGAGATTTGGCTTAGCACTTAGGAGCACTGGCTGCTTTTCCAGAGGACCAGGGTTCAATTCCCCCTAATGGCAGCTCACAACTGTCTATAACTTCAGTTTCAGGGGACACGATATTCTCACACAGACATATATGCAAAACACCAATGCATATAAAATAAATAATAAGTTAAAATAAGTCAATGGTGCAGATAAAGAAAACAGTATGTTAGTGCATTTGTCAAAACTTCCAGAGAACCTACTTCGGAATCTAGAAGAATTAAAACGATATAGAAGTCAAGAATGAATCTTGGAGATGCTCATTAAACTCAAAGATAACTCATTTTTTAAAATGTACCACAAAGTGATATCAGCCTTTGAATTGTTATATGTTTATAAGAGCATAATTAGTGCACACATCTGGAAGACTCAACTTCCTGTGTATTTCACAAAAAATATTCAAAATGATACTGAAAGTCAGGAAATTAAGAGGCATTAATAAAATGTAATTAATATAATTAATAAAATGTAAGAAAAGTATTGTTTCCTAGTGTCAGAAAGCCAATTGCTTTTGAGCTTGGTAGACATGATAAAATCTTATACACAGCAGTATTATTTATAGAAATCAAATGAAGAAAAGATGGCCTTAAAGCAAAACTTTCCAATGCAGATAAAAAAGAAATTATATATATATATTTTTAAATTTTGAGTGCTTTGGTATTTTACCTGTATGTATGTCTGTATGAGGATGTTGGATCTCCTGGAACTGGAGTTACAGGTAGTTGTGAGCTGCTGTGTGGATGCTAGGAATTGAACCCGGGTCCTCTAGGAAGTGCTTTTTACCACTAAGCCATCTCCCCAGCCCCACAAGAGACAATTTTTGATGTGCACTACTGACAGCTCAGATCACAGACTATCTTAATTATCTTTTCTCTTCTTCTTCTTCTTCTTCTTCTTCTTCTTCTTCTTCTTCTTCTCTTTTTTGAAACAAGGAGAAAGAATTTCTAGACTACACTGGTTAGCTAATGGACTGGAAGGTAAAGCATCTTATTTATAATCTGAATTTGTGACATTAGCTGATCTCATGGCGTGGTCTTGGAAACTACTTTCATCTGTCTAATCTGTTTCTTCAGATGAAATATCAAGATTGCATGGCACAGGCTGGTCCGTCAAGGGTACTCATGCAGGCTCCACAGTCAAGCTATGCTCCTGAAGGCCTGAAACACTGGATGGAGTACCATAAGACAAAAGGAGAGCTCTTTCTTTGTTAGCGGGGCTATCACTCTTGTCTTTGCTTATCACACAGCTGGACCAGGCACTGAGCCTGACTTCTCTGTTTCCTATACAAGCCTCCTTCCTGAGCATTCCCCAGCAGCTCTGGTGTGTTCTGAGGTGGCACTCAGGGCCTGCTTTCCTCTGTCTTCACTTTCTACATTCCCTTTGCTAGGAATCCCAGCCCCTCCCCTCATATCCCCTTTCAAGCACTTTCTTCAGACTCAGGATGAGGTGAAAAATGTGAATTTCTAAAGTCCTGCTGAGTTCCCTCACCAAAGAGGGCAACTGGAGGCCGGCTGACAGGAGATGTGGGCATCGATCGATGCTCTGCCCCCAGCACCTGCCAATTCCTGCCAAAAATATCCAAAGAATGCTGGGCTCCAGGGATCATGAGTGCAAAAGAGGGTAACTGAGAGAGGGGAAAACACAGTTCTGGTCTCAAAGAGGCAATAAAAATAAAATTAAACCCTCTCTCACACACATAGGATTCTTTATGTCCTCAATTGAAGTCGCCTGAGTACTTCACACTGCAACTATGGGCAAGAGGATTTTCTGAAAAAACAAACCACACACACAACAGACCTTACTGCTCCCTTGAAGGGGCTTATTAAAGGCAAAACAAGGCCTCCCATCATTCCTGTGAGAGACCATTGTCCCCCTTGTTGCCACAGCGCCCTGTGAGGCTGTGGGAAACAAATGACCTCAGAGGCACTGCAGTGTGTGTCGCAGCAAAAGAAAAGAGAATCTAGGGGGCAGGAGGGCGGGGGAAGGGAGCTGCGGGCTTGCAGAGCCCTCCAATGATAACCCTCCAGGCGCAGCAGGAAGGAGGCTTGTGGGCCCCAGGAGTCTCTATCCCGCCTGTAACGGGATTAGGCTCCACTCCTCAGCAGCAAAGCATCCTTCTGGATGTCCTGCTGCTCACACTGGTCACTCTGGACTCTAATTGGTCTCCCCCACAAAATGCCTGGTGGCTGCCTGTGTCGCACTCAGTTTCATGCGTGTCCTGCGTCTTCTGAGGCCAGGGAGAGCGGTTGTGAGCAATGGGAGAGGATGAGGGGGTAAGCCGGGGATGGTGTAGGGAATATGTAAACAAGGGCAATTCAGAGACCAGGAAGGTGGGGGAGGGGAGGGAGAGAGAGAAAGGATGACGGCAAAGCAAGGCTAAAATAAATATTCAGCAGGCTTTCGTTTGCTAGAGAAGGCAGCTCATTGTGGCCTTGCTCTCCCTTGGAACTTGTGTGGGAAAGCAAGCGAGCAGCCTAGTCAGAGGTGTACCTTCCCTTGTGCAACCAGTCTCCATCATTGGTTGTAACACACTGTTCTAATTTCGTCTTCTCCCCGTGTCTGTGAAACTGAATTCCCAGTTCACACCAGGGCACACAGACACAATGGCTGATGTGCACATACTCCCCAGAGACTCTCCACACGTCTTGACTTCAGGGTTCCCTCAGAGGAGAAACTGTATTTGAGTATTACACTTTACTTTCAGAAGTGATGCCAACTCCAGCCCTATTGTTTGAACTACAGGGTGACATTGACCAATGGGTGAGGGAAAAAACTAGGGAGATGCCAGAGTGCACACACTTGAGGGGAGTACAGCAATCTGACATCTGAAGATACTTCTTTTTCTACTCGACCTGATACAGAACATGTAACAAAAATTAATTTCAATATATGGTTTACATGTGAAATTCTTATATACAAGCAATTCTGTGGATGTGCATACTGTACAGGTGTATGCATTTTTTCCTACCCATTGATTATTTGTGTTACCTCATCAAACATTTTCTCTATGAACAAGACCAGTTTCCTAAATATTAAGAGTTAGAAACAAATTTGTTTCATTCATAGGGTTTGTTTTGGTCTCTCTGAAACATGAAGATATGGTGTTCCTCAGTGGAGAGTAACAAAAGTGCTAAGTTTGTTGACTAGGAAAAACCTTTCTCTTAGGAGAGGCCTCGCTGTGGCAATGTAGGTTTTTTATGCCAAATTGGCATCTGGGAAATACTAGTTTGAGAGAAGCTGGGTTTGGTGCAAAAAGGTTTTGCCCATTTTGAGTTGCTTATCAGAACAAATTCCCGACTGCTTGCCTTTCCCCTCTGCAGTGCCCAGGACAGTGCAAAACACCACTGACATCAGCTCTGATAGACACGCATTTCCTGCCAAAGCAGACTAGAGCTAGAGGCAGTGATGAGAACCGGGTAAGTATGTGACATTTCCATTATGCTTGCCACGGGGTAACTGTGAAACGTGTATGCCAGAAGCATGAACTCAACATCCTGCACTTACCCTGTATGCTTCCACTTCCTCACATGGAATGGGTTGTTATGAAAATGATGTGGGGTGGGCAGAAGTGGCATAGATGGTTCATGTATACAAAAATAAAATAATAAAAGCATATTTTACAAAGGAGAAAAGAAAAGCTTATGTAAATGAACTGATAAATGAAAAATTCTGCAACAGTGCTTGGCAAGTAGTAGAAATATTAATCGTAATGGTTGCTGATATTAATATAGTCCTCTTGGCTTACTCCCATTTAGGAATTTAAGTCCTCTAGTCATGGATTAATAAGCATGATAAAAGCTAGCATTTCCTTTTGTTGTTGTTTATGAAAGCTGATGTGTCAGGCACCGGTAGACCTTTCTATATGTTATTTTGTTTTGTTTTTTTTTTTCTGTATTCCTCAGAGGTCCATTTGTAGGTATCTTCTTAGGAGCTCTCTGTTAATTTAAGGCTGATATTTGATAAAACAGTGGCTTTATTCTGGTTAGCTTAATGTCTTTGGAGGTAACTATAAAGACTGCAAAGGAATAAGAAGCACATTAAGGAAAGAAGGCGAAACACCAGTAACCTCTCTTCTCCACCTCACCCCTATTCCCATTAAACGAGGATGAGTATGGTGGTGTGTGTGTATGTGTGTGTGTGTGTGTGCGCGCGCACGTACGTGTGTGTGTGTGTGTGTGTGTGTGTGTGTGTGTGTGTGTGTATGAAGCATTGAAGTAGAGGGACTACTGAAGCTCTAAAGGACAAAACCACTAGACCACACTTAAGACTGTGGCTCCTCAAATTCTTGGCAAAGTTTCCCCAGGCGGCAACACCTGTTTCAGTTCATCATTTAGCAAGTCTTTCTCAAGCATCTAATACAAGCGAGGTCCCGAAATGGAGATGAGTAAAGCTCTGGGTGTCGACTTTGGTTCAGCCATTTATTAATTATGTAAGCTCAATCAAACCCTTAAGTTTCAAGTTCATCTGTAAATGGAGAGACCACCTATGACAACAGGGTTGTTGGGAAGACAGCAGACATTGCTTACGAAAACAGAGCACAGTGCCCAACACATGGAAAAACAATGGAGTCATCATGACTGCTGCTGCCCCCAAAGGCTGGACACCCATGGTTGGCTCTACTTTCCAGGACTTCAGCCAGTGAAAGGGAGAAACAGAAATCAAGATACCATGTCTTCTCCTAGGGTACCAGACGTTCCATACAGCCTAGCATGATGGTGAGATGGCTTCCCTGGGGAGGTGGGGAAGGCCTTACAGGAATGAAGGGGGAAACAGCCCACAGGTCAGAAGGGGTGAGCAGCAAGAGGAGACCTGGAAGAGATTGGGCAGGGTTGGGGCAAGGAACAAGCTATGTCTGCCTTTGCCAGCAGTTCAAAGGCAGCAGAGACCAGACACACTTCAGGAGATTCTTCTTGAAACTGCCAAATAAATTGTTTTGATTGTTTTAAATGTTTGCTGTTGTGGACCCAGGAGCTCAGCCCAGATGGAGCAGGCCCAGTTCCCCTACCCTGCAAACACCACAGAAGGTCAAAAGCAAACATAAAAAAGAGACTCCCACCAAAGGCAGACTGGAGAAAACTTCCCCCTCCTTTCTCATTTTTTCCACTGCCCGAAAGGACTGGTCTCTAAAGTCTTTATTTCAAACAGAAGGAACGGACAGCCCCCGCTTCTAAACACTGGCACAGAACAATCACTTTTTCATAGAGCGAAAGCATGCCACCCACTACACTCAAGCATTCAAAATGATCCCTTGAGTCTGTCCCCGGGACACAAAGGTGAACCTTCACCTCTCTAGGCTGGCCAGAGGTGCCGGCCTAGGCCTGCCGGTCAACCCGGCCCCTCCCTCCACAGCTGTTTGTATTTATAGTTCAGTACCTTGAACTAGGCGAGGAGATTTCATTCCCCAGTGATAGCCTTTCTCCTCGCCCCAGCTCCCCGAGCCCTCTCCTTAAACAACAAAACCCTGCCTGGCCCTAGCTAAAGGAATCCAGTCACCCAGAAAGGGAGACTTTATGAGCTCTCTGGGAGCGCTGGGCAGACGGAAGGGATTAAAGAGAGGTGTGCTTTATGTCTTTTGTACTTTCCTGTCTGCTGCCTTCTGGAGTAGCCAGTTCCCCACCTCAGACAGCTCTGCCCAGTCCTCTCCATGGGGTCTGCATCCCTTTCTTCCCCCTATGGCTTTGGGGGAGGTGGGAGGTGGGAGGAGAATGCAGTAAAAATTCCATCTTAGATGCATCATAAAACCTGGAGAGGTAGCTTCAGGCAGGTGGGATGGGCTGTACCAGGAGAGGCTGGCCCAAAGCAGCTCAGGCAGGTGGGGTGGGCTGCCATATCCTCCCCTGGCAGGGTGGGTTTGGGGAATTTTTTATTTTCTTTTATTTCATTTTATTATTTTAGCATTTCTAAGGCATTTGTCTGAACTGCAACACAAGGGCTCAGCTTAGTTCTATCCTGTCTAGGATAGGCACAACATCTTTAACAGGTATTATGAATTTCTTCATTTGTAAGGAAACTCCAGCTCCATGGAATACTTAATCATGAGATAATATTCTCAAAATTCTTTCTGATGTTTTTCAATATTTTCATTATCACGGGTTGGCACATTATATGATCCAACTGAAGAATAATTTATAGCCCAGATTCTGCATTCCATAGACCAACAGACCATAACTCTCACAGGGTGTTCAGACAGGCCCAAACAAGCAAGTCGTCACAAGAAAAATACAAATGGAAAATAAATATTGTTTAAAAAAAAAAAAAAAGACATTGCCTCCAGTAATCAATCAAAGCAAAGCAAACACAAAGCCAGTATGATGTTACTTTCACGTATAAGAGTCACAGAGGTTGAGAAACAATTAACCACCAGTCCAGTGACCGTGTGCATGATGAGAGTTCACAGGCACTCCTGACCGTCATGCAAATGATATAATGCCAACAGGCCTTTTGAGGAAACAGGTATAGGATCCAGCAAGGCTACTCAGGGATACATCCCAAGACACAGTTAGACAAGTACAGAAATCTGGATACAAAAGAATACTCATCATAAGTTCTTAATGATAGAAAAATTGGCAAAAATGAATTGATCAACAGTTGGGAAATGGCACAGAATATTAGCCAACAGAACTGATGGATGGTGTGACTTCCTACAGACATAAGCTTGCTCACAACAGACTTTCACAGTAAAAAAGAGGTCACCAACAGCCAGATGAATGCAACTGTTTCTGATGGGGGTGTGTGTGCATGCACAAGCTGAGGTCCCTGGGGCTCACCAAATTCCTATTTCTCTCAGGAGAATGAGCTTAATTGATGTTTCCATTTATACATTTTGTGTTTTTCCCCCAGCACTTAAAACCCACTAACATTTCTTTTTTATTAAATTTTGTATTATTTGAAAATTTTAACTTTAAATATATTTTGATCATATTCTTCCCCACCCCAGTGTCTTGTTTTTAATTAAGACAACAACAATAATTGGTCTATTTTCAATGGGATTAAAAATAACCCTAAACTCCTAGAATAATTTCAACAGCAAAACTGTCAGATTGAGAACCAGAAAGACAGTGACAGGCAGTTGATATCAGAGGCTTTGTTAATGTTGGGAAAAGTGTGCTTCAAGCATTAGCCCTATAGGGCTGGGGCTACCCAGCCTGCTTGAGGCCAGAAGAATCCACTATGAGCACTAGATGACATGGAGCTGAAGGATTTAGTGTTTTCCCTGTTGAGTTTCAGTCTTGCTGTGGTCAGTTCTTCCCTTGCTATGCCAGATTTCCTCCCTTTGAAATGAGAAAGTTTATTTATTCTGTATCATTGTATGTTGGGAATAAACAAGAGTTAAGATATGACCTCAGTCTCAGAAGAGACTTTGGACATTTGGATAGTGTTGCTACTGTAAGATGGACTGAATATGGCCACGAGTCTGGGGGACCAGAGGTATTCAGTTATGTTTTGGATGTGAAACATCCCTTAAAGACTTATCTTGTCTTTGAGCACTTGGTTCCCCGGTGATGCTGTTTTTGGAAGTCATGAGACCTTTAGGAGGTCAGTCTGCTGGAGGAAGTGGGTCACTGGGAGGGAGTTGGTCTGTGGTTATAGTGAAGTCCCACTTCCAACCCTGGCCTCTTTCTCTCTGCTCTCTGGTCCAATGAGATATGAGCAAGTAGCCTGATGCTCCTGCTGACACGGGCATGTCATTCATGCTGCCATGACTTCCTTTCTGTGATGGGCTGTACCACTAATGATGAGCCCAAACAATCTCTTCCTCTCTGAAGTTGCTTTTGGTCAGATACTTTGTCACAGCAATGAGAAATGTAACTAATACAGGGATATAGAAAACATATTTACTCTCGCCCATCAAAGCCAGAGTGCCAACTCTATCATCCTTGAATAGAGTCTACAGGATGGCTGCCTACACCCCACTGAGCCCATCATGGTCCCACCTTAGTCACAGAGTCCACTTTACCAGACTTCTTGCTTAAATCCCAAAAGTACTCAGACACACTGAGTTGCTCTCTTCTTTCTCTACTTATTTAAAGCTGGAGGAGCTTACAGTCTACCCAGGCTGGCCTCAAAATTAAGTGATATGTTAAATTAATATAATAGGGCATCACCAATATATAACAAACACCATAATCAGTAAGGACCATAGCTCCCTTTTGAGATTCTAACATAGTTCCTTTTCTTAATATTTTTGTGAGTAATCTATGGTCAGTAAAGCATTACCACTGCACTGAATTTTCTTTGTTTTATAAAAATGGTGATAGGAGAGGATCATACACACATCTGATTATCCTCACAAGAGGAGTGGAATAGTACTTATATGCTATTTAAGTACATGCCCCCAAAACCCTGGGTTCATCAATTGACTAATTCTATCAGGCATTCAGTTAATACGTACTTATCTAAGTTCTTGGCTCAGGCGTCCCCTGTGGAGAAATGACTCTCAAATGCCCAGGACTGTTCATCCTCTTCATTATACTATCCCAAAGCTACCACAGACAATGTCTCCATGGCCAAGATAATAATTAGATTATGAATTCACCTCCTACACTTCAGTCCCCTCCTCTCCCAGTTTTGGAACAAAGGGCCCTGAATATACTAGAAAAATGTTCTTCTACTACTGAGATATGCTCCAAGCCCATAAATACAGTCTCTTTAACCTGACCCACATCACCTCAATGCAATTAACATCACCCACCTGGACAATCACATCTGCTTCCCAGGGTGGGGGTGGGGGTGGGGGAATGGGGGGGACCCTCCCTCATTTACCTATCTAATCCCTTTTCTGCACTACAATAGTGTCTTTACAACAAGCAAATCTCATCTCCTAATCCCTTTTGTGGCTTAAAACAGGTCAACAGTTCCCATTTGTCCATTTCTGGCTGCCTCCTGACTCCAGTCCACGTGTGCACATGTGCTCATTTCCTGTGTACATGATGACTTTCTTCCATGAAATGCTCTCACCAATGCCTACTCCCTTTCTTAGAGAAGGCCTGCAAAGTGTGTTCGACTCTCTCTTGAGAGCTCTTAGTTTGAGGTGATGTTTATTCTTTGACTCATGTTTATTCCTCCTTCAGACTATAAGCTTTGTCAGACAAAGGCCACACTTGTCTTGGTTCACCTTGGGCATTCATTAATTGATCAAAAGATGACCAAAGGACATGTAGGAGTTACTCCCTGAAACATTCTGTATTTTTCTAATGGTCGAACTTTTGTTCCCTTAGTGTAGCAGATTCTTTCCCCCATACGTTAAAATTCTACTCCCACGCTTAATGCCACTACCTCACGTCTAGCCTCGACTCCATTCCTGACATGCTTTAGGTCTGGTTTAGTTCAGGATGTCTTGAACACACAGCTGCCTTTCAGCAAGGTCCACCAGATATCTGTCTCCATATCCCACGGCCAGCTAGACCACCAACATGAAGGCCTAGGGCAGCACCTTCCTTCGGTTACTGTAAAACTGAATTCTACCGAGCCATAAGGAAAAGATTCCTTTTCTAGAACTGGAGACTGACACACTGCATGGGCAAGCCACTGCTATGTCATCCCACCCATGACTTTCCTGAAGCTGGGCCAGAAATTCTGGTAGGTTCTTTCAGAAATGAAGCCTGACTGATGTAGTTTTTATTCTGGATCATCTTGGTATGTGAAACAGGGGGCGGTAATAAGCCATAGCCTTCTGTGTAAGCATCAGGGCAAGCGTAGTCAGCGGGATTGATGAATGAAGGTGGAGGGAGTTGAATATACAGGGGCAACCACCACCTCCCCTTCACTAAATCAGGGCAACCGTCTATCTTCACTTAGCTCTGTTTACTTAAACACTAGCTGAGAGAAACTTATTGTAGTTTATCCCTCTGTCTCATGGTTGCCACAATATAATTTTCAAATGAAATTTCTAAGTGCAGACCACACACGCTATTTCAGTGGGCCTAACATTGATTTATACTAAGACTGGGGGTGGAGGGGGTGGGGGCAGGGAGACATGCTGAGGAAAGATGCTTCGCCAGCCATTTTCTGCTGCCAGCAGTTGCCTGCTTGGCTATCGAAGCACTCAGATGTAGTTTCGTGTCTCCATCACGGCTGCATTTGGCCATCTGACGGTTAGATCACCTCTGCTATACCAAAGAAGGATTCCTAAGACAGTTGTAGTGATGGGATATAAATTAAAAGACCCCTGATTGCTGAGCCATCATTCTGAGGACACCAGAATGCAATTTGTTGGATAGATTCTATAATCTGCAGATGAAGGCAGTTATAGGGCTCAAGTTTATCCAGCGTTAACAAGCCCTAATAGTCTAGTTCAGCTCAGACATAACAAACGGAAATGGCTTTAAATTATCCTTCCCTAGAGACATGATTTCATAAGAGAACAAACTCTATATGTGCACAGAGAGATTTCCAATGTAAACATGTGGTGGGAGCTAAAAGCTGCAGCCGGGTTTCAAGCCTGGATATGCCAATGGCAGGGTATTTTATTTCAAAGACACCGGTTTCCTCCCCATGCAACAGTGTGCTAGCTTTTTCTGCTGACTACACTTTGAACTGCAGAATACACACACACACACACACACACACACACACACACACTTGCATATATGTGTAATTTTATAGTTTTCTTTCTAGCTAGGATATTAATAGATTTCACTTAGCCCTTCCATGCATACATTTGACTGGGACACAGATGCTTAAGGGATAGGGTTCCTTGTGGGAAACACAGGGCTCACTCATCACCCAGGCTGTCTGAAATGTAGCCTAGTCTCTGAGGGTTTGGGAAACACAGGTGAACAATTTGGCTTCTCCACGTTCATGCAGGGTATCAACCATCTTCTTTAGATGGGAAAAGTAGAGAAAAGAGAATTCCCTTAGCTTCCACACAGGACAAAGCAGCTTAGATTTTTTTTTTTTTTTTGAAGGGGTGGTGATCAGCTTTAAATAGACTAAAATCAAGACTTTCCAATGACGATCATCTAGTGTTGATCTGTGTGTTGAGGCTTGCCTCCTCTTTTTAAATGGCCCACCAGCTAAGAACTGTTTTAATGATTTTTTTTAATTTTTAACAAAGACAAAAGAAACATATTTGTGACATGTGGAGACTGTTTAAGATTCAAGTTCCCAGACTTCAGATTTCACTGGGACACAGCCATGTTTAACTGTTCATGGCCTGTAGCTGCTTTGCTGCCATAATGGCAGAATGGGAAAAGCTTCAAAGACCGTCTGATGGCCAAAGCCTAACATATTATTCAGGACCTTTGTAGAAAGGCTTCTTGGCCTCTCCGATCTCTACTATGAGATAAAAGTATTCCTTAGTTTCTAGCTTTGCTTTTCCATGTGCCTCTGTGTTATGCCTAAGGGAGCACAGTGAGTTAAACAGCCCTGTGTTTCTACAGAATCTCCACATACAGAGTCTTTGTAGGTTTTCCCTCAGGCCATCAAGTCACACACGACCCATTCACACCCAAGATCACAAAGAACCACAAGAAAGGAAAACCTTGATTTTTATTAATTTCCAGAGCTTGAAAATCTTGTGATACTAGTCCTGGCAAACAGCAGTTGCGATCTGGCCATTGCCATTCTTAACTCTGAAACATGTCTTCATTTTTCAACCATTTCTTATTACTGTAGCAGGCTTTAAGAAACTTTCCTGTGCTTTACACTGTATTTTTCCCTTTTAACTAACTTTATCATCAGAACCTGTCACAGGAGGGCATCTGAGTTGCAGTGACAGTAATAGCATGATAGTGGTGGCTTGTGTTTCAGGAATGTCTTCACTTTCTTGTAACTATGGCCCCCACATACACACTCCGAGTGTGACTCTGCAATGGTCACTTAGTACTTGATGATTTTAACAGCATTCTTCACTTTTTCTTGCCCTGCCAGTTTTCAGAGCCTGGATGAAACACTGAGTGATTCATTGATCTCAACCATGCCCTGGGAAGGTACATATTTCAACTGACCGAGAAGAATGGGGCTCCCCAAAACTATGAAGCTCCCCCCAAATTACAGATATCCTCAGCCTTAGATTCCCATGCCGTCTTTCTGAGTATTACAGTAAAGACCAAAGATAGAAGAGCAGTTTTCTGTGCCCTACAAGGAGTTGATGCTTGTACCAGTAGCTGAGAGCCTGCTACTGTTCATACGCTTGCTCTCTGCAGCCAGAGCTTTGAAACATGCAGAACCTCCAACCATTTTGAGGGAAGAGCTCATCCCCACAATTACAGAAGAGCAAAGAATGCCACTAACAAAAAGTCCTAAATTATTTATCCACACATATGATTATGGGCTTTGTCAACATTTATAGAATATTATACATGTGTAGGTAAAATGTTATACACTAAGGACAACAGAAACAGCGCAGTGTGGCTTTTGTTCCTAAGGTCATTCACTCCAGTGAAGAGAAAATACTATGACAAACAGTTCACAGGCCCAAACAGGGGGAAACAAAGGAGGAGGATGTATGATCTTCAAGGGGTAGATTGTGAATTCAGCTTTGTCCACGAGGTGTCCCTAAGTCTTGAACATGAGTTTGACTTTGGGAAAATGGGAGTAGGCAATGTAGGAAAAGGTAAATTACACACAGATAGACCATAGGAGCCACTCTGAGTAACAGACATTGGCTCGGTGTTTAGAGGGAGGTGATGGAAAAATGAGGCTATGGAGAGGCCATCCAGAGAGATGAGGCTACAGGGCTCAACTGCTGAGAGAGTCAGCGAGCGTCCTGTGAGCATGAGCAAGAATTTCAACTAAATCCCAGAGACAACAGAAAGACATCGAGGGAAGTAAGGGAATGATGCAATCACACTATTAGGTCAGAATGGACACTTGGTCCTGGAGCAATGGATGGGGGACAAGCTAAAGAGAGGGAAACTCAAACTAGCCAGATGAGGGAAGCTTAAGGCATGAATCTAGGCAGAGGGCAAGATGGTACTCAGGAAAAATACTCAGGGGTAGGCCAGGTGGGGAAAGGCCACAGAGGAGAGAAGTTAAGATGATTCCCAGGTTCCCAATTAACTGATTAACTACTGGGGAGATTCGCCATGGGAAGGAATAGAAGAATAGGGATTTTTGTTTTAAACACAACACAAAACTTTTGAAGAGTCTGTGCCCTCCTGATTATATTCTGGGCTAGGAAACCATATTAGATGAAGCTATGATTCAGGGTACCCAGGGAGAGTCTTTTGCTGTCTCTGTGGCTTTTGAATGTCATGCATGAGATTACCATGTCAAATCTGAAGCCATTGTAAGTTTGTTTTGGAAAAGATGAGGTATAAATGAGTAATATATAGAGTGTGAATGTTTTTAGATTCTACTCTATTCTCCAAACATACTCAAAGACAAATGTACAATCTTTGCAAAACCCTTTCTTGAGGTTTGAGGGGCTACTGAATTAGATAATATCACACATATTTCAAAAAATTGGACTGCTGATTAATGACTGGATATGCTCCATATTTTCTCTTATTATCTTTCACCTCTCTGGAGAGAGAGTATAATGGGATTTGAAATGTGCAAGTTGTCTGAATAAGATGCAGAGTACAATAAAATTGGGTTTGAATTTTTAAAAAGAGAAAGCATTTTTTTCTTTGTAACAAAATGTACAGAGCTGACAAATGTTAAAAGGCCAAGCATAGAAGAGCAGATTTGGCACGTTCTCATTTGTATGTGGACCTTGGAAGCTGAGAATGGTTACCTGTGCTGAGGAAGGGAGGGAAGGAATCCTGGTGGAAACAAGAGTCATAGTCCAGATCTTCAATTAAGCAGGAGGAATAACTTTTGTTGTTGTTGAACATCGGGATATATTGCATAGGGTAGTGAATGATAGATTGCACAGTGAATAAAACAATGCACTACAAATGTATAAGAATGAGGGACTGGGAAGATGACTGTCAGCCAAGTGCAAGTGTTTGCTCTGCAAGCATGAGGACCAGAGTTCAATGCCCAGAGCACATGTAAAAAGCCAGGCACATCGGCATGTATCTATAATTCTAGTGTTATGGAAGCGGACAGGTCTCTGGGGCTTGCCAGCCAGGAAGTCTAGCTGAATCACTACACTCCGGCTGGAGGATGAGGCCTGACCAAGCGGCTCTTCTGTCCCAGCTAGCCACTGCGTACAGCATTTGGGACCTTCAGTGCTTTTCCATCAGTGTGAAGTTTTCTCGTTTGCTACAGGATGTAAAATCACCTGTGTGCTACTGTGTAACGAATGGGTGGACATGTGGTTTTTCTACTTAACTGACTTCCCTTCCCCACATCTCACGGTAGAAGCCTTTCTTGAGAAAACTGCCCTCGCCCTCCTTGGAGGCCCTGTCTTCATGCCACAGGGGCATGATCCTGAGAGCCAACAGGACTCCTTCAGCGGGAGGGGGTTGCTGACTCAATGTCAGAGAGAAAAAGGCCCTCCTGCCTTCAGAGGTCCTGAGTGTAAGAATCAGAGAAGCTGCTTTGCTGCCTCTTGGCAAAAGTAGCAGTTAAGAACCAAACCCACAGGTGCCAAACCAGCAGGCAAAAGGGAAGGAAGGAAGTACATCAGAGATGGGCAACACGCTGGCAACCTGACTGTAGCCTCCTC
Source organism: Phodopus roborovskii (assembly GCF_943737965.1). NCBI lineage: Eukaryota > Metazoa > Chordata > Mammalia > Rodentia > Cricetidae > Phodopus > Phodopus roborovskii. The sequence goes on along the minus strand of NW_026126515.1, from coordinate 1,558,229 downwards.
CTTTCTCCACCTATACTAGACGGTAATTTCATTGCACCTGGCATCGGATTTCACCACTATTTATAAATTACTTTCAAACATTACTTAGGGATTGGGTCTGCTGTCCTTTTAATCTATTACTAGGTTTTTAGATGTACTCAGAATCACAGAGACATCCTGCGTTAATACTTGAAGATCTGTTCTAAGAATTGCCAGTGCCTCTACGATGACATCTGGGCTGTTTACTGGTGAAGCTTCTTGGATGTAGAATCATTCATCAACCGTCATTTGTAGCTTGAACTTCTCCTATCATGCTGCTCATTGCTCTATGATTTATTTTATCCATTCTTTTGTCCATGAAACAATAGATTCATTGTGATTCTCATACAATGATGAGTACTGCTCTACCTTAACACTGTCTTCCCAGACCATCTCAACAGCTTCTTCAATGATAATCACCTCCCATTCATGAAAGCTCTTGTTTCCTACTTTCCTTGAAAGGCTAAATCAGCAAAATCAGAATTTTAAGGTATTCTGACTGACTGATCCATAATGAGCCCTGCTTCCTCTCGCTGGTCCTATAGAGATAAGATACAGCATGTGAGGATTATATCCTGAAGTCTATGTCAGAACGTGTCCTTGTTGGCCTAATGATGACAGACTGATTCCTCTACCAAATCTGAGTTCTTAGAGAGGCACGTTTCATGAATTCCTTTGGCTATCCCATATACAGAAGACAGTGGCTAGATGGAAAAGGAGAGAATGGGAGAAGGTTATCTACTTTCCCTGGAAATTCATTCCATCAGTCTAAACTCCATAATTTCTATTAAAAACTGCTAAGTAAACTCTGTCTTTAAGATTGTACTGAATACTGTCTTAGAGTTACTATTGCTGTGATGAAACACCATGACCAAAGTAACTTGGGGAGGGAAGGGTTTATTTGGCTTACATTTCCATAGCACTGTTCATCACGAAGGAAGTCAGGGCAGGAACCTGGAAGCAGGAGCTGATACAAAGGCCATGGAGGAGTGCTGCTTACTGTCTTGTTCCTCATGACTTGGCCAGCCTGCTTTCTTATAGAACTCAGGACCACCAGCTCAGGGATGGCACCACACACAATGGGCTGGGCCCTCCCCCTTCAATCACTGAGAAAATGCCCTATAGGCTTGCCTACAGCCTGATATTATGGAGGCATTTTCATAATTGAGGCTCTTTGCTCTCAGATGACTACAGCTTGTGTCAAGTTGATAGGAAACTAGCAAGCACAATAGCTATGTGCCAGGCTCCTGGTAACATCAAAACAAAATATGTTTATTTATTTGTGTGTTTGTGTGTAGATGACAACTTAGGGTTGACACTCTCCAACCACCATGTATGTGGAGTGATCAAACTCAGGTCATCAGGGTTGGTGGCAAGGATCCTTGCTTGCTTATTTGCTGAGTCATCTTGCTGGCCCAGTCTTCCTTCCTTCCTCCCTCCCTTCCTTCCTTCCTTCCTTCCTTCCTTCCTTCCTTCCTTCCTTCTTTCCTTTCCTTCCTATCTTTCTTTCATTTCTTTCCTTTTTTGAATCTTTGTGTGGACAAAGAAAAAGCAGTTTTATAAAGTTCCATCTCAGCATCTCCATGGCAAATAAACCCGGTTGCCTTTAACAGGATGCACTGAGGTGATTCAAGGTGCGCACAGAGTAGAAAATGGCTGTGCCTGTGCATTCAAGCATTTTCACCCTACTCTCTACTCTTCAACTTTACTATCTAGGGTCAGACTTCCCAAGGCTCTGATTTTCTCATATAGATGGTGTCATACCCAGAAAAGGGAGAAGGGGGCACAGAAAGAGGACTACAGGTCATAGATCCTCTTAGCAACATCTGCAAGAAAATTCCTCTAATATAATGAGGTTGTTTCACAAAGTCACATGGTCTTCAATAAGGCCGAAATAGAAAGTCATTCGATACAGTTCTGGGATAGGAGACTATAGAAAATAAAGACACAATTTGATCCGGGGGTGGTAGTGTGTGCTTGTAATCCCAGCAATCAGGCAGTGGAGGAAGGAAAATCTGGAGTTTAAAGCCAATCTCTTCCACATAGTGAGTTTGAGGTCAGCCTAGGCTATGTGAGATCCTGTCTCAAAAACAAAACAGCAGTATGGCACACTGGGATATCTAGACAGCCTTTAATCTGAACCGGCACATTCAGAGAATAGGTTTAGGCATTTGGAAGCCAGTTCACATCACATTATTTGATTGGATAAAGGGTAGACATGTTACCCAGGCTAGGCCAATAAGATCCCCTGAGAATGTAAATTGATCCATGCCAGTTGACCCAGGCTGGAAAAATGAAGGGAAAACAGATGAACTTAATTAGGTCCTTGGGATGTGATGCATCTGGCTGTGTACTCACCAAGCAGTGGAAGTGGCCAGCCAAGAAAAAGAAAACAAGAAAGTAGACACAGAATCGACTGGCTCTTGGCACTATGAGGGCTTGAGTGCACAAACCTGTGTGAGGAGCAGACTAGCTACCCAGCCTGCCCCTCCTAGTAAGCCCATTCTGGCTCTGGTCTTAGGAAACCCCATCAGATTTTATGCCGCTGGGTTGTGAATATTCTGGTTCCCCATGGTAAATCCCTCCATTTAAGATAGTTTGGGAAGATTTCAGCTAACAGATGACTTAATCTAGACAACAAAAGTGGCTCTTCATTCAAGTTGAGCATTAGAACAACCTAAAGAGGTTTGTAAAAACACCGCCACTCTTCTTGTCTTGCCTTCAGGAATCAGACACAGACGGTCTGGGATATAGCCACGACAAGGTGACATCTTTAGGAGCTATGATACACAGAATGGCAACTGTTGAGTAGCAGATAGGCACTTGGAAGGGCACATTTGACCAGGATAACGCCTTCATTTCTTTTCCTATAATAATACCTCAGCAAAAGCAACTTAAGGGAGAAAGGGCTTATTTTGGCTCACAATTCAAAGGTACAGCCCATCATGGCAGGGAAGTCATAGTAGCAGGAGCTGGTCAAGAAACAGAGAGTGATGGATGCTAGGTTCAGCTTACATTCTCCAGTCCATACAGTTGAAGATTGCTACTATCCAGTTAAGACAGATCTTCCCATATCAATGACCTAATTAAGCTAATCCCCCATAGACATGCCCCATAGGCCCAGGATTCTAGAGGCTTTCAAGCTGATGATTAACTCTAATCATCACAAACAACAATGGAAAACAGAAGGAAGATTCACAGGGTTCACCTCTCCCATAAGCGGAGTGCTACTATGGCTCCCCTCAGCATCTACTTTCACACTGACCACACTAGGCAAATTCAGCCATCTACCTTAGAAAAGACTTAAGCATCCAAAAGAGTTGAAATCACTGCCTGACATACACATCACTAAACTAGCTTTCTGGGTGTGCTAGTGCACACCTGTAAATCAAAGCACTCAGGAAATTGAGGCAGTATTGTTGAGTTCCAAGGTCAATCTGTGCTACACAGTGAGATCTGGTCATAAAAGTAAAATGTAATAAACTGAAATCTTAACTCAAATCACTTTTATGCATGGCATCAAATTTTAAAAAACATTATTTAGTTGCTAATTATAGGTTGTGATGGGTTTGGCTGGGCCCACATGAAAATGAGACATTGGGTGTGTGCGAGAGGCAATTACAGGAGAATGTGCTGCAAAAATCCCCCTGCACCGGAAGAAATCCAGTCCAAAAACTGATTGCATTCATCTGACAGCAAGATTAACACCCAAATTATGGAATAAATTAGTAAGTAAACTGCAAGTGAAATCACCCTCTTATTACTTTGACAAAGGAATTTATTCCGGGCTAGAACATGGATCTTTTTAGAATTATGTGAGAACAATTACTGGAACGTTTGTTAAAACAAACAAACTAACTAAACAAGTAAATGAAGAAAATTTGATTTTTAAAAATGAAAATTATTGCATTTATTTAGTGTGTGCGTGGTATGTGAGTGCATGCCTGTCTTGGGTGTGGAGGTCAGAGGAAAAGTTGTGGGAGTTGGTTTTCTTTTTTTTACCACATGCATCTTGGGGATTGAATTCAGGTGGTTTGATAGCAAATGCCTTTACTCACTGATCCATTTCACTAACCCAGAATTCATTATATTTAAGATTACATTGTTTAGGAACCAAAGACAAATGATGATATGGTTAGCTTTCTTGCAAAACCTGGGAATGAAACCCTCCCAGTACACAGTTGGAGTCTGAAAGGCTTTTCAGAATTAAAATGCAATAGCACTGATACAAGGAAAGTGAATGTGCTTGGGGACTGAGAAGCCTCACCCACAGAACAGAGATAATTTGGCTAGAAGGTGAGCGCTGTACCATCTTATATTAAGGCTCAAGGTATTTCCATCCAATTGACTTCAGAAGTTGGGGTACCATCTTCCTTCAGAACCTTTACTACTTGCAGCCAGAGTGCACTGTGCCAGTTAGACAATCAGACCCCCAAGGACTGGGTCCTCCACTTGTTTGGCCAACTTATTTGTCATGAATATGCCTCACATGTTCAAAAGCTGAGTAAGTGTGGCTTGAACTCTAGCAAGAAGGAACCACGGTCACTGGTGTGTATTTATGGCGCTGTTCTTGGGCAAATACACGATTTTAGTTTTTAGGCTGTAAAACTGAGACTAGTCCAAGTCCAACACAATAGGACACAATCCTGACAGTCTTGAGAAGCAAATGGTCTAAGACAATAGATGGAGGGGTATTATTAAATCCTTGGTTTCTTCAATGGTTCTACAGATGATGTAATGATAGCTAATGTTTGTTAGATACATTAGATATCATTGTCATCCTCACATGTTATGTTGGTAACAAAACTACTATTATTTTCACTTTCACCACGAAAACAACAGTGACACAGAGAGGTGGAGTAATAATTCAGCCTAGCAAATGAGCCAGGAATGGCAGGACCAGGATGCACAGGCAAAGACATGGCTTCTGATTGACCTTTTAACTCTAACCTCTGAGTCAACCTGCTTCTTGACTATGTCCATCACATAGGTTTTTCACTTTTCTCCTTTTATTCGCTTGAAGCATTGCTGGCCTAATGACCAATCTCATAATCCCAATCTCGCAGAGAGTGCCTTCTTGCCACAGTGAAACCTCCCTAGACCTTCATTATCTTCCATGGAGTGAAGTCTTCGCTACAGAAAATCTGTAGTCATGATGTTCCTCACTCAACTTTCAGTCAGTCAGCTGAGTCTGGTAAAGCTTGTGGAAGCTCCGTCTTCCTCACAGCAATAAAGGTGGTGTAGAGATCACAGAGACCAAGTCAAAGGCCATGAAAGGCTGCAGGGAAAGATTCTAGATCTCTTCTGTAATTCCCAGGTCCACAGGCTTTTTAAGGGCCTCCTGTGCAGAGCTTACAATCAGCTCTGGGCAAGGAACAAGTTAGTTCTAGGAAGACCCATGTGTGTCCTAAGGCAAAGCCAACTACACCCACACCAGAAGGGTACAAGTCAGAAACACACGAAGGATGATGGAGTGCCATGCACTAGCTACATGCACACAGGATGGTGAAAGTTGTATAACACTAAAAGCCCTGAATGCAGAATAGTAAGAGAAAACTACTATAAACACTACTCGTATATTCTCTTAGTAGATATTATGTAACAACACATCAAGTTTCTAGATGCAGTGGTGTATAGCAACAGTATCAGCTCTATAGGCAACTTAACATGAGGACCCTGCCATGAGACAAAAGCAAAATCCCGTTGCTTTCTCCAATGACAACCCCTTTCAAAAATTGACATCCATCCAGTCATTTTACCCTGTATGTCATGTGACATGTAAAATTCAGAGCATCTCCGAGGCAGGTAACCCAGCACAGAGGTTGGGCTGCAGTCCTTATGTCTTTTTATGTAGAACGCACCATTGCTGGCTGGTTCTGGGTGTCTGCTCCATTCTGCCCTCTCATTATCAGTATGTGTTCTTGCTTCCCTGGGTGTTGGAGGGGGGAAACTGTTTTATGTTACCAAACTGATGGGTGAAAGTAGCATTTCATTTCTGTATTATTTTTTATTTTCTTAGTGATTTATGAACACTTTGGTTTCTGATTCTTTTATGAGATTTTAAAAAGACTATTATTTTAACTTATGTGAATGTGTGTTTGTGTCTGTGGGTGGGTATGTGCACACAAGTGCAGGACCCTTGAAGGCCAAAGGTGTCAGATCCTCCCTGGAGGTAGAGTTACAGGTTGTGAGTTGCCCACCATGGGTGCTGGGAACTTGAATGCAGGTCCTCTGGAAGGGCAGGATTTGCTCTTAACCAATGAGCCATCTCTCAAGCCCTAGGTTACCTTGGTCTACTTTTATACAGAGTTTTGTTACTGATTTGTGAATTACTTTTACAGGTTATTATACAAATATGCCTATCTTCCTCCTTCTCCATCATCATCATCAGTATTAATCTTTATGTATGAATATAAGCACATGTGTTCACATGTGGAGGTCAGAGGGCAACCTCAAGTGCAGAGCCCTGACCTTCTACCTTGATTGGAACAAATTTTCTTACTGATACTTTTCTGATATGTATGGGTAGCCCATATACTTCTAGAGACAGAAGTGTATGCTAGCACATCTGGATTTAAACAGATTCTGTTAGAGTCTCATGGTTGTGTAGCAAGTGCTTTAACTACTGAACCCTATCATCAACCCCTTGGTTGTGTCTAATTTCTTAAGGATAAAAGAGCTCTTAGTTGGTCCTGATTGTGACAAGGAGTCACCCAGTTTGGTGGCTGGTTTCATGGCAGAGCCTTTGAGTAAAAGCAGGAAGGGCGAGGACAGCTATCCTGCAAAGGAGCCTGCTAACTGCCAACTCATCTCGGTGGGCAGCTGTCTTTTACTGCCTAGCCACAGCCATCATCCTGGTTAGTCTATTGATGCTTCTAGCTCCTTGTAAGTAGAAAGAAGAGCTCTGGACCAACCATTCACAATCACCCTTGGATCCCAGGAGGAAGGAGATTGACTCAGGGTACTCTTGAGCTTTCAGGGGGAGAGTACAGAAATAGATGACTTGGAAATCTTTCTCCCTAGCTTACAAAATGTTAACATGAAAAGAAGCTAAACTAGAGTGAGAGGAAGATAATTAGCTTTATTCTGTGGAATCTCTATTTTTCTTCTGAGAGGTAAAGGATGTAGTTGGTTTTTCTACACTAGAGCTATCTAAGGAGAGCCTCAACTTAAAAACCAAAAGGTTCCACATTTTGTCCTCAGTCTATGGTATAAGTTCCTTCTCCAGGAGAACTTGGCTCTTTTAACATGTGGACACAGACTGCTTCATGGTGCTGTCTTTACAGTTCTCAGTAGAGAAGAGTTATACACCCCACAGTGAGTTTGAATGAAAATGATACTGTCAAAAGCAGGTCAGTCTCCTTGGGTTTTCTTGAACTAATGATCTCATGTCAAGCCTGTACTCTTTAAATGAATTATATTTTGATTAATGACTAAAAAATGAATGACTAAAGCGTGTGTGTTTATATATGTAGAAATGTATATTATACACAGATGGGAGCGCATCTCATTTGTGTTTGTATGTATATACCAGAATGAAAGAGGCAGCTGTTTTAGCCATTTATGCTTGGGGGATAGGTGGGTAATATGGTAGGTTCTGTTGAAAGGAAATTATGGGGGAGAATTTGATATCTTGAAGTTTTCAGCAAGACAGGATTCAGAAGGCAACTATGGAAATAAATTTAGAAACTGGCTTTTTGGTTCCCAACATGTTTTCAAAGGTAAGCACATCACATGAACCATTTTGGTTAGGCTTTTTGTTTGCTTGTTTGCTTTTGTTTCCAAGTTCATTTTTTTTTTTTCATGGTTCAGTTGGAAAATGAGAGTGAACAGGGCACTGTAAAGTCCTTTTCCATCAAAATGACCATCTTCAGCAAAATTTCCCTCAAAAACAAGTTTGCAGGACTGGAGAGATGGCTCAGTGGTTAAGAACACTGGCTGCTCTTCCAGAGGACCTGAGTTCAATTCTCAGCACCTGCATGGCAGCTCACAACCATCTGTAATTCCAGTTCCAGGTCTTCTGATACCCTCAAATGGAGATGCATGCTCTTACAGAGGACTGATATTTGATTTCCAGCATCCACGTGGTACTTCTGCCCTCCTCTGTACTAAGTACACAAATGGTGCAAATATATACATGCAGGAAAAAATACATCTACTGTTTTTTAAATCTGTAAAATTGATATTCTTTTATCTTCCAATTACTCCTCATGACTTGAAAACTTCAAAGCCGGACACTATCACACCATCACCCGAATCTATCTAGAATAACAGATGACAAGGTCAGTGAACCTCTGCTATTAGTGTAGTCCTTTAAAGGCTGACAAACCTCCCTAATACATTACATTCAAGTGACCAAGTGGGCTCAATACAGGGAAATGACTGCTGCTATGGGACGTTCATGGCCCAGGAAATTGAAGAACCCAGTTATGGAGCTAATTAGTGGGTATGTGGATGCAGGAATCACTACAGTGGGAGGGGCTTGTACCCGTACAAAGCATGCTGAGTACCACGTGCTAGAACTTAATGAAATGGTTGACTAGTGTAAAAACAAATGTGGAGCAACATACAGCCTTTAGTAGGTTTTTTTTTTTTTTTTTTAACTTTAGATCCAGCCAAGCAATAATACTGGCAAAGCTTTTAGTCTGTACAAGATTTTTCCATATAAAAAAAAATGAGAGGGTGTTGGTGGTGCACACTTTTAATCCTAGTACTGGGCAGGTGGATGTCTGTGAGTTCGAGACAAGCCTGGTGTACAAAGCGAGTTCCAGGGCAGCCACAGAGGTTACACAGAGAAAATGAGAATGAATTCCTTATTCTCAGTCCGTAAGCATCTGGAGCCAAGGCTAGACTAATTAAGTCACAGGAAAAAATAAGACCACTCCTCACTAGAGCTGAAATTAGATGCCTTCAGCTCAATATGGAACCCATTCACTTAAACAATGCCAGAGCACTGGCATGGTTCAGCTAGCCCATGGTTTGCCCCACTTGAATGGTTAGTAGAAAAGCAATTGTGAATGTTGTTCAGAAGCTAAACTGAAAGAGTATAAAACAGAAAGCCTTGCTTTTTTTTTTTTTTTTTTTTTTTTTTTTAAATCTAACTCAGCCAGGTGTTAGTGGTGCATGCCTTTGATTCCAGCACTCGGCAGGCAGAGGCAGGCGGATCTCTGTGAGTTTGAGGCCAGCCTGGTCTACAGAGCTAGTTTCAGGACAAGTTCCAAAGCTACACAGAGAAACCCTGTCTCGGAAAACAAAAACAAAACAAAACAAAAACAAACAAACAAACAAAAATCTAACTCACTAGTATTTCCCTTTTGTGTTTCTAGTGTCCTCCCCTGACCCCGACGGGCTGGCTGTTTGTCTACACACCATACCTGCGTCTTTCCAGGTGAGTTCTGAGTGTTGGGAGTTACTCCAGGCAGAAGTGCATCTGCAGCAGAGCAGCTGGCACTCCTTCATCTCAGCTCTAAAGACATCTGTAGCTGCGGAATCTCATCGAGGAGGAACCTTACAGTATAAACCTCTCACCTGGTTTAAGAACCTGATCTGCCTGAAAATGCACCTCTTTCATCTATGTGGAATGTCCTAGGCCATTTTCTTTTAGTACACTCAGTGGAAGCAGAAAGCATCTGGCCATCCTTTTCTTTATAAGAATTCTGTCTGTACTGGAATGTCATTTGATTTCTTTCTGGTAAATAGCCCATGTTCATCGCTCTTCAGAGATCTGCTTTTTCATCCCTTTTATCATTTCAGGTGCATTTCATACCCTTTGAAAACCCAGAAGCCCAAGCCAGGGATGGGAGTGAAGGAGAACTTGGGTAGCACCCTCCTAATGCTGAAAATGGTGGCCCTGCTTCTCTGGCCAGTCTTCTAGGAACATAGTCTAATACGAAGTTTGATTTTAAAGTGTTGTTTTTTAAAAAAGGTGTAATAGATCCCTTACTTCAAATTTCTGCCATAAAAACATTTTTAACATTAGCTTATTTAAAACTAAAAAACATCCAACTTCTTTAGGATAGTTTGTAGAAAGTAAAATCTGGATTCCCAGGGTTTAAATTCCAATTGGTCCTCTATATCTGCTGGTTCAACATCTATGGATTCAGCTGCGGACTAAACAAAAATACATCTGAACTGAATGCATACAGACTTTTTCTCTTGTTGTTACTCCCTAATCAATACAGTAGAACAACCATTTACATATATTTGCATCCTATTAGGCATTTATGAGTAATCTAGAGATGATTTAAAATGTGCAAGAGGAAGTGTGTAAGTTAAATGCAAATACTGCATCATTTTATGTAAGAGGTCTAAGCATCCATGAGTTTGGTATTTGTGGGGGCTGGGTGGGTCCTCTTAGACTCCCCCTCCTATACCATGGGGGACTGCATTTAATTACAGATGCTCCACACAGCCAGTGATATATTGTGTTACTAGTCCCAGGCTTCCTCCTGGAATTCCTGCATTCCAAGTGTGTATCACTGTGTTTTCTGAAACCAAGGAAAAGGAAGAATACTTTCTGCAGCTTTCTGGAATTCCCAGCTCAAACTGATTGTTATGGTCGGGGTATGATGTGCCCTCCCTTCCACGGAAAAAAAGCTCCTGATTTAAAAGCTTGTGTCCCAGTTGGTGGTACTATCCCTGGGAGGTTTTGAGATGTGTCCTTAGAGGCCATACTGTGTTCTAGGTGTCTCTGGCCATGAGCTCAGTAGCCTGTTTCATGCTCCCAGTGTCTTAATGTTCTGTCTCACCATGGGCCCAGAATCCACAAAGCTAAAGACTACAGACTAAAATCTCTAAAACTTAGTCAAGATAAATAACCCTCCTTTTCTGTTGTTTTACTCAGGTATTTTATCAAAGCAATCAACACGTATTGCAGTGGTCTTAGTGCAGGGGTTACACCATTGGTGGGCTGTGGATTCAGAAAGTGTCGAATTCTCAGATATGAATCTGGGTTATAAGTGACAGTGCACATAGTCAGATTGATTTGTTAGGCAAAGCAACAGTAGGGCTAGGGGGCAGACCTAATGGGCCTCACCACTAAGCACCTGAGTGAGAGCAGACAAATCTGGGAACCTTTCTCCACCATCTACTTCTTCTTTGTGGTGTGGTAATATTCTAAGACAGGATCCTCCAATTTATGGTCACATTCTGTGTTCTGCCAGGTTGGTGTACTGGTAGACAGGGTTCCTCCTTCCTGGTGGTCCTGATTAAATTCCATAAATTCATTCTAAAGCCAATCCCTGAAACCCTGCTTGGTTGAATCTAGGATCAGAGCCAGCCTATAGCATTGGATGATGATGTCAGCTGCATGTGAATGGCATGGGATGGAGAGTAGGGTGGGAAGACTCCCTAAAGGGATGCTGAGTTGCTGTTTATAAAAGTCAGGAAGCTGAGCAGAAGATAACACAGTACTCCTCTATCCAAACCTTAGAGTCTCGTGGCTTTCTAGGAATCTATGGTATAGAATCAGCAAAGGTTCGAAGAATGAGTCCAATGGCTAGCTTTGTGACCACTGACTCAGTTAGCACAGGCCCTCAAAGACTTAGGGCCTACAGGAACACAGTCGGGCTGGTTTGAGAAGACAAAGTCTTTTTTGAACCAAGGAGAGAAACCAAAGAATTAGGAAAGACTGACTCCCACAACCTTAAGGAGGGGAGTATACTCAGAGCTTGTGATTAAAATTTCTTTGTTGCCCAAGTCAGTAACATTCTGATCAAAATTTTGCAGTGACTTGGAGCAGTACTTTAAAACAGGCAGGGTGTCCATGGAACAAAACTGGACTAGTGTGCATAGTGTGCACAGAAAGTGAGCAAGGGGCAGATCCCCAGGGAATAAGTGTCTATGAGGCTCTAGGCAGAGCCTGGAAGGCAGGAAGGCGGGAAATCACTACCTTTTGAAAGCGATTTAAGCAATTTCTTGTCAAATACTGATAATAAAAGAAGTGTAGGCAAGGTAGTAATTAGAATAAAAATCCTATCATAAAGCTACTAAAAATAATGTGTCAAATGTGCTATAATCATGTTTACTAAGGCACATTGATTGGTTTTTAGATTTAATTTTATTGTGCCTTTTATGGTACACATATATTTTTGCTATTATAAACTGATATTTCATTTATGATTATTCTACTCTTTGTTTTAATAATACTCTCTTCAAGATTCATATTCATTTGAAATTCAAATTCATTAGAAATTGAAATAACTGCAGTCTGCTTACTTCTGGTTCCATGTAGAGTCTTGGATTAATTATAAAAGTATTTGTAAATAATAAAGATAATCTTACTGGGGAATACAGCCTTCGGTGTTAAACACGAAACAGAACCAGGGACTTTAGAAGGATCCCTCAGGACATTGGCTGATAAGGGCTGGGGAAGTAGCATGCTCGATGTCTCCAAAGGTAACACACTCTCAGCCTAAACACAGAAGGGGAAAGTAGGAGAGAGAAACCCAGAGAGAAAAAGAATGATTCCCTGTGCAAGAAGCAACATTTCCAAAGAACAGTTTTTTTATTCACTCACTGTTTGCTTTGGAGGAAAAGAGGCTAATAATTTTCTCACAAAACAAAAACAAAAACAAAAAGCAAAACAAACAAACAAACAAAAAAACCAAACTGATCAGACAGAAAAATATTTGAGATCATCAAATTGATAGCGTGATAACTATGGCAGAAGGTATTAAAATCTTAGCTTGCCCAAACAGGTAAAATGGGAGCACATACATTTACTTCTAGAATTAAAAATGAAAGCAAGCTTGCCAGACATCAACCAGTGTCTCTCCAGAATGCCTCTTGTTCCCTGTCCACCCCACCTCTGCCTTTGGAACCTGGACTCTGTGGATCACCGTAAAAGGATTCTCCTGAGCACAGTCCCTGGGGAACATCATCAGGAGACAGGAAGGAGGTTGCTCTCAGTCAGGGATGCTGATGTGGCTCATTTGTGAGCACCCCTAAACTACTGCCCAGTCCTGTAAGTTTTTTTCTTACCTACCTTTCCCCTGAAAACAGTCCTGTGATTACACAAGTCTTCTGAACCATCCTAATTATATTAAAGCATCTCTTTCCTGAAAGCATCCTGGCTGATACAATGTGGAAGGCATTAAGTTGAAGAAAGAGACATTATGATATAGAAAAAAATGTTTTAATGGCAAACCACCTATTTTTATGACTAGTACTGACATTTATTATTTGTTTTATTAGAACTGAATGCAGGCCAAGCCCAGGCACAAGGAAATCTCTGATCAAAAAAGCCTTCTTCTACCCATGACCCCGGGAACCTGGTCAGCGTGGCTTTCATCACAGTAGTCCAGGCTGGCTTCCCCCTTTCCTTCCCTCAAATCCATGCTTGTTCTCAGAACTTGCTACCCACTCTTTTCACTGATGGTGTTGCTAATGCTGTCCAGGACCGTACTGAGAACTTGGTAAGATCAGCTAACTAATGACTAAAGACATTATCCAGTTAGTATTTAACAGAAGTGGGGAAGAGCAATACCTCAATGGGTATGGAAGAATAGAGGTAAAAGAAATAGAGTAATAATAATAATAATAATAATAATAATAATAATAATAATAATAATCATAAAAACAGCCACATAAAGGCAGAAAATACACAGAGTCTGGGTACTGTATATTATTGTGATGTCTTTAAATTGTTTGATTGCTAAGGAAGGAGCAACAGCTGCTGACAGACATTTGATTATAAATGCTGCTGGATTAATATAATTTACATATTTTAAAAATGTTTTGACTTCAAGGTTACTTTGGAAAGGAATGTTTTTTGTTTCCACAGAAGATGAAAACCTGTGGATTCCTTCCAGACTAATATGGCTTGATCATAAAGCAAGACCCCTGAAGCAGTGGCCCAGGTGATCCAACATCCAAAAACAGCTGAGACGATGCAGCCTCAGACTCCTACAGTCAGGATTTGGCCAGGTTTCTGTGTTTTCTCAGGATTCCCATGGGATTGACAGCACCCCCAAACAACAGGAAGCAGTTTGGAGAGAATGATGCCCAAATTCTCAAATACTATTTATAAATGTTTGTTTTCATTTAAATGTGGTTGGCTATAGATGGTTAAGGATCACAGCCAATCTCTAAAAAAAAAAAAAAAGGGGGGGGGGAATACAATACAGAAATGAATACTTTGTATTGGCATGGATTTTGACTTACTGATACAAATTTAAGGTCAATTGTTATAGATATATTTCTCTTATTGCTTAGATATTGTGTTTATACAACTCACTTAAAAATGTAATGTATAGCTAAGTGCAGATTTTATATATAGTCACCTATAATAGTCAAAACTTATACTTAGGTTAGTTAGGGTTTCTTGATATACAGAGATATATTTGAGATGGATTGATAGTCTTCAAACCTTAAAAAGACCTACAGAATATGGCATTTAAAACGGTTTAGCGTTTTCATGGCAGTGAGACACAATTGCTCCTGGCAACACCAATTACTTCAAAGGGGAAGATGGGCATTGAAGAAACTCATTATGAAGTTTGCCTTCAGCATGGTAGAAATAGATATTTCTGCAAGACTGTTTGCCTGGACTGTTTGACTGTATGCTATATAAACTAGACAGGATCCACAGGAAAATGACTGCTGAACTTACAAAACAAGATGAGACAGTCTCAGGGTTCCTGCTTCATGGAAGAGTCTGTCAGACAGTCTGAAGGACACAGAGAAAAGTGACTGACAAACTGCCAATACAGGTGGACAGTTTAAAATTTCCTGGTTCACTGAGAAGTCTGCCAGACACACTATGGCCTATGGGCTGAAGATGGATGTTCCAATGTTACTGAAGAACTTTGGGTGACTATCCAGGTAGAAAATGTCTCTGTCAGTTCTAGAGTTTATATATTATTGTTCTAAGGTCTTTGATGGAGTTGAAGACAGATAGTTATGGTTATGGTTTTCCTTAACTATGATAAAAGATAAGTTACATATAAGACTTTAGACTCACAAAGATAAGACTGATGATAGAATATTTTCTTTAAATTATGCCAAGTGTTGAGGAACTAAATATTGTTAACTATATAGTTCTTACTTGATAGCTGTTTTGTTATATATAATTTTACTATGTTAAAGTTAAAACCTTTTTATTTAGACAGAAAGAGGAGATGATGGGGGATGTCCTTCTGTATATGTTTCTCTTATTGGTTGATGAGTAAAACACTGTTTGGCCAATGAGGTAGGAAGATAAGTGGGGCTAGGAGACGAGGAGAATTCTGGGAAATGTAGGCATAGGGAGCCTGTCAAAACAGACAACATGTAGCTAGCTGCCAAAGGAGTAACAGATCTGGACCCTTCTCCATGGCCACAGGACCTGGTGGGACAAGAAAACTTCAGCAACATACTTGCACAAGAATAATGCCTTGTTCACCTAATCCTCAGGATGAGGAAACACCCAGCACTTAGTGAACACTGAAAACACTTGCTGACATGAATCATGGTATTGAAGTCTGAGGTCCATGGGATGGTAAAGGAGCTAATGGGAGCTGTAGTTGTGTACTCTAGCTGTACATGTCTACTGTGTGCCTGGTTTTTCTCTCATACTTGCCCTTTACTGTTCTATTTATTTAGAGACTGTTATATGAGCACTTTCCCACCAGCGTGGTCCCACATCAGTCTCAAATAACAACCAGAGACACTGCATTAATTATAATGCTGTTTGCCAATATCTAGAGCTTCTTATTGGCTAGCTCTGCCTTAATTATTAAGCCATAATTACTAATATATGTACTTCTACATGGTCCTATCTTACCACACATCCTCTCTTCCTGAGATCACATGGGAACTCTGTCCTATGTTTCCCAAAATCCTCCACCTCTCCTAGTCCCACCTATCTTGCTTTCCTATTGTTCAATAGTGCTTTATTCATTAACCACTAAGAGAAACATTTACAGAATGATATCTCCCATCAAGAGACTCTCTACATAGCCCAGGCTGGCCTCAGGCTTGCTATATATTTCTGGCTGACCTCAATCTTCCTGCCATTGTCTTTTGAGTGTTAGGATTATAATGGTGACCAGCTTTGCTCTTCTTAATAGAACACCAATGATGTCTCTGCGGTGGGTTTTGACCTATTTTTGGAATGCGGACTTCCCCTTTGACATTATGATGAAAGATTTGTACTGTCTCTACACCAAAAGATAAATATAGCTCAAGGACTACAGGCTAAAAAATATAACTGAGATATTCTGTGTCATCTGGAGCAGACAGTTCTGATGTGCAGAACACAAAGTACTCTAAAGAGAAATCTGAAGACTCATTCCTGCCCAGACATCATAAGAACAGGAAGGGTGACCGACTAAGCATGCATCTCATGGTGTTCTGTGTATACTTTATACACACAGCCTGAAGGTGTCTTATGGAACTATTTTTAGTGTGCCTATTTTGTAACTGGTCTTCTACTGCCACTAAATACACACTTCTTGAGTGGACCTTTATTGGCATGCCCTTGACGAACATGGAGTGGCAGATCAGGTACTGTGCTAGCTGTCCTGAGAGACCTACAGACATCATGAACAGTTTCCCCTTACAAAGTCACAGGAGTAGAATCCCTCACATAATGCCCACTAAGGCCAAGCATGAATAGACAGGTCAAAGGCAGCTAAAGGACTGGTAATCTATAAGAAAATCTAAAACCTATGAGAAATTGATAATCTACAAGAAAAGGAAATTTGAACAGAAATACAGAGATGAAAGATTAATGAGAAGAATTGAAAGAGTGAAGCAATTAGTTAACAGAGATATAGTCATTACCAATCTACAATATGAAACAAAAGTTTCCCTCTTAAATATTTTATTACATGATATGAGGGCATAAGTTTCTAGTCTTCTCCATCACCACAAAATGAAGCTTGACAAACAGGGCAAGTATCATCTGAGCCCAGGGCCAGCTTTGGTCTGTAGGTCGCTATCCCATCCAAAATGGCCCAGTCCCTATTCTGGACCTAACTGTGCTGGATTCGGTGGCAGCTATTAGAGATAAAGAGATGAATGGGAAAAGAATAAGAGGATTTTGAGAAAGAGAAAGTACTATGAATTTGACTGTAAGATTCTGTAGTTTCCATGATAACAGGGATAAACAGAATTTGTAAGATGACACCTGGAAGGCTCCTCAAGTGACAGCCCAGATGTGTGTGAGTTGGGAGCACAGGATTTGCTAAGTCTTCCTGGGCTTGGATGGCCCATCTCACCTCACCTCAGTGGACTTTACAGTAGAAAACCAGATGTTACTGGAGAACTGCCAAAACCGTTCTGTAAGCCCTACAATACACAATTCACTGATACATTGGGTACTTGTCAAATCACAGTAAGCATGACTATTGATTTCATTCTCTAGAGCTTAGAGAACTCTAGAGGCCACTAGTGACTAGACGTGTATGTGCTGGTTTTTCTTAGCTTCTTCCCTGATGCTTGAGGCTGCCTGGGTAGCTTCTAAGCACAGTGGTCTCCTCTGGTCAACAGAGCCTCTGGGCTCTTCCTGTATGTTCTCTTAGCAGGGGAGCTCATGGCTAAAGGTCAAGCCTGAATACTCAAGGTGTCTCTGAGGATGTGGAGTATCCTCTTCGTCACTTTCTCTGACGCAGGTTACGTTTCCCTGACATCTCTCTTTTGTTTGTTCTGCACCTCATGTCTGGCAGGACTACATCTTGGACTCGATGGCCATTGTCTGGTACACAGCGAACACTCTGGATCTCTAAGGGACTCTGTCATTCATGGCACCAACGGCAGTGTTCATCTGCCTCAGGCTGCCCAGCTGATGCTAGCACCAGTCCCACCAGCAAACTACATCCCTCCAGTCAGCTCCCTTTCCCAAACCCCATGGGCTCCCTGGAAATCCCTATCTCTGAGTCAAGACTGTTTATCTCATCACCATCCTCTGCCTGGAGGAAAGTAGCCTTGCCTGTGAGCTGCTGCAGGCTGACCTATGAAAGCAAGAGATGTTTTCTTCATCCGGCCCCTTCCTTCTGAAATCCTCAAGTACCAGTCTACTTGAAAAGGTTATTAAAACCACGTATCTAACAAACAGCAAAGGTACCCCAAAGTCCAGGGCATAAGAAGAGTACTTTCTAATTCATCCAATTTTATCTCCATCATGTGAAGGTACATGACTACATGAGTTTGCAAAAGTACATTTATGATAATGAGGATGTATGTGTCATTTTACAGCAGTGGCAGAATTTGCATCTAGAAAAGCAGTTTCTCCTATAGATTTTATTTATCAGAAGAACCTGAATAGGCTATTAAAAGAGCATACTTCTGGCTGCCTGTAGAGACCAATGCACATGATGCTCTCCCCATTTGGCTCCACTGTGAACCTTTGCAAAGTGGTTACATGGGTTCCTCCAGCTCTGTATTTACTTTTTTCCTCAGCCTGCAGAGCTGCAGTCTTTGCAAAGGCAACCCTTCATATCACTACACAAAGTGCACTTTAGGCAACCTTTCAAGGTACTGAGTTCCTGGCAATTGTGCAAAGTTAAGACCCTATGCTTGCAGATGCTCCTCCCATCACCCCACGCTCAAATCCCAGTATTCCCTCACAACACTAACTTCAAAGTGGCTCTTTCTACTGAGACCTATGCTGGTGGTTTTAACTGTCACAGCACAAAGCAGGAGGGTTTGCCTTTCTATTGAGCGTTTCTGTGAAATCTGGAGGCAAGACGTTTGTTAGCTATTAGGTGCCCCTCAGATCCAGACCAAACTTTTCCCGTTCTGCTCAAGCTCAAATCAGACAATCAAAACATAAGGCTAGAGCCCACCCCACTTATGACTTAAATCACTTCATGTATAAAACTTGCAGAATGACATAATGACTAGAGAGGTAGGCCTCACACCTCAATAGGACTTAAGACTTGAAGGGAAGAAAGCTTTTCATTTAAGTAGAAGCCTGATAACACAGGGCCACTCATGCTGACAGGCCACGTGAGGACAGGGCAGCAAGAGGAATGTGGAGGAAGGAAGGAGAGTTGAACAGGGAGTTGGAAGAGGAATGATGCCAAAATGTACTGAGGAGTGCATCAGGGCTGGACAGACCATCAAAGTCCTTGAAGGAAATTACAGAATGTATGACTCTAATCCTTGCAAATTGCCACTTGCATCTAGTTTGGACCTATACGCAGCAGTTCAATGTCTTTTTTTTTTTTTTTAAGGCATGGATTAAAGGGAGAACATTATCATTTTTTGCTTATACTATATATGTTTATTTAATATCGTGTTTATTGTACAAAGGATGCCCTTGGGGGTTGTTTAATGTTAACTCCTCAGCTCCTCACAGTGTCACTTTGGAGCCAGAATGATCACTTTAAAGGTCTACACTGCTGGCTGCCTCTCCTGCTGCTGCCTCTCCTGCTGGCTGCGGATTGAATCCTGCTGCTTGCCGAGCCCCTTAAGAGGCCACAGAATGCCAAGGGCAAAAACTAATCAATAGTGTCTTCCCAGACTGCTTTTGAAATCTTCTAAGGCTACCATCTACTAAATTGTTCCCCGAAGCCCCATGACACCCTCATTCCAGTACTCAAATGGAGGGAGCACCATATAAAGTGATGAAATGAGACCTGCACTGGGAGACGGGGAGAAAAAGACAGAGGAGTGTG
Organism: Phodopus roborovskii; assembly: GCF_943737965.1. NCBI lineage: Eukaryota > Metazoa > Chordata > Mammalia > Rodentia > Cricetidae > Phodopus > Phodopus roborovskii. The sequence goes on along the minus strand of NW_026126515.1, from coordinate 1,538,610 downwards.
GCGCAGGGCCAGAGGGCAGGGCAACCAAGGCTGTACCCGGTTTTGAGGAGGAGACTGCTTCCTTTTCAACTGTGGAGGGCTAAGGCAGAACAGACTGCAACATTAGGCTTCACCACCCCTACTTACATTTCCCATTTTTTACTCTTAGGGTTCCTTTTAGAATTGGATGGCCTTGATTTTAAGCCCCCGAGACAACAGATGACAAGGGAGGTGGGCTTGTGGCACTGCCGGATGGGGAGCCAGAAGACGGAAAACTTGCAGCCATCCCCTGTGACCTGAAGAGAGAAATTCCTCTAGACCCATGGGTCTACAACCCACAAGCTTAAGAAATGTCACTGGCTTAAATGGTAGACCACACCCATGGAGATATTTGACACTTAACAACTTGTGGCCACAGCAGATGATGGGATGGAATGGCAAACTTCATGAACTTTTCCAGCTGGAGCAAGTAAAACTTTTTACACAGTAAGACTAAAATGCTGACTAGTCATTTTACGTGAGGAGTAAACCAAAGGAAGATGTGTGAAAAGAAAACAGTGTTTGGTGTATATGGTACTCTTAATCAAGAAGAACACTGAGAGGGTGGCAGGGGCAGCAAAGAGGGGCCTTTTGCCTTGGCTGAGAGCTATAGCCACTCTACAATTAGAGCAGCAGCCATTTGGGGTCAATCATGAGATTTCTGTGTTAGCACATCTTGGAGCTGGTAGCTATTTACAGCCTGCTGCTCCATGGAGAATCTTGAGCCTCTTTAAGGATGCTGTCTTAGTCATCCTTTTATTTCTGTGGAGAGACACCATGACTATAGCAACTCTTATAAAGGAAAACAATTAACTGGGGCTGATTTACAGGCACAGCACGGCCTGAAGCATGAGAGGCATTGCTTTACAGGCAGAGAGGAACTGGGAGTTCTACATCTGGATGTGCAGTTAGACAACGGGCCTGGCCTGAGCATTGGAAGCCCCAAAGGCCACTTCCAGGGACACACTTCCCCAACAAAGCCACACCTACCCCAACAAGGCCACACCTCCTAATCCCTGTCAGGTAATGCCATTCCCTAATGACCAAACATTCAAATATATGAGTCTATGGGGGCCATTCCTATTCAAACCACCCCAGATGGCAAGATGAGAACACATTAAGCAATATTCTAATCAAGATCCTGGGCGTTGTGTTTCTCATGGTTTAAGCAATTTCATACACAACAGGAAGCATTCGGGGTTAATATTCTCTAGTGCTCAGATTTCTGGTCTGTTATATTACTGGGTAGCACGCACAGATAAAGATTGTGCAGGATCAATTCTGGATGGACAAGGAAAGGAAGAGATGCTTCTAGCAGCATATCAGGCCAGGGGATTAGGGAACAAGTTAGAAAGCAGGGCTCTAAGGGTACGGCCAGAAGCGGCTCAGCACAAAGGTTAGGGCCAGGCAATTCAGCATTCAACTGCCTGCTTATGCTACCTTTGCTTTCCTATGGCTGAAGTTACTAAACCTTTCTTGTCTTTTGTTTCATTGTCTCGAAAACTGAAATAACATGAGCTTAATATGTAAACTCATGTAGGGCGATGTATGCAATGGAGGTAAAGCACCTGACATATTGAGCACTCAGTGACGCTATTATCATTCACTGAGACATGTCCAGTAGGGTTCCATTTCACTGGGCCAAGTTTACAGAAGTAAGAGTTTAGGAGGGCCCAGAGTATTCTAAGGAGGTCAAGAACCTTAACTGTCAAAGGGAGCCCCAGTTTTGAACAAATGGAGTTCAGCCATACAAGGGGTCTATAAGTAGCAGTAAGAAGACCACTTCCAATAGAAATGGACCCTCAGAGTAAGCCACATGAAGTTGAAAGGATGAGAGACCATTCCTGTCACTTGAGACAAATGTCTTAGTTCACAGTTTTAGCTTGATGCTGGCTTTCAATGACTGTAAAATTTCCTAAGCTGCTTGGGGAGTATTTATTTTTTAATTGTAGAAGTACCAACAAGGTGCTAGGTTTATCAAAAAATAAATGCTCTATTAAATTTACATTTCAGAAAATGCTAGGCTTGGTGGCCCATGCCTATAATCCCAGCACTTGGGAGGTAGAGACAGGAGGTCTCTGAGTTTAAAACCTGGCTACATAGCAAATTTGAGGCTAGCTTGGGTCACATGAGAACTTGGGCTAAAGTAAATAAATTAACAAAATTCAGGCAATGAATGATTTTTTTTTGTTTTTGTTTTTTTTGTTTGTTTGTTTTGTTTTTTAGTATAGGCACATCCTAGCATAATAGCTTGGATGTATTTATACTAATTATGTGTGGTTTCTCTAAAATTGTAATTTCACTGAGCATCCTGGATTTTATTTGACAAACCTTAACAGTGTCCAAAAACTTGCCCTTTTTAATATGCAGAGTGGCAAAGCTAAGCTACCCTCCCCATCATAATTAGTACTACATTAGAAAATAAAGCACAAAACCAAAGCAAAACTCCACATACAATTTCTAGGTCTGCCATTTCTCAGTAATGCTGTTCTAAATTCATAGATTTACCCAAACTGGAATTCTTTTAAAAATTAAAAAAAAATTTAAATTTTATCTTGGTCTAGATAAAAAAAAAAAAAAAAAAAAAAAAACAACGTGAGGGGATTTCCTGTCTTATGGCCTCTAAATAGTTATTGGTAGGCTGACATTTCAGACGTGACATTTTCAAGGTGTCTTTTTTTTTTTTTTTTTTTTTTTTACTTTTTTGGTTATCTAGAAAGGCCAATAGGCTAAGACATGTTCTTTCAAAAAAATCTCTCTTCCTTATTCTTTATGAAAAAAAAATACAGAAATCACACTCCTCCAAATAAAGCAGTACTTTCTTTGGCAGATTCAATACCACTAAATACTATGATATTACTTTTGGGACTCAAAGGGCAATGTTCAGTGGTATTGGCCATTGTCTCTAGCTTCAGCTGAGGTTTGGCCAATCACGTTAATTCCAGAGAGAGGTAGGCCATGTCATGAACAAGGTGATACAGTAGGTAGACCAGCAAACAAATACAAATACAAAGCTTCCTCTTCCTCTGTAACATCAAAACCAAAAAGTTCATCCCATTTCTGAACAGGAGCCAAGGATATTCCCTACTTTCTAAATGTTTCCAAAGAACTCTAGGTTCTTCACTATCTTAAATTTAAGAATATTCACCCTGGCATCTTTTTAAACAAACACTTTCTGCAATTGTTTTGTCTTCTCAGATCCTTTCCTTAAAGCTACTCAAGTATAGAGATTATGTTCTAGAAGGTAAGCAGGCAACATGGCTATCTTTTTCATGTTGAACTTATGGCCAGGGCACAAAGATTCACAGCCAGTCTAAATTGGATAAACAGAACTGGTTCAGCTTACCAGCCTGGCCCAAATCATGTCTTATTCAAAGAAAAGCCTTTTATGTTAAGTTTTAATGAATTAAATACTTTTATTTGTAAAATATGTGTAAGTGCCTAGTCTATAAGAATCCTATATGCATTCATTTCCAAAGAAGGACAGAAGAAGGTGCCGGATCCTTTGGAAGTGGAGTTACAGAGAGTTGTGGGCTGCTATATGGGTGCTATGAATTGAACCCAGTTCCTCTGTAAGAGCAGCCAGGGCTCTTAACCACCAAGCCATCTTTTCTTTTGGTAACATCTCCCCTAAGTAGTCTTTACAGATGACCTTTCAATTCCATACGGTCCACCACAGAACTCACAATGTCATGTGGAAATGACCGCATAAGTCACCAGACCATTAGCTCTGGAAGGTAAGCACCTGGTTTCACTGTTCTACAGTGCCTGGGATGAGTGGTACCTAAGTAAGCAGGCACAGGGATAAAGGTTTGGTCAGATGTTTAAAGTGACCTATAAGCTCACCGAGGAGAGCTCACATGCTCACTTTCTGTATATCCCCTGTATAAGAAGGCGACATGAATTGAGGCTGCCATGGGAGGGAGGTTCTGCAGCAATTGCTCAGTATTTTTAATGAAGCCATGTCATTTGGAAAACAAAATTACAGAAAAATCTTCCTATATGCAAATGCTAATCTCAGGACTTTGTGTACTCTGGGTTTGAGACTGGATGTCTCAAGTGACTTCCTGGGTGGCCCCTCCCTAGATAGCCTTTATTGTGCACTGCAGCTCAACTTGCATTCCAATTATGGTTGTTGCTATTTTTGAAATCAATCCAACTAAAGTTCCAAAATTGGATAGAGGCTTCATAAATTTACTAAAAATCATTGAATTAATACTTACAATGAATGAGTTTTATGGCATATACATTGGACCTCAATAAATCTATAAAAAAGTTGACCGAACAACAGAGAATCCTCTTAATTTTCATCTTTGACTCCACGGCCTACCACAGCAAGAGATATCTCCTCATTAGCCGGGAGGTGAGTCCACTCTAGTGGGAGTGTGCAGGCAGGTCACCAAATGTAAACAGTTCTACAAAGGTCACCACAAAGGCACTGTTGTTCTGTCTCATAGCGAAGAGGGAGAGTCCCCACAGAACATCTACTCTTTCTTGCATCCCCTAATTAGAAACATGTGGAAAAGGCCCACCCACAGCCAAATCAACCAGAAAGGCCCTATTTCTTCTGCCTAATGTTGCATGTTGGCTAAAGGAAGACCTTTCTCTGGGCCTGCCATGGGAATGGTTTCAAATTTTTAAAGTACCTCCAAAGGCCACCATCAAAGCACCAGTGGATTTTCACTAGTGGCTCCCCATGATTTGAAAAACATTTCCTTGACCAGCACATAATCTGTGCTAGTGTGGAAAACTGGAACCAGTTCCATTGTTTGTCCAGTTCAACCTGGCTGTGGACCTGTACCCTGCCCTGAGCTGTACACTGCCCACATTCCCTTGGGTTGGCAAAATGTAGAACTTAGAAAATATAAAATGTTTGTGGCAGTATGGCTCAGACAATGCCTTCGTTCTTTGTTGTCATCTGTCCAAGCTGAGTGTGATGCTCAGGTTTTTCCATTATACAGATGGAGAATGCAGAGCTGATACCTATCAATGAGATGCAAGGAAACGAAGGATAGGCTTATACACCCTATTTGCTAATGCCCAAATAAAAGGCCCTTGATGTTAAGATACACTACCCAAAGGATAGTGTGACTGTTCTCATTCAGAAATACCCTGTAGGATTGCTTTTTCACCAACTCTGGAAGACAGTGACTTATTTTAATAGTAGAAGACCCATAATAAAGTCAATGTGAGTGAAACGAATGCTTTACTGGGAGTAAAAAAAAACTACAAATGCTGGTGATCCAAATTACTTACACTCACACAAAAAGGCCCCTTTTACAACAGAGAGCAACAGGAGCAAAGACTGCCACGCTGGCCCAACATGTGGCCTTTTGCCCCATGAGATAGCACAAGAGGACAGCTTTGATCTGACCCAAAGCAGGCATGTAATCTCTAATGTGGAAGAAAGCTACAGTTCTTAGATTAACTAGGTAGCCACAGACCTGCTGCCAAGCTGCTCCAAACCTTTCCCAATGGGAAATAGAACGGCCTTTTACTGTAAACCATGTGGTAGAACCAGCTTGTGCCACAGAATCTGCATGCCTTCTTCACTTACAGATACATACATTGTCTCTATACTTAGGGAACAAGAATCCTATATTCTGGACAGGTTTGCTTGTTCAATACAATGCCAGAGACTGACAATGTCTGATTCTTAGAAAGAAAGAGCTAACTAGAAGAGGTCAGTTTTACATGTGGAGACCTGATCCTCACTTGATGACTAGGATATGCAAGTAGAACAAGATGAAAGTCAAAAGCTGTCTTAGGAACCCACATCAAGTGTCATTAGGTAGTCTTTTACAAAACACTGACTGGGTTTTGATAACTATGGGTGGCAGTAGTGGGTGGAGAATGGAAGTCAAATTTAGAACCCGTGATTCTGGCTATATTTGATGACATTTTATAGGAAAGTGACCATCCATGCTTGTCACAGAGACCAGAGGATCGAAACTTGGGCTCAAAAAGGACAATCATGAATGGATTCTTGGCCTTTCCTTTGTCTCTGTGGTTTCAACCAGTATCAAAACGAATAAGGGCCACAGATTTGGTATGGAATGAAATGGCACTGCCTTTTGTCCCCAAACCAAGGCAATATCTTAATATTACACTGCTCTAAAGCATCACATATGTGGAGGCTGGGTTTGTACAACACATAAACGCTAGGAACTAAATGGCCAGCCACTAATGTGTAGTCAGACTCTCTGAATGACACAGTACTCTAAGAGAACCTTGAAAGGGCACTTCCCACCTCCCGACTGCAGGGGCACCCTGAGAAATAGTTCAAGACTTGTTTTGTTAACCTCTCCTCCAAGAGATATTTGGGCAGAGTGAAGGATCAGAATGAATGCTTGAGAGCCAGAGGTTGGGGTGGGGTGGGGGCATGACAGAGCTGTCTTTGTGTCAAATGCTTATTTTTCTCTAGTAAGACAAGTATAGTGAACCTACCACTAGGATGCTTGAACTAATTTTCCCAGATGCTTCTCTGAAGAGTGACTCTGATCCAACCCTCCCCAAGCCAGCAGTTGAAAAGGAAGAAAGAGGAGTTTTAAGAACTAGTCATGCTCATGAAATGAGGTTGGGGCTCAAACTCAGGGCTTTGGACAAGCTAGGCAAACACTCCACCATAGGGCTTCTTCTTTTTCTTCTTCTTTTTTTAATAAACAAGAGGAGAGAGAATGGAGTCTACCACTTTTACAAATAATGAAATCAAGTTTCTCACAACTGGGGAAATCACATTCTGAAAGCAATGGAGGAGGCTTACCCTGGGAAAATCACCTTCTCGATAATGGTAACCAGTGCCCAGAATTCTTAGCTATATTTCTATATTCATTTGTATGACATACCCAGTCCCAAGCTTAGTCTTCTAGGTCTGACTAGGCTATGGCAATCAGAGGCCACTAGGGTCTTTATTTATCGTTCTCCTAGATTACAAATTAGCCAAGGGAGAGAAAAGAAGGAAGCTAGGCACTGAGAACCCTGGTACTGAACAATCATAGCTATTGTCACCCACTCGGCATGCTTTCCATCAGCAAAACCATTTACATCACTGGAGATCTATGCAGCTCTCACAATCTCCCTGACTGTCACTCAACCTATGATGGCTCCAGGGAACTGCAAGCCAGAGGTGAAGGATTCCTTTGTTTCCATCTCTATGGTAGGATGACATGTGGTTCTGAGTGCCAAGGTACTAAGATAAGAGGGGTGCTCAAAATGTCCAGATGGCTGGAGAATGAAAACCGGAATACAGAGCCAAATTTGCACAGCAGAAAAGGGCCACTGTGGCCAGGCTGGAAGTGGGCTCCTTGTAGTCCACAGGCAGCGGAACTAACGGGAAGTCATCCCCCAACTCAGCTGGTGGGAGCTGGGCAGTTTCCCAGCTGGAAGGAAATCTCAAACACATCCCTGTAAGCTACCCAGGAGAGACAGAGACGCTGTTAAGAACAACACACAAAAGGGGCTGCTAATCAAGAGGAACTTCAGCCTTAAGAATGGGATTCAGTCATCCTTCCAAAGAGATGTGTGCCTGGGCCAAGGCCCAAGAGAGTGACATTCAGCTGCTGGATCCCTCTTTGGGGCCCAAGTTGGAGGACTGAAAGAGGGAGAGATTCACAAGGAGGCAGATGGGAAGGCGCCATGGCCATGCAGCGTGGTTCCCATGCAGAACACCAGAAGCAACAGGTAGAAGCAAGCACAATTGGGGTCAGATGCTTGGAACAGAAACCGTGTTTTGAATAAGAAAACAGCAAAGGGGTTGGCAAGATGGCTGGGAGGGGGTGGGAGTGAAGGCCCCACACAAGCCTGACAACCTGAGCTTGATTCTTGAGGGGTAAGGGAAGAACCACCTCCATAGTTATCTTCCAGCGTCCACACATGCATTACCCACATGTACCTGCAAAGGCGTAACAGTTGCATGTACACACACACATAGGCACACACGCAAGCACGCATGCACGCACACACTCACATCCTACCCTTTCCCTACAAACTCTGAAAGGGATCAGTAAGCATTTGGTGACTGGTACATAAGGTCCGAAATTAATGGCCTCTGATTCTGCCACCCCAGGTCCTAGCCACAAGACCTTCCTTTTCTGTTTTCTTAAAACACAGGCATTGTAGACAGCCAGTGACCTTAACCCTCATTTTTCATACTTAGTGTTTATAGCCAGGCTGTTTGCTAAAGATCCCTGCTCCATCTCCTTCCTAATACTTGCAATACCATCCCTGTTGCTCTTAGCAACATTTTATCTTCTACTACTTCTAAAAATAGAAATGCTACGACATCATTAAATAAATCAAACAGAACAAGATGTAGAAAGGAAAAACACTAAACGCTAGAGGATATGCTGGCAACATCTATAACCTGTAGAAAGGAACTGCTACCAAGACATTCTCCTGGAATTGAGGCCAGGACTACTTGAATAATGGCCAGAGTTGTGCTATCTTTTCTTTCTGCCTCCTTCTCCTTCTCACTCCTTCCTTCTTCCTTGAAAGTCTGACTGCCTTGTTCTCTGGGAATAAGATGTGTACCAGGTACCAGCCACTTGGACTCAGACTCCCACTGGTTTACAGTGGTGGGAGTATGGGGTAGTGTTGGGTGTATCTGTGTGGTCCATACAGACTGATCTCTTCCTATCTTGCCTTGATGGCTGGGTGGGACAAAGATGCAGTAATGGAGCCTTTTCCCTCTGGACTTTGCTTTGCAGGGTGTTTCCAGTGGGAAGACCACGGGAAGAACAGTAGATCAGTTCTCTGCTCTGCTCTAAACACACAGGGACACAGGCAGCTGGAGGCTTCAGGACTCCTCCATGGTTTTCTCACCAACTTGGCATGATTAGTGCAGACATTCTGAGTAATCTTACCACCAGTGTTCGTAACTTCCTCTTGGGTAGAATTCCATTCATTAACTAAAATGCAAAACAAAACTATATTTGTCCTCCACTATAGTACTGTCCCATATGGATTTGGGCCTTTTTAGATGGAGAATAGTTACCTCCACAAATGAATGTGATGTGTTCAATATGAACAGACATAAGTATTAGGTTTCAGTGGGTCTATTTGTTGAATTATAATGTGTGGTGCCAGTATCTACTTATTTTCTCTTTAATTTCTGCCTTCTCTTAAATGACATCTATGGGAAAGCACTGAAACTTCATCAACACCTTTTCAGGCATGACAGCAGTGGGAGATGCTACTCCTGAGGAGACACGCCTAGAAAAGAGAATGTGGGTTCCTCAGAAGAGCATGCGTTTGGATATTCTAAGTCATGACTGATGGCATTTCCATTTACCATGGGCAACAGAAACCCTGTGGCCAGAGTTCCTGGGGAGAAAGAGGGCATGTCCCTGAACATTCTCCCAAAGTAAATCATTATCTATTTGTCAGAGATGAGAGAAAATGGTACACACAGATGTTCAGGTGTTCAGCTTTTGGAACAGTCATTGTCTACTTCCCAAATGGCTTTATTAAGTCTAATAAAGCCATTTGGGGGTAGTTTATTAGGATGGTCTTATTTGCTTTTCTCTTAAAACTAAATGATAAAAGATTTGCTAGATTGCAATCAGCAAGGTTGACATGTTATCAATAATCTACATGTCTCCACTCCAAAAAAGTTGCTGGAGAGACTAGGTCATACCCTATAAAGATGAGATGTACAAGGAAAGATGGAAAGGGAAGGGGCAATGGAAGGCTTATCAGGTTTATCACTAATGAACCATCAATGACTGACATGAGCTCTGGGTAGGAGAACAGCTCGGTTCAAACTCTCCACAAGGGAAGCTGTCTCCCAGCCAGTGTCTTGGGAAGATCTGTGAGGACGAAAAGAAACAAAAGAACTTGTGAGAAGAGGCAGGAGGACAGTCTAGCACAAGTCCACAAGCCTTCCACCCTCTGATTTCCTAAAGAGAAAGGGATCTGTTTTGTTTTGTTTGTTTGTTTGTTTATTTTAAAGACCATCCTATGCCCTCATCATATACAGTCTGATCTGTCTGACCTTAAGCACTCAAACTTGTAACAGTGGCCCTGACAATGGCCATATCTGTCCTGTGGCTTATAGGTTTCATGGACTTACAAACAATATACACAAAAAAGGATGGAGAGGGAACAGTTGAAAAATCATCAGATGGCAAGAGGAAGCTGAGTTTGGAAACCTAAGGGGAAAACAGCTTACAAAACTTTGGTGTGATTCCTTCCATCCTCGAGGGCACAGGGCATCACATCTTAATTATATGCTGGTTTTTTCCCCCCTGAGGCTATAGATGCCAGAGGCAGAGGAATTTTGGCCAGAGATGTGGGCATCCTCATAAGGCTTTACAAAGCCAGGAGTTCTCTGTTAAGCAACTAGTTGGATGCTGATTGAAACCCCACTTTTTCATTAATTTGTTTTGAAACAGAGTCTCATACTAGCTAGCCTCAAACTCATTATGTAGTTGACCCTGTCCTTGAATTCCTGATCCTCCTGCCTCAGCCTCCTAAATGCTAGGTTACCTGCATGTGCCACCATACCGAGACAAAATCCACTTAAATCATAAAAAAACAGAAATATAAATGAAAATATTTCCTTGCCTGATGATGGCTCCAAACTAGCATAATAACATAACATCAAATATCACCTTAAAGACAGTCTTATGTTTTCATCAAATAATGTTTCCCCATGATAGCCGGTCAAGTTAGCTTAGATACAGTCTCCCGTGTGTTTAAAATGCTTCCTTCTTTAACACCACCATGTTCTACTAAGCACTACAGCTGGAATCTCCCCATCATCATTCACTTCTTTTGGCAGAAGAACTAATTTTATTAGGGTATAATACCACTGTGTTAGTTCATGCCCACATCTTTGACAGACATCTAAACTCCATTACCTGGCACCTTTCACAGCAACAACAATGCATTTGAAAATGCTGCTTTGAAGCTGGTGAGATGGCTCAGTGGGTAAAGTACTTGCTTTGCCAATCTACTGACATGAGTTCAATCTCTACAATCCACCATGGGTGGTGAGAATCACTCCAGAGTTGTACTTTGACCTCCATGAACACACACACACACACACACACACACACACACACACACACACAATTAAAAAAATAAAATAAAAATGCTGCTTTGCTGGGTATAGTGACACAAGCCTGTAATCCCAGCTAGTTAGGAGGCTGAGGCAGGGGGATTGCAAATTCAGGGCCTACCTAGGTTGCATAAGAACTTCAAGCTTAGCCTGGGAACTCAGTGAGATACCGTCTCAAAACGGGGCAGGGAGGACAGAGACTGGAGAGATGATTCAGTGGTTAAGAACACTTGTTCTTGCAAAGGACCTAGGTTCAGTTCCCAGCACTACCATGGAGGCTAACAACCATCTGTAATTCCAGTTTCAGGGGATCCAAAGCTTCTGTGGGCATCAGGCACACACAGAGAGCACAGACACACATGCAGGCAAAATATCATATACATAAATACATACATAAAGGAGGGGAAAGCTATGTGGGATATTGTAGTGAGATAGTCCTTCTGTGGCACTGACCACGCCCATTGGGGGTGGAGCCATGGGCGGAAGTGACCTGTGGAAGGAGTTCGGAGAGAGAGCCAGGAAAAGCTCTCTTACAGGCATGACTCAGACAGGAGAGGATCGGGTTGAATTTCCTGGTGTTCATCTGTCTAGGTTGTAAGTTATTTCTCCCTGAATAAACATCTATTCGGCCTATTTGTTTATCCTGATCCTTATTCGGCCTATTTGTTTATCCTGATCCTTATTTAACCGCGATAGGATATAGCTTAATTCTATGGGTACCAAGAAAGACAAGAGAAGGAGAGTAGACTTCAGTTCAGGAAGAGAGAGAGATAAAAGGAAGAAAAAAACCTTCAGGGCAACTTAATAAAAGCTTTTATTATTATTAAAATTATGTGGCTGAATCTTTTGACAGAGAACCCTTGCCCTTCACCCAACCTATAATTCCTATCTCTGAAAACTCTGAAGCTAAATCTAGCGGGAACAGTGTGGCCTCACGATCATGAAAGACGCAATGTTGCTTAGAGTCTGCCTGCGCCCCCTAATGCCCTTCACCTTTCTCTACCCTTCATCTCTGTATCTGTCCTTTCTTCCTACTTGATAACAAACATTCTTTACCTTTGGCTCTCCCATTTTATGACCTAGTGATTTGAACTGTAATAAGAATGAATAACGACCTCCCTCTGGCTCATTTCACTGCCGGGGCCAGTGTCACACCATTGAGTTGGCTCAACAGTAGATAGTAGACACCCCCACTTGATGAAGCTTTCCATCAGACCTGGACATGGGACCACCCTGAGCTCACAAGAGGTTTGCTCTAAGAATCGCTTCTCTACTCCATAAGCAAGATGACCTGTGGAAGAATCTGCTGACATCTTCAAGAACAACCATCTTCCAGTGGGACCAGAAACATCACAAAAAAGAGAGGTGTTGCAATGGCCATCTGCTGGTAGACTGGAGATTGAGAACCTGGGTGCTGAGATACTGCAGCAGGATCCCTTGTTTCCCAAGAGTCTTCCCTCGGAGGAGTGCCTGGGAGTGGGCATCAGTGGCAGCTTTTCCAACAAAAGTGCATTTGGTTTCAATTCGCTTTAGTAACAGAGACTAACCCTTAGCAAGATGAGCAACATTAAGTTCCATTGTCAGGCTGAGGAGCTGACTTGGGTGACAGGAAGCTGAACAGTCTCTATACTCTGGAGAAGAAAATGTCTGTGGGTAGCAAGCTTCATTCCCAAGCCTTAAAACAAAACAAACAGTGCACTTATAAGTGCCAGTGTCCGAAAATCAAAGGATCATCTCAAATCATAGTACTGGGAAGGGCCCACAAGAGATCTTCATTCAACTAAGTCAGAAGGTTTGTTTCTTAAATAAGGCATTGTTATGTAATACCGTCTAAGGGCAGAGCAAAGTATTTGGAAATATCTCATGTAGAGCTTTGTATTATCTTCAATAATGAAAAAAGTGAACAAATGAATGAGCCTTTTTTTTTTTTCCTCCTTTGAGATTTGGCAACCTTAAGCTTTGAAGGTTTGTTAAGTGGAAAAGGTACAATGGGACCCAGCTTGAAGTTCCTTTGGCAAAGAAACTCCCCAGGACACTGGTTTATGTCTCAACCCAGACGCGGACTCTCCATCACTGCAGGTTTTCAAAGGCCGTGCCAGGCACATTTCCTTCTCTCTCTGACAGAAAGGAAGGCACACTGGATAAGCTAGCACAGTGGAAGAATTCTGACGCACAAAATGTCCTAATGAAGTGTCCTTCGGGGTAACAAACAGACAATCCTGATCTGGGGATTATGTAACACTATCTTTGATATTATTTAGAAAACAACAGGAGGGAAATGCCATCTGCCCTACGTTCCTCGAGAACATCCAATCAAGGGCTCAGGCATGCTTCCTGGCTTCAGACTGGCTATAAATAAATTTAATAAGGATGAAAAAAGTCACTGCATCATTTACAGTTCTCTCTCAGCTCCAGCTGAGAAAAATCCAGTCCAGATGTTTGTCCTACGAGAGACCAACAGTCACTGGGTGACACTCCCTCCAGAGTATGAAAGCTCTAGAAGAAAGGGGTTGGTTTGGAAGGGAAAGGAGGTTGGCACGGTGGGTGTGGACAAACCCTGTTTGGTACTCACTTAACAGAGACACAGTACTTACCGTATTTTGTGTATGTGTATCTTAGTTTATTAGCCTCCCACTTCCTCAGCCTCCCTCTTAAAGCCACGGGGACTTGGCGGGTGAAGCCTGCAATGGTTGTTCCATAACCTTTGCTTTTAAATTAAATAAATGACCTCAGATTTTAGAGCAGTTGTTGACTCGCAGGGGAAAGTATGCCATTAAAAGTGTGCCAGAAACAGATTTAATTGGTACACGTCCCAAAAAGTGCTCCAAAAAGCACAGGCTTCCCGCATATAGATTTCAGGGAACTGACTCAAAGGCCGCGCTGCTTTGTCAAAATTTGAGATGTGAAACATGGCAGCTGAAAGAGTCCGTATCAAAAGGGTAAATTCAATTCAAGAGATATTAATCTGATTACCTAAGTATGGCAGCGAATCGGATATGGTTCATTGTGCGCTCTTGTTCAACCTGGACAGCTGGAGGAGCCAATGGCTTCCTTTCCCCTGACATATAATTAAGTTTTAAGAGCTGATCAAGTTACGGATACAAAGTTTTAAGAAATATTTCATTCAGGAGTGGCATTTACAGTGCTTGCCTGTTGCAAGACTCATTGTTCATTTTACTTCCTTGAGCCATGCTGGAGAGTGTGTGCATCAGGGTGGAGGGGCTTGGTGTTTGTGTTTCAGGCTACAATAACCGCCTTCTGTGCACCTGCCTGGAGGAAAAACCAGTCCAACAGCCTCCCAAGACAAAAGAGCCCTGTTTCAAGTGCTGAAAACCCAGACATGAACTGACCCTGTCAAATTCCAGCTAGAAAAAAAAATTCAATATTTTCATCCAACCCAGGAGGAGCTAGGTTCCTTTCCCAGCCACACTTCGTCTGAGCAAGGGTCAACAGAATCGCCTCTTTTCCATGAGTCTCCCCACCCTTCTAGATTCCTTTCCTGAAGGCAGAGCTCACAACCTGATATGCTATCACCTGCCCCCAGGGGTCCCTGTCCTTCAGGGGTACCTACATATTTTCTACCTCTTTCCTTCCCAGACCACTCCCAATGCAACCTGACTTCAGCCATGGAAGCACCTCTTCCGAAAGCCATGTGTTACCAACTATGTGTTACAAAGATGTCCCAAACTGTAGTACGCTCACCATTGTAAGAATGCTAGCTAGTAGGCCAATGGGTCAAGACTATACTCTCTCAATTCCTATTATGGTTCTTAATGTCAGTTGGACAAAGGCCATGACTAATTTTAGATGACTTTTCCTGATTGTGTAGGTTTGACTCATACTAATTCATATCGAGAATAAATCACACTAAATTCAACTGATAAGTACATCACTATAAAGGAAATGGTTTCTTGAAAAATCTGAAACAAAGTGAGGTTTCATTCGGGCATTTTACCAGAGGCATTAGCCCAGGTAACAGATGAGCAACTCTCAAAGGGAGGTGGGAAGGGGTGACTAACCTAATTTGAGACTACAAGTTGGTTGCAACACCAGAAATGACCTGTGAATTATAGTCTCCTATTTCTTTGAGTGGAGAGGGAAATAAATTACATTATGATTCTGACATTTATCTTAAGCTGCCTTTGGTAGTGAGGCCCTGGCTGACAACCATTTTTGAATATTCTTGTTGATGAACAGCTACACTTTCAAGGGTTAACAGCTTTCTCAAAACCGCTTCAATAGTTACATTGAACTATAGCCCCAAGGGGCAGAAAAACCAGATGATCAGCAGAGGGAAGCCAGGTTCCCTGACATAACCACGCACCAGCATGTTTTTAATTGTTTGTGTCTGGAGTGAGACTAGGAACCAAGGAATAGTTCATCTGATTTGGTGCTCAGTAAAAAGCTAGCCAAGAAAAAGAGTTGCCCACCTCAGATATAAGCTACACTGAGCTAAGTTGGCCAGTCTGGTGAATTCTCAGTGAAGCATGCAGTTGAATCACAGCCTGTCACTTTACCAGTAGATGTGACAGTGCCAAAGCCTGTCTATCAGATGATATCCGGGATGCTGCATGTGCTGTGACTCAAGATGCCTAGTCAAGGGGTCTATTTTAGTTCTGTTCTGATATCCTGTGATGGCAGCCCATGCCATCACCACAAAGACCGTGTCATTAACAAAGGCTCACCTTCTCCCTCCATTCTCCCTTAATAACATTTATGTATTTATTTATTGGCAGGCACCTGTGTGCCAAGACATGCACATGAAGATCATAGAATAATTTGGTTTTCTCCTTTGATCATGGGGGTTCCGGGAATCAAACTCAGGTTGTCAGGCTTGGCAGCATTTACCTGCTGAGCCATCCTACTGGACTTGACCTTTCTCCCTCATTCTTGGCAACTCATTAGGTGCTGAATAGCAGTGAGACCCAAACTGTTACATGTACATGAACCTCACTATCAGGCCTTCCTGTTTTGTTTATCTTTCCCCATCTAATCAACTAAAGCACAACACCTGATCAACTCAGATCTTAGGTTTAGCTTCAGTATGGTATGCAGAAATTCTAAGGTTCCAATCAGACAAGCTGACCATCTGAACCAGCTTTTACTTCCAGACAGTAGGGCCAAAGCTAAAACTGACCTTGTTATACTCTGAGCAACTAGAAAGAATTTTATGTTATAGGTGCTCTACTCATCATGAATGGATGGATTAATCAACAAACAATTGAATGGATGGAGCTGATGCTCAGACTCGGGGTTTAGGGCCAGTGAGAGATGCCTTTGTGGGTAAAGGTGTCTGCTACCAAGGCTGATGATCTGTGTTTGACCCCTGCAATCCACATGATGAAAGGAGAGGACCAACTCCTGCAAACTGTCCTCTGATCCCCACACACATGCTGTGGCATGAACACCTCAAACAACTAACTAACTAACTAAATAAATAAATAAATACATAAATGTGGTTGTACAGTCTTACTTGTCTTGAGATAATAAAGAATTCTCCAAAGAAAACAAGGGAGACAGTTGAACTAGACCCAATGCCAGAAATATATATCCCTCTCAGTGGGACATGGGAAGCAAAAACTAGAAACTTTCTGGTTTTAAAACTTCCTATTCCTAATGTGTTGTATATAACTTAATTGCACAGTTGTTTTCACTAGGCTTTACAGATAATATGCTAAATATTGATGGGTTGTAGATTCAAAATGCAAAGACTGCTGCTTCAGATAACCGGCATAAAACTGGCAAGGAAGATGCCAAATGCCTGTACAGGGGTTGGTCCAGTATGGGGTTTACACTGCTTATCATTACAGTATATAGAGAGAAGCCTGCCTGAGACTCAGAGGATACAGCCCTTGCTTTGTAAAGATGGAATGCAACTCTATAAACACTGAAAAAGGCCAATAGATGTCATTTAGTGGCCAAGTGAAATGAGGGCCAGAGACTTGCTTAAACAGCAGTTGGTAACAGAGGTAGTCCTTGGATCCAAGTTCCCTTGTTTGAAATGCAATGCTTTGTCATTGTTAACACAGACTCCTTCCTGAATATCTGCCAATGGAGAGATTCCAGGGGTAGGAGTGGGATTGGTGTGGTACTAGGAAGTAGCCTTGAGTCCACTCAGCTCTGGCAACAACAGACATGTGACCGGAAGTCTCCCTGTGTAGACACTTGAGACCTGTGTATGTTGTGCTGATGAGCAGGCTCGGAAGCCAGACATCAGATTTGACACCATATTGATTATTGTGATGATATCAGCATCAGCAAGCTACATACGTGCTCTGTGCTTCAGTTCCTTTGTTTACAAAATAAATAAGTGAACTTCACAAGCTCCTCTAAGAGTTAGGTTCAAGAATGAAGAGACAGACGACTGAATAGATTTTTTTAACTAGCTGCACATCTGACAGAGGGTTAGTAAATAATGCAAACAACAACAGCAACAACAACAAAACCCACCCCAACACAATTAAAATTTGGGGCATGGAACTAAAAAGAGTTCTTAGTAGAAGAAATACAAATGTCTGGTAATTTTTAGTTTTAATCATCACACAATTAAAACTACTTTGTGATTTCTTCTTACCTCAGTCAGAATGGCTAAGATTAAAAAAAAAAAAAAAAAAAAAGAAAAGACAAAACATTCTGGCATGGATGTGGGGAAAGGAAGATATACATTGTTGTGTGTGGAAATGTAAGGCAGGACAGTCACTATTGAAATCAGTTGGGAAGCTCAAAAAACAAAAAAAAAAAAAAACCTAGGAACAGATCTACCACAGGATCAAGCTATACCACTCCTGGGCACATTCCTACTAGAGATAACTGACTCATTCATGTTCATTGCTGCTCTGATCACAATATCCAGGAAATAGCCCAGATGTCTACCAACAGATGATTGGATAATGAAAATGTGGTATATTTATATGATGGAATACTGTTCAGCTATAAGAAAAAATAAATTGTGAAATTTGCAGGTAAACGGACAGAGCTGGAAATAATCCTTCTGAGTGAGGCAACCTAAATCCAGAAAGACAAATGACACATGTTCTCCATCATACATGGATGCTAGCTTTGAATCTTTTGATATGTGAATTAAATTGTGGTACCCACAGAAGGCAGGAAACTGGGAGAATAGAGCATAGGAAGTATAAAGGGGGAGGGGAAAATAAAGGAACAGGAATGGTTAAATGGAGTGATGGGGGATGGGAGGCAGATTGGAGGAATGAGTATGGGAGGGATTACTAACTCTAAAGACCTTTGAAAATGTCACCTGAAAACCACCTATGGCAGAAGCTTAAAATTCACACACACACACACACACACACACACACACACACACACACACACACACGAGAGAGAGAGAGAGAGAGAGAGAGAGAGAGAAAGAGAGAGAGAGAGTTTAAATGGAGTTACTCTAAAATTACTCATGATAGGATGACAATGTGTCTCCCAGACACCATAGGATATCTAATAATAAGCCCAGTGCCTGATATGGGTTATCTCTTTTCTAGTTGTTGGTCAGTGGAACTTGGAACTTAATAGAACACTCCTTGCCCCCGAAAAAGGCTATTGTCTTTGCTCTTGTTTACTCCCTGGAACTTGATGGTAAGACCCTGTTGAAGATACCACATACCTGAGTTATAGGACAAAGAGAAATCACCTCCCTGCCTTCCTCATTCGCTAGCTTTCTTGGTGCTGAAAGGTTCTGTTTAGGAACCAGGGGAGAAGAGTAACCAACAGTCCTATACAGCTGTGAACCCTGTGAACTACAATAATGACTACCTTGTCAAGATAGTAGCACAACTGTCATGGGAATAACCAACCACTTTCTGATTAGACTGAAAGCCTACACTACAAGATAAAACTCATGCCGGGTACCATTAGTTTATTGGGGGTCTTAGGATTACTACTGCTATGATAAAACACCATGACCAAAAGCAACTTGGAGAGGAAAGGGCTTATTTGGTTTACACTTCCAAATCACTGTTCATCATCTAAGGAAGTCAGGAGAAGAACTCAAACATGGAGGCAGGAACTGATGCAGAGGGCACAGAGGAGTGTTGCTTACTGGCTTTCTCCTCAGGGCTTGGTCAGCCTACTTTCTTATAGAACCTAGGACCACCAGCCTAGGGAAGGCACCACCCACAAGGGACTGGGTCCTCCCACATCAGTCACTAAGAAAATTCCATGTAAGCTTGCCTTCAGCCCAATCTTATGGAGCTATTTTCTCAATTGAGGTTTCCTCCTTTCAGATAACTCTAGCCAAAACACTGTGGCTAGCTAGGTCATAGGTTCTAGAGTGGAACTTAAGACCATTCATTAATTGGCTAAATGGGCATAGAATACACTGCCCCAAGTTCTTATCTTTTTACCAATACATATGTGATTCTCTCAACCCTCATCAAAGAATCTTCTTTTTGTAGTAGATAGTAATTTACACAGAACCCCACAACTGGTAAACATGCAGAGGACTGTGGAATCCTCCACCTTAAGTGAGGTATCTATATTACACCTCCTCCATCCACAGATCAGGGATCACCGAGGGGAAAGGGGGTAGGAATTATAAGAACCAGAGGTGATGGACACTGGCAATGAAACAGTATTTGATGGACACAACAGCACCATTGCACACCTGAACTTACAGTGGCTGTGGCTCTATGCACAAGACTTGCTGGAGCCCAAGCCAGTCAAAGTTCCCAGTGTAGATGTGGGGATGGGCTTATGAAGTCACACTCCTAGCTGAGGCACTACTGGCAACTGATGGCTGCTGAGGTAGGGAGAGTCAGTTTTTGTCAGGGTTATAAACTTTGAGAGAACACCCATTCTATACCCATGCACATATAGACAGCACCAAGTAGACCCCAGTGTGTTAAAAAAAAAAAAAAAGGACACATAAAGTTGGGAGAAAAGAATGGAAGATAGAAAAGGAATTGGAGGGAAGGTAATGAGGGTGAATTTGATCAAAACACTTTAATTATAACCATGTGTGAAATTTTCAAGCAACAGAAAAGGAGGAAAAAAAAAAACTTAAAAGAGCAGAAACAACATAAAGGGCTTGATCACAGCACTGGGGAAAAAAACTGACCCTTATAAACTTATTGAATTTTATTAGTGCATGGTACAGTGTCTAGTATATACTAGTCAGCTGACATTACTGTTGCAACCATTGGTAAAAGGAACATGAAGCATGCATATATTTATTTCCACAGTGTCATCTGGAACTTTAAATAATTTGCTATTTTTCTTTTACCCCCTAACAATGAATTATAGGTAACCTGACATTATTTCTAACCATAAGATGCCTTGATAAATGGATGGAGAGCTGAACTATTTTAAGACAGGGACTCCTATAGCACAGACTGGTCTCAAACTCACTATGTAGCTCAGGATGATCTTGAACTGCCGATCTTCCTTCTACCCAGCTCCCAAGTGTTAGGCTAACAAACATGAGTTACCAAGTCAGACTCACATGATATTTTTTCAGAAACCTAATATACCAAATAAATCTCTCCTAGGCCAATGAGATAGGAAATCAGAACTAGATCTGGCCACTGAGAACCTAAGAAAGGCTAATGTATACTGAGAAGTTCTGATTTACATAAGGTTAGAATTATCCCTACCCCAAAGAGATCAAGATCGGAGTGCACCTGTTTCATCTCTATTACTTCTAGTCTATAAATTACTACTTGAGGAATATCTTCTAAATACAAAATGGCTTGATTACTTCTCTTTTTTTGATGGCTGGATATCAGCCTCATGAAAATAACTCAAACTGACTAGCTTAATGGAGATCTTTCACACTTGGGTCTCCAGCTCTTATCTATAGCTTCCTTTATTCAATCACACTTCCTTCCTTCTTTCCTTCATCCCTTTCTTCCTTGTTCCCACCATATGTCCATCTGTCCATATGTCTGTCTCTTCCTCTCTCCCTTCCTTCCTTTAAACCTTTGCTTGGAGCATCACCCCTCTCTTCTTAGGAACTGCTAAGGCTCCTTCAAGGCCCAATTGAAGTTCCAGTTTGCTGTACAGTCTTCCTACAGAGCCCCCTCCCCGAGCTAGGAGTTTCATGCTTTCACACCACAATCTCTCAAAAACCTGTGGCAGCAAATACACTTTGTTACCCTGTTCATTACTGTTCATTACACACACCATTACCTGTGAGCTTCCTAATCGGTAGGGACTGGAGTGTCTGTCTCAGAGTCCTGAACACCTATCTAACACAGGAGCTAACAGATCAGAGGTGTCTAATAAACTCCCTTAGAGCATACGATTAAAGTTCCCCAGTCACCACCCTTGTGTGAGTGAGAGGCTGCACCTTCAAAAGCTGAGTCCCTGCACTTCTGCGCTTTCTGGTCTGACACTTTCTCTGTCCCCTCATCACCACTCATCTTACAGTTAGTGCTGATACACACTGAAGGAATTTAGGGACATTCATGATGTGTGAAATCATTAAAAATTGCAACGGTTATGTCATGCCTTAGCCCTAAAGCTCTAAGCAAGACTTCCCCTTTTGCCTGCAGAGGCCTCATTCACCCACCAGACATGTTGAGCAACTTATCTTTCCTGTCAGTGTTCCTGTCTGTGAGGACCTAAGAGTCCACAGAGTCCTGCCTCATGGAGCTTACATTTTTAATGAATCAAGATAGGATTTTCTTGCTGGTTTACTGTAATTTGGGGGTAGCAGCTGAGAGAGAATGCTATTTTCTCAGGGTTCAGTTTCATCCCCAGAGGAACAAGCAACTTCTCCCTTGAGATCCGGGCTTTGGATCTACCCTTGATAATCCAAGCCACTCTGACACTGACTTTTTCTTGAGCTCTGCCTTTGAAGATTTCAGTTGTATGTCTGATATAAATATCTTTGGGGAACAACTTCTCCTTGTCAATTCATTTGTTGTTATTGGAACAGATCATTTGTACAAAGTAATTTGATAGTGCCATGTTTGCATTTGTTTACTTTGACAGAGTCTTGGTGGGTAGCTCAGAAAGGCCTTGAATTTCTGTTCTTCTTGCCTCAGCCTTCCCATGTTGGAATTACAGGCATGCATCCCCACACTCAGCTTATTTTCATATTTTTTTTCAGCTTCATTCATTTATATATCATATTTAAAACAGACTGTCCTGTTAATTTCTTGACCATCTTATTACCCATTATTTATAGCTACAAGTGATATTGCTAGGAAATATGGATTCTCTTAGCTGTTTTTTATGGGCCTAATATAGATGGAAATATAATTAATAAAATCAACAACTGCTCAACACACACATACACACACACAGCACTTAACTCATAACTCTAGAGCCTCTCCTACATATAGCAGTTTTGCTCCAGCTTATTTCAGATCACAGCAAGAATACAGCTTGTGGGTGTAGAATTTCCAGTGCATGCTTCTCAGTTACTAAGGTGACAACTGGTCTCCCCACCTTCACACTGTTCTAAGCCATTGACAGGTGATGGCTGCTCAAGGACTATAGTCTGTGCTAGTGTGTATCTGTTCCTGGATATGAGGCAAAGTAATTACAGTTAGGTTTAGGCCCCATATCTAAACTAACAATTAATAATTCAAAATAAATAGTGAACTTTGGATAAACAAAAGAGATCTCTCTTCCCCATGAAGGAAAACTTTAGGCAGGGTTTCTCTGTGTAGCCCCGGCTGTCCTGGAACTCACTCTATAGCTCAGGCTGGCCTCA
Source organism: Phodopus roborovskii (assembly GCF_943737965.1). NCBI lineage: Eukaryota > Metazoa > Chordata > Mammalia > Rodentia > Cricetidae > Phodopus > Phodopus roborovskii. The sequence goes on along the minus strand of NW_026126515.1, from coordinate 1,515,856 downwards.
AACTCAGAGATTCCTCTGCCTCTGCTTACCAAGTACTGAGATTAAAGATGTGTGCTACCACTGCCCAGCTTTTTAAAATCACAGTACATTGTCTTGAAGATATGGGCTCATGATAGGTAACTAATACTAAAATCTCAAGGGAGAGGACACCGAGAATGGGCAGGTCTGAAAGAATGAACATAGCCCTCTTATCAAGTTACCCTAAGACTTCTCAACAGGCAAAGTCCCTCCATTAGATGCTATGTTGTGCCTGCAGCAAAGGATCCTGCCCCACTTCGTGGGACCCGGTGAAAAGAGAAGAGCACTGAATATTTCATTTGTCATAAAACTTCTTGATTCCAACTGATTTAATGAAAATATAAGCAATGCATAGAATGACCAGGTTGGCTGGATCAACTAATCTATAAGATCAAGGCAGAGTACAATGGAAAGCCAAAGTGCAGATAAAAGAGAATAGAATGACTAAGCTTCAGTACATCTGACTGCCATTTGGCTATATTTTGGTTCTTATTTGCATATAGGTAAGAGAATCTCAACTAAATCTTTACAGAAGAACTGGGTAGGTTAATATGTAAATTTTGGAACCAGTCTCTGTGGATTGGAATCTAGGCTCTACTTGCTGCCATATAAGCCCTAGGCTCTAGGCCTAGCCCCTTTGTCTGTAAGATGGGATAATGAATACTGCCTTTTTATAGAGTTGTAAGGATTCTATATGATAATGGCAAAACAATGTCAGGCACACAGTCCATGGTTCATACACACTAGTAATGTTTATTAATGGGCTTGAAATTTAGCATCCTTCTGTTCTTGCTTTCAAAAGAGTCCTGAAACCTTCTAGTATCTTCTCTGTCCCAGCCTACAGGGAACACCACTGTCGAACTAGTGAGAACTGAGAGGAAAACACATCCATCTTGGTACCCATGATACTTCCCATAGAGACTCACTGAACCATCAGTGATCCTCAAATTGCGATCTCTGGACCACCACCATCCTATCCTCAACAGCTCAGAACCTGGGTGTCTGATAAAATCTTTATTTACCACCCAGAGCAACTGAAACTCTAGGAGCAGAAGTCTGGGAACGTGGGTTCCCAGCTAAAGCCCAAGAACCACCAGAAGAAAGGCTCCGGTGGAGAAATGTCTCCACACTTTCACTGAAGAGCAGATCTAATTGGAGAAGTCCCCCATCTTCTTTGAGCACATGGCTCTGGAAGGAATAACACAAGCGCCTAGGTCAGAGTTTGGCTGGGCTGTTCTTAAGCTATTCTACCGGGCTGGGCCTTGTGACACTCCATCTACTAATCACAGTCAATTCTACAAATAACTTCTGAAAGGACTTCATGTCACATTACAACACAAACTAAACAAATCAGCTATTTCTCCTTCTCATCATCAATCTGACCCATTGGCCTCCCACTCTTGGTATAGTCTCTGTGATGATAGCCAATAAGGATATCTTCCCAGCAATTCCTTCCACCTGGAAAACCTCCTGGACCATATATTTTCTTTGGCCCAGTTACCTCTGCAGCTGAGGCAACCCACAAAGCTAGGTTTGGGTGACTGCATACCTTTGATTTTCTTTACCCTTAGACCTTAACAAAAGGTGTGCAGCTCTGGAAAATCAGATAGTAAATTCTAAATGGTAAAGAGGTATGAGAATAAGGGGAAATATCTTCATAATATCTGTCCCAGAGCAAGACACTGAGATGGATGCCTGTAATCCTAACATCTCAGAGGCAGTGACAGGAGGGTCACAGATTTAAGGCCAACCTGGGCTATGTAGTGAAACCTTGTCTCAAAACAAAACCAAGTCCATAAGATGGCTTCATGAGTAAAGGGGCTCACTAAGCCTGATGATGAATTTTGCTCTGGGTTATTTTGATCACACCCTGACACTCCTGAGACTGACAATAAAGTTAACTTTGAATCAGAGGGCTGAGATTGCTACTAGCTGACCAAAATTTGCTATAGAGGTTTTGGAGGACTGAAGACATAGAGAGAGACACAGGAAGTAGTAGAGTAGGGCTTACATAGATTCTTGGCTCTTTTGGATGGAAGAAAGAGAGAGAGGAGGTCACTGGTTACTTCTCTGATCACTCAGGTTCTTACCCCGAGTTTTTAATTGATAAAAAATAATCAGATACATGCTTCAGAATTTCACCCCTGGGATTTACATGGTAGAAGGAAAGAACCAATTCCCACAAGTTCTTCTCTGACCTGCCCACATGTATGTGCCACTGTGCCACATACATACACACACATGTGTGCCCACATACATAAAGAAATATAACTTTAAAAATTTAAATGAGAGAAAAAAAAAACCCATACATATATCCAGGTCCCCCAAAACTACCCGGAAGATTGTTCTCTCTGCTGGTCATTAATGAGGCTGTGTACCACACCTGGGCTTCACCTGTGGCTTCCTTTACCAAATGGGTACAGATCTCATGATTGGAAGCACTTCCTGGAGTTTGACTTCACTGTTCCCTTTCTGCTTTGATCCCTCAGCCATGGTTATATTGCCTTCTTGGCTCCTTGCTGAAAACCCTCAACTACCTCCCCACCCCTTGAGATTTACAGCTTTTCTGACATTTGTAGGCTGTGCCCATCTCCTCTCAACTCCAGTTTCGCATAATATTTAGACTTTCCTTAGCCAAACACCACACATTTTTTGTGCTTTTAATCTTTTTTTTTCCTATAAATTAAGACTTTTCATGGCATCCAAACAGTTGCTGGAAATAATATAGGCATAGTCAAGTACCACAAATTCTAGAATGTAGGGAATGTGAGATGCGGGCAGATGTGTGTGCCCTTATGAAGAGAAACACATGAAATGCCTTGTATGTTGACATATGTCTGTGGCTTTGGAATAAAAATCTGAAAGACCACTGGATCCTTAAATATCTTGATCTAAAACTTACTCCTAAGGCACTGCAGTGACCAAATCTAAGGTTTCATGGGAAGCATGGTGACTTCTGTCCCTGGCACTACCCCTTTCACACACTGTGTGGCTTTGAACAATCAATCCCCTTCTCTCCTTCATGCTTCAGTTGCTTGAGGCGTACTAAGAAATTCATCATTTTAAGACATTTTATAGCACTATGGAAATGCTAATGCAAATGCTGTTAATAAGAGCAGTTACTATTAACCTCAAAGTCACATGGTAATACCTGATGCCAATTATACCAAAAGCACCAATTATAGCCATACATCAAACCCCTGAAGAGTGGGTATGAACCCACTCCACCCATATCCTCGTCTACATGATCTACACAAACCTATGAACTTCAGTGTGAGCTTGAACTCTGAAAGGCCTTGGAATTAACTTGTGGAGAGAGTTGGCTAACTTGACCAACCCACCCAAAAGTTGTGGTTAATGGATTACAAATTTGGGTAATGTAGAACAATAAATCACAACTAAAATAATAAAGCTGAAAGTACACACAATTTAAGCAGAAACACCAGTGTTTTTTATCGGAAATGAAAGAAACCATTGATCATAGCAACTGTCTGAGATTAGCAGGGAGCCACATTTTCAAACATCCTGCAGTAAATCCAGAGCAGATCCAGCTGGAAAGCAAGAGTGGAAATAAAACTAGAAAATTCATACCATGCTTTGAAGTCTGCTTCTCTCACAACCACGAGTCCCTGCTTCGCCCCAACCATTCTGAGCTGCTTTTGCTTGCTAAATTTATTTTAAAAGACACACAAGCCACACACACTTGCATATAATCTTTCAAATGGACTCCAGCTTTTTGCAAGGGTGGCTTGTTAGGGAATTTGAATCCCAAAAATACTTTTTCTTGCAAATGAAATCAGCCATCAATTCCCTTGACTGCAACAGGAATAGAAAGACGTTCCAGCATTGAAACTAAAAAAACACTTTTTGTTCTAGTAAGACATGCGTTTTACTTTTCTTTTGTTCTATCCTTGACCCTTCCATGCACTTTCAAGTGTTAGTTTCCATGTGCTATAATCTACCAAAGACTACTAACAGAGATAAGAAGATACCAACATGCCAGATGCCAGAATGCAAGATAGAAGCCTAGTAATGCCTTCCATCCCATGAAGCCACCTGAGATTCCTTGAGTAGGCCATGCCACTGTATTGAAAAGTTACTGCTACCCTCTTAACCTATCAGAAGAAAGCAAGCTAAAGGCATCGGTTGAACAGAACTGCAGTCTTGCTACTGCACATCAATGTCACCTATAAACTACGCCCCAGGATAGTTCTGCTCAAATCCCAGATCAGTGTAGGATATGCATTTATGGGCAGTGAATCATTAGATCCTTTCTCTAAAGATCAAATGGGGAAAGAGTCCCTGTGACTGAGGCCAGGCATTGAAGGGGCCCAACCTGTGGTCTTTTTAGTGGATACAAGGAAGAAGCAAGAGCTAAGAAATGGGAAAGTTGAAATAACTGAACTCTGACAACTTAGGTGGAAGGGTTTCTGCCAATATAACAAGAAACTGAAAGATACTTTGAATGACAGTACCTACCCAGGCTTAGAATTATGGAAAATGTAAAACAATAAAAATTATTTTTACCCAATCTCTTTTGTGAAACATCAGGTTGGGCAAATACAACATTGTTGAAGTCTTTTCCAGCCCTGATATTACTGTAAGACCATAAGGGGGGTCTAAAGATCAACCCACTGGTGAGATTGTAATTCTAATATACAGAGTGGGGCAAATTACCTCATTGCTGCGGCATACCTTCCATGCCTCCTCCCCCTATATTTCGTCTTTCTCACTTTGCATATGTTTCTGGGCTTGTCTGTCTCTCGGTTCTCTTTGGATCTCTTCCCTACAAACACAGACACAATTGGAAGTGTGTGTAACCCCGAGGGACTAAGAAGCACACTGGGATGGGATGACTTCACAATTTCGGTAAGTTTGCATGAACCCTGAAAGTTCTATATTCTTGAGTTAATGAGAGAGCTTGTGAAAGGCAGACTGCAAAATACCAAGTAATTGCAGGTGTCCTCTTAAGAATTCCTTCTCAAGGCACAAGCTATAAGGCAAGAGTAGGTAGGTTGGGAAAGGCCTTGGCCTATGGGGTCTACTCCTCCCTTGTTTGGCCCTCCCATCCAGGGTAACTAACTCAACCCTAGGAGAAAACCTCAATGCAGGGACTCAGATCATGGACCCAGCACTGGGAGTGTTTAATGCAGACAACAACCCGGGCACAAACTGACTAAGGGAGAGACAGCAACACAAAAACAAAGAACTCTCAACTCTACAAACACTGGGAGGGCAACAGCTGGTCAGCTGAGATGAAAGGAGCTGGAGGGCGCCTCCCATCTCCTGACTTCTCCTCCCCCATAGTAGCCAGCCAGGACTTACTTTTATAGCCCTGTGCAGATGACCTTGTTCCAGCTAAGATAGGGGAGTCTTTGATCTCAGCAGGGGATGCTCTGGGCCTGCAGCTGGCAGATATTAATAGCACAGGATCAGCTTGGGCAGAAGAGATGGCTCAGTTGGACCAGGTCACTTGCATTCCCTTTTCTGCATCAGAGCAGAAGGGACTTCATTTCCCGGATCAGCTCCTGCTGGGTGATCTGGGTCAACCCAGATCATTTTATTGCTGGCTGCTCTTGGCTGCCTGCTCTCACCCCACAACTGTTTTCAAGAGAGAACAGTTTAATGCTGGGGGTTGGGGGCTCTGCTCTGCAGCTGAAACCCATTACACGACTCTGGAAACCAGAGGAGCCTCCCCTGGCTGGGTGCTTCTTAGCTGCAGACCCACCTCAACATGTCAGCACTGGGAAAGACTTGAGCAATCTTTGACTCCTTCAAAGTAACATCAGACAGGAAAAAAAAACAACTGAGGTCCAAAAGATCTGCCCAGGGTCATAGCTATCACATAGGCAAAGGTGACCAAATAAAGCACTAAAACCACAAGTAGTTTATTCTATTTTGTGTCATATATTTCAGATCTCTCTCGCAGAAACTTAGGGACCACTGCAATACATTTGAGCAAGAGCGAATGTTCTAAGAAATGCTCCCTCCCCCTTGGTGTGGTTTTTGTTTTTTGTTTTGTTTATTTTTGTGTTTTGTTGTTGTTGTTGTTTTATCTGAAGTTCTGGGGATAAAATATCACTGTGTCATGGCTATTAGGCAAGTGCTCTCCCCAGCCAAAATATGTTTATTTTAGTGCACTGGTAAGTAACTCCATTATAAACTTTGGGAAAAATATTTCTATGTCCTCTTTACATGTCCCCACAATACAAGAAAATGCCTTAAAAAACAAAACAAGACAAAAAACCAACTGTTTCAATTGCTGCTAGGGTTTCATAATTAGGGATAGTTAGTTACCCACAGATGAGCTAGGAACCCCGGTTTCTATGAACAGCTCATTTTCCTGTTGCCATCACACTAGAATTCAAAGCCATTTATTGCCTCTTCATTTTGTTCTACTTCTTTGCTTAATGTAAATCAGGGCGCCAAGAGAAAGAAATTCACTTATTTTCAAATAAAGAAGAAAGATATTCTCTTCTTGTTCCCTCAGAGCTGAACAAGGCAAGCAGCTGTGTGTGTGTGTGTGTGTGTGTGTGTGTGCGCGCGCGCATGTGTGATGTAAAAGAATTTTTAGTGACATTCAATCTAGGCAGAGTGCTGGTCACTACTTTCTGTGACACTCACTTAATATCTCTCTCACTGCTTACAGTATGCCTAAGACTTCTGGTTGGTCACTGTGATAAAACATGCATACAAAAAGAACACAGCATAGGGCTGGTTATGTATTCAGTAGTAAAGCACTTGCTATTATAACATGCATGAGGCAGTAAGTTCACTATCTAACACAATAAGAAACATCTACTGATGTTTTAAAACTGTTATGAACAGTGGACCTTCTTAGAACGTTTCTTTACATACCCAAGCAGGCAGAGAAGACAAAGAGGAGGGAGAGAGTAAGACCAATGATGCAGGTCAGGGGATTCTATGCAAGAAGCAGCCTTTGAGTCCAGAGGAGTGGCCTTGGGAAGAGGGCTAAGGGATCAAAAGAGAAACAGAGGGAAGGGCAACAGAAGATTGCATGCTTGACATAGATGCTTCGTTCAAGGACTTAGTGGATTGACCAGCAAGGGGAGGGCTGACCCGGAAAGGTTAAGAAGGATTAACCTTATTTAGTGGGGATCTAGAAACTAGTCCACTCGAAAGAAAAACACTGAAGTTTTTGCTTTTACTGACCCCACCTTGTAGTACATGGTTGTTACAATAAACCCCAAGTCCCTGAATATTTTTAATTGGTACACTTATTTTAGCACATCCTCAGAAAGGGCTATCTTCAGCACTTTGAGTAGGAGGGAGACACCCTGGAGGAAGGCCAGACAGCAGAATGGAAACAGAGTGCTTTATAGGGTTTATTAAAATGAGCCAATTATGAGTTTTAATAAATCACTTGATTGTAACACAAATCACAGAGGAAACGACGGGGCACATGAAAGATATATTTGGAAAGAAATCTAAAGCCAATTTGATGAGAGGAGTCAAAAGGGAGGTGAATTCCAGCTATTTGAGGTTCTCAGCTCAGGTGGCAGGAGGGTGACAGATCACTGAATGTGGACAGAAGGGACAGAGAACAGTTTTCATTACTATGTCAGTAGTTCTCACTATGAAAAAGAACACCAAAAACGCAGGCATGTGGGGCTTCCAACCTGAGACAAAAGCAGTGTCGATCCTCGAAGACTACCTGGCCAGGCAGTCAGGAGCTTTTCTAGGTCTGCAAGTCCCCTGTCTTCCATCCTGACCAGTTCTCAGAAAGCAGAGAGGGAAGGTAAGCCTGGAAGAGCTGTGTGCGTCTACCCTAGCACTGTGCCCCAAAATCAGCTGCTACTAGAAAAGCTCATAAATGCCAAGGGAGGACTTTTGACAAAATTAGAAACCACCTTCTGGCTGCTGATGTAGTTTCCCCAACTACTCAAGGTTCACTGCCCTCAAAATCCCAGCCAGTCTGACCTTTGCTGGTAGGAGGCGGTAGAGAAAATGGGCAGATTTACAACTGCGGAGACTTTGTCTTGCTCCTTCTGCAAAGCTGACCAGGAATGGCACACCTCTTGTACATGGAATCATGGCACATTTTTAGGCAGTCCAGAGGTGCTCAATACAAAAAGATGGGGAGATCGCAGTGGGACCACTAGTAAAGGCAATGCTGGAGCATCAGTCTTAGAAGCAGCAACTGGCACCACAGAGGGCTGACAAGACTCCCTCCCGGGGAGATGATGGATGTGTGTGAAGATGGCTCAAAGGGAACTCACTCAGAGACAGACAAGAATAGATCAGGTGCCAGGTAAGAAGTCCAAGCCTAAATCACCAGGCTCCAGCAGGCTGCACTGACCAGTGTCCAGTAGCCTTGTCTCCAAGCTCTCAGCAGGAGGCAGGAGGCTGTATATCAGTGTCAAGTTTCAGTCTCTCCAGGACAGATCTTTACCTTCAGACAGGGACAAATCATCAGCCGGAGACACCAGGTCTGCTTGAGAAGGGAGGGCTCCACTCAGATGGGTCGTAATTTGATTCGTCAAGATAACCTGTGAACAGACAGGGGGGTGGGGAGAAGAAAGAGAGAAGACCAAATTAATTATTAGAGCTATCAAAAGGCAGACTGTGGTTTAGGAGGAGAGTGATAAAGCCAGGTAGGAAAACCCCAGCTCTAACTTTCACCAGCTTATCTTCAGGCAGGGCCTAGCGATATTCAACACCCAGAAAACAGAAGCAGGTGGGCTTTCTTCAGAGCTAACATGGATGACTGAGTCTCCCCAAATGCTGAGCAGGCTCAAAAGTGCACACCCCACATTTTATGAAGTTTATCAATCTTTTGAAAACTAGGTCCCAAATCTAAGCTACCACTTAGCTTACTGACTCAAAAGCAATCATTTAAAGTTTGGAGGCCACTGGGTTCTTCCCGTCATCCCCAGAGTCAGGTTTATTTCCAATGTGTGAAACAGAAATAAGATTCATTTCTAAAAGACTAACATAGGCTTCTTTCTAAGTTAGTTGATGAAACCAGAGAAGTACCATGTCACTATGCATTTAAGGCATAAGTTTAACATGACTTTATTAAAAACTAAAGTTCACAGCATTTAAAATTCCTGGAAAGGACTTGCTGCACATGACCCAATGCTATACAAGGCTTTTATATGTGGTAAGCCAAGAAACGTTCTTTCCCTTAAAAATTTCCATTAGTGAAGTGCATTCTATTGTTTAATAATCTTAAGAGAGAATAAAGTGCAGACTCTTGGTTAGATAAAAAATTCCAAAAGCAAACTCATTTTCAAAAGTCCTGGGTGAAGTTCTCATCACCAATAGGAACCACTGGGCATCGTGGTCACTTGAAGGAAACATCTCCTCATGCACAACTCAGTGCTTGGAATGTGTACCTAATAGAACAGAACTGTCTTGGTCTGTCGAGAGGGTTAGCTTTTGGGTTTGCCATCCTATTATAAACAGAATAATCTCTCTTTTTAAAGATTTCTTGTGACGCTGGGGATTGAACCCAGGATTTTGTGAATGCTAGCCAAGTACTCTACCTCTGGCTACAATGCAAGGCATCCACATAACCCAGCTTTTCTACCATATCTCTATCACTATCTCTTAATGGGCCAGTGGCATATATAAATCCTGAACCAATGGCAGCCTAATTGAGGGGTGAGGAGGGAGAAGAATGACAAGGTCAGGTTAAGATTGAGGGGCTGGATTAGCAGAGACAAGGTCTCAGAGGAGTCATATGGAGGACACTTGGCATATTCGGCCACTCTGCAGTGCTGGTCAGACTTCCTAGAAGCCCACACAGTTTTTGCCATGCCCATACCTCATATTCCTTTGCTTTGCTACTTTCCATCTAGACTGGAAAGAATCACGTGGGCTGTCTTCAATGAAGATGCCTAAACATAACAACTGTTCATGTGAAGGCTACAAATGAAAAATTATGAACTTCTCACTTCATAATATATAGTATAAATTTCAGAGTTTAATATAGCTGAATTCAAATTGTGGCTGTTGACAGCCTGGACCTTGGAAAAGTTACTAAACCATTGAGCCCCCCCCCCCCATCCTACAGACAAGATAGTAGCTACCTCACCGAATTTTCATGTGACTTAAGTTGGATAATCAATATGAGTGGGGTGCCTGGTACTAAGCCAATGTTCACTAGCCAGAAGCCATTGTAGTTATTCTAGAAGGATGACATGGAAGCTAATAACATAGGATTCTTCAGAGACATTGGTTCTAATAACAAACATTAAATAGTGATCTTCATATCAGACAGTTTTAAAGCAGAACATTCTCACTAAGCTTAGTCTTTTTATTTTTTAAGCTAACCACAAATTTTTGTGTAAAAAGGGTCTTGAGAGACAACTCTGTGGTTAGGGATATTTGCTGATCTTACAGAGAACCCAGGTTAGGTTTCCAGCACCCACAGGCCAATTGTCAACCACTTGCAACTCCAGCTCAGGAGAGCTGTTGTCCTTTTTTGGCTGCAGCAGGAACTGCACATATTGCATGCACACAAAATTTTCCTATACATACAGTAATAAGTAAAATATTTCAAAATATTACATGAATAGATCATAGAAAGATACTTAGTTGAAGCGAAGCCAAATAGACACTGACATTGCTCTAATAATATTATGTGCCTCATCTACCAAGGAGCAAAATAATGTATGCTCTAGTTTTGGTTTTTTCTATTTCTGTGACTTCTGAGAGATTTAGATATATAAGCCTTGATTTTGTTTATTAAAAACTTTTATTGGCATATATTCTTTGTACAAAGTGATGAGTTTCAAACTGACATTTTCTTTTTTTCTTTCTAAAACTTATTTAATTGTTTTGAGAAAGAGTCCAGGTTGCCCTGGAATTCATTATGGAGATCATGCTGGCCTCTGCAGAGCTGAAATGAAAGTTAGTGACACTAGGACCAGCCCAACAACAACAGTCTGTTCATTCACAAATATCATTGTCCATACATCTGAACATACTCTACACCTCTCTGTTATGTTATGCTTATTGGGTAGGGGCATGATGGTTGCTTCCTCTGAACTACTTCAAGGTTATTTTTAGTTGGCTAGGTTTGGAATAAGGAAAATGAAAATAAAAAGTGAGTTTCATTTTTGTGAGATTCTTGCAGATGATGGCTTGGCAAGAATAACTAGAATTCTAACAATATGATATATATATATATATATATATATATATATATATATATATATATATTCCCCCCCCCCCACTGAATGTAGTATCTATCATGTAAAGTAAAGCCTGTCACCACATACACTGGGTACATTAAGAGGAAAGGGAGCGGAATGGCTTCTCCAGAACTGTATAAATTAATGAGAAGGCATCAGCTAAAATATTTCCATCACTCTTTTTCAACGTTGGTTTTGTAACGGAAACATGCGCTGAGGTGATGCTTTTACTGCACGGAACTGGTAACAGTCTGCAAATCTCTAGCAAGCTACAGATGGCTTTAAAAATAGCTGCCCTGAGTGGGGTTGCAGCTTAGTGGCAGAGCACTCGCCTAGCAACTGATAGGATCTGAGTTGTGTTCCCAGCATAAGAATGACAGGATGGGAGGGGAGGAGGATAAGGAAAGGAACAAAGGAAAATACACATTTCCACTGAAGTAGATGGAGAAGACAACCTTTTCTCTCTTTCAGGTGGCTCTGCCTTTTTATCATGAGTCTTAAAGCCAAGGCATTGAAGGGATCCACTGCCTGGAAACTCAGGGGTTGCTAATCGCATCATGTGATGGAATTGTGTGGATTTCTAAATCTATGTTTAGCAAAACTATGAAGCAGAAACACTTCCAAAAGCATCAATTACAAATAATCACAACTTGGACAGAAGCCTACAGATGTGTTTTTCTCCAAGGCAATGAGCAGACGTGAAAACTCTGCTCTTAAAATAACTTATAAAATACTACTACAGAGTTATAAACAGAGTCTTAACACTGTCTGGTTTCTGAAAATGAGTTCCGACTGATACTTGAGAGGGCTATTCATAAACTGTTCAACTGGAGCAATTGGGGCTTCTGATATTGGAATAAATTTGTGTGGGAGCAGTTTGCACAGAGGTTTAGGGCAGAAGCTTTGGAATTAGACAGACTGGAGTTCAGATCTAGGCTCTACTGTTTCTGACCTACATCACACGGCCAGTGTAACTTCTCTTGATGTGATAATACTTAACCCACCCCCAGGAGCTTGAATATTAGACTTGACAATTTAGTTAAAGTGTTTAGCATGATATCCAACCTATGACAAATGGTAACTTGCCATTATCCCTAGCCCATCCTTTGCTGATTTAGAAGTCTTTGCTTTTTCAGAAATCTTATGTCCAACTTTACACAATAGCCTGTTACTATGTACACGTATGGGTTTTTTTTTTTAAGCTGTTAAAAATTTTAAAAAATAGTTTCTCATCTTTAACAATAAAATTCACAAAAGTCAGTGGCCCCTTTGTACAGCATATTGTTCAATGTTGACAAAGAACATAATTTGCTATTTATATCTTTAAAAGCAATAAAACTTCACTTGAAAGTGCATCTGTTATTTTCACCATTTCCTTAAAAGCATGGCTAATTGAAAACATAACATATGTACATCAGCATCAACTATAACTATAAAGCCGGGGGTGTGGGGGACTCATGGACAAAAGGGAAGATAAGTGTTTCAACAATCATGGTTTCATCTGAAATCAGGAGGAAGCTGCATCTGGCTCAATGTTTACTTAGAAGAATACCATCTTCCTACTAAGCAGGGGGACAAGGAGCTCCACAAGTTATAGAGTAACTACTGACTTGACTGAAGTCTTTTTATGAAGAGACCACTTACTTGTTTTCTAACACTGAGTTGGCAATAGGATGCATAAAAAACACATTTGTATACAAAAGGAATCCTCATAAAATGGAACATAGACCATGAGTCTCATTGCTAATACTCCCTCCCAACATAAAGAGGGGGGCGTTTCTTCCTTTAAAGTTCCCATGCCATGTCCACCATGGCTTCAGGGATGAACCTGACTAGCATGGTGAGAAATAGAATAAAAGACAGACATATGGGGACATGGACAGAAAACACATGGGATAGGGCAGCCTGGGCTTCAGCTGGAGAAAACAGCACCCTGTAATCTCATTGTGTTTATTATATACTGCTGAACAAGTATGTGGGGTTATTACATACAGATAAATAATGAGGTAGAGTTTATGGAGTAGAGCTGGATCAAGGGGACAGATTTAGCTACTATCCATGGGAGCAGTCTCTATGGCAACAGTCTCAGACTGTAAATATCTGTGGAGAGAAAGCTATGGTTGATAGGTTCAGCACACATTACTAACACAAGCACTTGGTCTGCCAAGGAAGTTTCTGCCATTCCTCTGAATCTGAGGCCACTGGGTCCTTGACATGGCCATGCTCATGTCAACAGCACATATTCAGGCTTTCTCTGTTCTCTACATCCTGCATCCCAAGTTTCCTCTTGATTTATCATCTATAACTGCACCCTATCCATCATTTTGTGCACTATAGCACTATGGTCCATTTAAAGGAAATACTTCTCTAGAAAGAAGTAAATTCAAGTACAGACTCATAAAAAAACACAATAGGCACTGATATCACAGAGAAGATGTAGAAATTGGAGAAGAGATGGGAACTAGTAAGGAAGATTATAGGTGGAGTTTCTGTTCTGCCTGGAAAACATACACACAAGCGAATATATGACTCACTTACATTAAGTAAGCTGTTAGATGCTTTGCTAACAGAGGATGGGAGCAGAATAAACTGGTCATCAGGCCTCAGGGTCAAGGTACTTGAACAACTAAGCTCAACTCTACTAGTGTATGAGCCTAGTACAGACCACTGGCTGCAGTTGTGTTATCTTTAGCTATGCTATAATACTCACACCATCCTCTAGATTACTGATCCTGGTCCAGAATACAGTCTGCTTTGTGTCTAGTTTGATCCACACTACATTGAAGGATTAGAAATATCAGTGTTAGGGCTTCTATGAGTGGCTATCAAGTATAACATAGCCTACCATGAGTATCAGCATCAATTGGAGAGAACAGAATGGAGGACTATCAGGCCCAAAGGCACAGCCTTTGATAGAATGGGTGTCTTTTACTCAACTCTTTGAAGATAACAAAGAATACAAAGCTTGTGGTCAGCAGGGGTAGAACAGATAGAATGTAGTATCTAGTATTGTTTAGCTGCAGAAGAAATATTAATAGTCAGCAAACTAGTAAACTAGATATTTGTAAGTCAATAAAATGTTTCTTAATTATGTGAGAATTTCATACAATGTATTTTGATCACATTCATCCCAACACAATCCTCCCCGATCCACCCATCTCTCTATTCCAACTTTGTGTACTTTTTAAAATCTTTTTTAAAAATAACTGGCCCCAATTGTGCTGTTTATATACTCTTGGATGTGGGTCAAGTTGACTATCAGTAACTACTCTCTTAGAGAAAAGTGACTCTTTTCCCCATAATATATCAATTGTCCGTAGCTCCTCAGGTTGGGGTGGGGATTTGGGAATCCCTTCTCTCTCCATGCTACAATGTTGACTAGTATGATGTTGTACAAGTCTTGCATAGGCAATTCTAGCTGCTGTAAGTTCATGAGCACAGCCATCCAATCATGTCCAGAGGACACCATTTCACTTGGGTCTTCCCTGACCTCTGATTCTTAGAAACTTTCTGTCTCCTCTTCTACATGGTGCCTGAACCTTGAGTGAGGAGGGAGTCTGGTGTAGACAGATGTCTCACTTGTGGGTGGGCACACCACTGACACTTATTCTCTACACTCTGACCAACTGTGAGTTTCTGTATTAACCACCATCGAATGCACAAGGAAACATTTCAGATGAGCTCTGAGAGTGCCACTAACCTACAGAGAGATATGAGTTCAGAAAACAGTTTCATATGCTGTCTGTTTAGTTAGAGACTAGTAGTAGGCTCACCCCTAGGGCCTGTGAGTACCCCACCATGGGTTCTTATCAGTACCAAGCATGTGTTTCCTTCAGTAGCATAGACTTTAAATCCGATCAGAAATTGTTGGTTACTCTATAACATTAATGCCACTATTGTACCCATGGGCATATCTTAATATGAGGGTCATTATTTGCAGTTCCCAGATTTCCCAGGGTCCACAGCTACGTAAGACTGTTGATGACTTTTTCCCTTCAGTGGTCTGCATAGCACCTTACAGTATTATAAAAGTTATCGAGCAGAGGAAGCTTCCTGGCCAGTAATGACTTAATTTCTCTACATCCTATGAACAATGTGTGTAGTGTGTTCAGCAACAGGGTCTTAGCATCAAGTTCTAGTAGACAACTAAGAGTAATGGCAATAGCTTGTATTCTTTTGGGGGTCTCTAGGATACCTCTGATCAACAACTTGAGGGAAGGGATCCCATATTCTGCACTAGGCTTTTTATTTGGTTTCTGAGATGAGCATAATCCCTTGCATATATTAACTCCCCCCCACACACAAAAATTATAAAGTAGTAGGTTTCCACATGTTTTTTCAAACAAGTCAGACTTTTTTTTCTTAAAGACATCACGAATATGACAAATGCTATCATTAGCTTTGTGTGTGGGCATGTTAGAGACAGATTTTTATCATCTCTATTTTCCACTGAGTGAAGTAGTTACCTTCCCATGTTCAACAGTCCAGATGACAAGAGGGGCTTGTAGGTTTACTTGATTTCTTTCTAAAGCAACAGTAGGAAGAGGAGAGAGGGTCTCTGAACCCAGGCCTACTCAACAGGTGACTTCTCCATGCCTTGATGTGCTAGCTTATAGAACTCAATCTATTAGTCATGGGATCTAATTTTAGTGTCTCATTGCCAGACACGTACTAAAAGACTGTCCAAAGCCAGTTGATAACAAGCTATTAGTCATACTAATAAATAACTCTGAGCTACATAGGCAAATAGCTTCAGTTTCCAGAAAGTCAAGCATGCAAGAGAGTCTACATACATTGTGTCAATCTTTCTGATATGTGCAACCTGTCATTTCTGAGGCCACGGGTGGCTTGGAAATGAAACTCTTCATGGGACTCATGTCTATATGCAGCAGAATTCAATGGGTAGACTGGTAAGAGAAACCAAGGAGTGACCTCAGGCATCTCAGGGAGTTCTATGCACAGAACACCATTTCTTCCTCTGCCCCGCCCTGGCAGAAAATGACCACAGCCTGCTACCCAGAATCAGTGGAGTTTCAAAATCACCTTAACTGGTCCAGGAGGGCTGGATGCAGTGATTGTAAATAGTCAGACCACTGACGGAGAGGGCCAGTGGGAGGGAGAGCAGCTTGCTGAGAATGTGGGCATTCACTCCACACATCATCAGCTGGGCACAAGTACAGCGCTTTCACAGTACCGGCTACTGCCTTTTATGGGCTCTGAAGGCATAATCTTCTTTCTGTACTGAAAACAGTCCATCTGCTCCAGGCAACATTATTAAAATATTACTTTTTGTACCTTAAAGCATCCTAATTGCAGGTATGACAATGACCTGGCCTTTCTAGTCAAACTAAGTTTTGGGTGAGTCAGGCATTCTGAATCTTGATCCCAACTCTGTTAAAATTTACAGAATGCCTTGCTCTTAAGGAGACAGAGGCCGGAACTCTCCTGTGAGAAATTGTTCAGGTTCATTGACTCCTTTCATCACACCGAGGCTTGGGAAAGGCCCTGGAGTGGTTTTTAGCATGCGCTCTTGCTTCCTGACCATGAAGTATCTGTCCCAACTCTTCTGTTCCCAGAGAGCCCTGAGAGAGAGAGAGAGAGAGAGAGAGAGAGAGAGAGAGAGAGAGGAAAAAGAGCAAAAAAAGGAATGCTCTCTCTCTCTCCCTCTCTCCCTCTCCCTCTCTCTCTCTCTCTCTCTCTCTGTGTGTGTGTGTGTGTGTGTGTGTGTGTGTGTGTGCTTGCAAGTGCGCGTGTGCCCCTCCCCCCCACATGAGCAGAGGGAAATGGATTAAGAAAGGGTAGGCCCACCATGCAGGTCCAAAGGCTATGTTCCCAGGCACAGGTCCCTGCCCTGCCCACTCTCTTTCTACCCACTTCCATCTTTGGAAAGAGATACTCAGCATTTGTTATGAGGAAAAGTCAGACTAAATATGCTGGAATTTGAGCATCACAAAAACAAATCTGGTTTTACTATTCACTGGCTCAGTTTTGCCAAGCTCTGGAAAATTATAAATCATTCCATGATGAAAAAAAGATCATTTTCCCCCTTCAGCTGGGTGAATATCAACTGTCTGTTCTAGAACAAAGAACTGATAAGGCTTTGGGATGTTGGTCTGCTATTCTCATCATGAAGAACTGACTGTAAGTCAATGGTTATCTGAGACAATGTGAATGCTGTCAGGGTCTTTCTTTTTTAAATATTTGTCATAAAACATCAAGCTTCAATTTGGCCTGAAGAAAACATGGCTATGGGATTCCAGCAGCCTGCCTATATTTAGTTTTGGCTCTGACCTTAATCTGCTGTGCAATTCTTAAAAATGTGCCTGACTGCTCTGTGCTCTAAAGTGTTGGGTCCATAAAAGTTATGGAGAGAATTAATATATTCTGATTAATGTTAGTGGAGGAGGCTGCAAAGAAAAATGTTAACCATGTTTCAGTTTGCATCAGTTCTGGTGTTTTACTCAAAATTCCATGATCGTTGTTGAGTCTCACTGTCTTCAACCTTAAGAAGCATCTCTGCCCAGAGATACCTGGCAGTGGCTGAGGAAAAGGGGAGGGAGAAACAGTGAGGGAGAGATCTTGGGCATATTTGCATTTATTGTGAGAATTCTTTCAGTCCAAAAATGTCACACTCTTCACAATGACCTGGGAGTAAAAATTGCTCTAGTGGACTGACTTTCTTACTGTTGCCCTCTCCGAGTTCTAGAACCAACAGGTGCTAATGTCAGCCCATGAGACTAGAAAGCAACATGTTGACATGCAACTAGAGCTCACCACCATGCCTATGGTCACAGCACCACAGTTGCTGGCCACAGGCTTCCCCTGAAGTGTATACCCTGGGGGAAGGAGGCCAAAATAATCCAAGCCAAACTGGAGAAGTGAGTTGCTGGTCACAAGAGTCCTTGGAGGAAGGACCTGCTCCATGAGAGGCAACACATGGAGGGAGGCTGAAGCTCCTCAGCTTTTCATGCATCCCTGTCCAGTCACAGAGGGCACCATCTCGAATCCATCACCTCCACCACTGAATTCAGAGATGTACTGAGGAAGGATAGTGTCTGCCATTTGTTCAAACCAAGCACACAGTGTTGCACAATGGTGAGGCTTTTTCTCTTTGGCCTACTTCCCCCAGAATGTACACTTCAGGGGAAGCCTGTGGCCAGAAACTGTGGCGCTGCGGCCATAGGCATGGCAAACTATAGTTGCTTATCAACACACTGTTCCCTGACCCCAGTGGGCTGACGTTAGCATCTAGGTTCTGGGACTTAGGTTGGGGGTGGGGTAGCAACAGTTAAGGAAGCCACAAGTAGCAGGCCAGTGTGCTCTAGTCCAATCTGGCGGTGGTGTATCTGTCATCTTGGGCCCACTGAGGAAATGACACACTCCCTCGGTTAGTTGTGACAGGGTAGCCAGTGTGGCTCCCAATGGTGAAATTCCAAACTACAAGCAATATTGCAGTTAGCACGGGGCCAAGAGAGTCTGGCCACCTAGGTACAGGAAAGAAGCCAGCCAACTGTCAGATGACTCGGAACTTCACACGATGTGAAAGGAACTTTCCTACCAGCTGTGCTGTGCATCTTCTGTGGCACAGTCACTTCTGCATGAAGTTTGTTTGGCTGTCTTTGCCCACTTCCTTGTCCCTGACTACTGAGCTCTTCAGAAAGGCAGGGAGGTGAATTTCCAGAGGGCCCCTGCGTTTCTGATGACCTTTTTAGGTGCTTTTGTTACTTGCGGTGCTTTCTATTCACGTGTATGCCTTGGTGCTGGGGATTCCCCTCCTTTGAGTTTGCAAGGAGGGTTAGAAAGGAACAGCTTTGTGGTAAGTACCATCATAGATGGCTGGTACTAATTCACTTCCCCTCTTACACTCATTTGGGACCAAGAAAATAGTTATATTGAGTCATTTGCTCCCCCAAGAGACTGAAAATATAGCTCTTGGGGAGTCCAACTTTATCCACACCAACTTTGATCTGCCAGCTTCATCAATACTTACAGCAGTCAGGAGGAGCTCAGAGGAGCCTGGGATACCTCCAGTGATTACCTCCCTGCTGGTGTCTCTACGCTACCAACAGGAATGGTGTATCATCCTAGCTAGCACAGACTCACCAAATCCCTGACTGGATAGATGCAATTATCTCTGTCTCCAGAGTGACTCTATAGCATGAGATAAGTTCTGTTCATCATCTATTCAAAGGTTGGTTAAAAGGTCTGCCTAGAAATTGCCAAGTCAGAAGCTCTGTTAGGCACTCTTACACAAAAATAACTGCATGTCCTCAAAGAAGGACAATTGTATAAGCTATTACTTTTTGAGGAAGAATGACATCATGCTTCTATGTCCACATTTAAATGACATCAATATAAACAATAACAACTCACAATTAAAACAAAGACAACAAAGGAGAGATAAAAGAGGAATAGGTCTAGAACAATTTTATTTATGAAGTGGTGGAATATTTACCTAGTAGTCCTTGGTGTGGCATGCTCCCTCATGGCCACTAGGGAGCAAACCCTTAGTCAGGCCCACTGAAGCAGGTATCCAGGCAAGGGCACATGCCAGACAACAAACCAGTTCCTTCTCTCTGACAGTCAGCCACTCTTGTGACTTGGAAATGGCCATCTGGAGCAATGTCTGAGAGGTAATGTGAGGTTCTATCAGGCCTCAGAGTTGCCAGAGCACTGCCAGTGGCTCAGTCTATCGATATAACTACACACTGAAGCCAATGCTTTGTATCTTTCCTTCCCTCATTTTCAGACAGCTATTTGTCACCTCTCATATGACATCATTTACATGAGTAACGGTACCATGGTATTTTATACTTTGCAAGGTTTATTTGAAGACTGGTCTTAATTGATCATTAGTAGTGCATGAGGGAAGCTGGGAACTAAGTCAAGCAGCCATTGTTGGTCAGGGGTAGACAGGCTCTGGACTCAAGCATCATGGCTCCCTTCTCGTAATAGCAGCAGAACACCAGGACTACACTTACTCAGGTAGATTGTGCCTCATTTTCCTCAACTGCATAATTGGGTTTGGAATTATCTCTATGGTGAGGACAAAGGACTTTAAAAAAGTGCTTTTTTAAAAAGGCTTGACACTTAATAGGCGCCTAATGAATATTACCTTTGTTGTGACATTCTCTTTCTGACCTATTTGTTCACTTACTCTGCTCCTCACTCATCCCATCCCAAATGACCCAGTCTGAAAACACAGAAAACAAAAACAAAACAAAACAACAAAACAATAACAACAACAAAAACCAAACCTTTCCTTTATTTATTCTTCATTCTTTTGTATTTCAGGGCCCAGGTAAACGCTTGATGCTTTCATGAAAAATCTCCCAAAAATTTTAGCCTCAACTAATCTCTCAGTTCTAACATACCTACTTCAGCATCAGTGTTAAGCAACTTACTACAAAAATTTTTCTCAATGATACATGTGTTATCTTTCTTTTAACCAGATTTAACAGAGATATTTCTTGGTCTCAAATAAGTCCAAGGAGGGGAAGTCAGGTAATACCAACCATCTATGATGGGACTAATCAGAAAGCTTTGCTCTTCTAATCGCCTACAGTGTAAACCTCAAGCGATCTGATGCCTTCCTGGGTCCCTGGTGCTATTCTAAACAAGGGAAGTGAGAACAGAAACTAGCTTTGATTCAGTACTTCCCACCTACAGACTGCACATTGAATGCTTGTCTGACATTTATTTAGCTCATTTCATCCTCTCATCTCAGTGAAGTCAACATTTTGTCCTGGGTTTTGAGATAAAGAAACTCAGGTTCAGAGAAGTCACACAGTTTTCTGAAATCAAACAGCACCATGGGTCAGATTCAGATCAGTTCTGTATGGCTCCCTAGTCTATACTGGTTCTGCCAAAGAAAAGTTCTTTGCATGAAAACTCATGGCCTCATGGACACTTGCTGATTCGGTTCCTCAAAGCAAGGCATACTAATATTAGATTAAACAAGCTCCAAGTTGCTCAACGAAAAATCACATAAAGAAATCTGGGAAGATGGCTCAGTGAGTAAAGTGCTTGCTGTGCTAGCCTGCCAACCTAACTTCGGATCCTTGGCTCCCATGTAAAAATCCAGTTATGGAGGCTTGAGGCTGTAACCCCAGTGCTGGGAGGTTGAAAGAACAGAGTCCCAGAAAAGTTGCACTCTGGCCAGTCTTGCCAATCAGTGAGCTCCAGGTTCACGGAGAGATTCTGTCTCAAAAAATAAGGTAGAACTACACCTATGAACCACAACAATGTATATCATTGCTCATATCTTAATGGTAACCAGAAGATACGTAATTGGATGTAAGTCCTGCTCAACAGGAGGGAAATCAGGTCTGGTACAGGAAACTTAGTTAACTTCCTGAGGCTAGTGAGGTCATGGATCTTAGGGAGAACCCACTGCTACCCTTTACTAGACTAGCAGAATTCCAAACTGCAGACTAAATACTTATCCTTATACCCACAGCTAAGACTAGCTCTCACTCCTCATCAAAGAAGCTCCTCTTTGCAGCAAACAGAGACCGTCACAGAAAATCACAACTGGTCAAAATGTAGAGGACAACTGATCATAGGGTACCCAATCCCTGTGGGACCAACCCACAACATAACTCTCGCACCTTAGGCTCAGGGAAGGCAGAAGAGGGGGCAGAAAGTATGTAAGAGTCAGAGGGCCAAGAAGTCTGCTGTGAGGTTGTGTCTCTTGGAAATGACGTGGACACAAAGGATACTGAAATAACACACTCCCTAACAATGGCAATGTACACAATGTTAACAGAGAAAGGGGAAATATCAAGGGTCCCCATTATAGGCAACTAATGACTGCTGAGTGAGGGAGAATTAGTCTTCCCCAGGGATGATCTCCCTAGCTGATTCTGCAATACCTAGTGATCGGCCTTGAAATCACATGCCTACATGAAACAAAAAAGCACTCAACAGGTTATATGGACATACATACATGCACACATATGTGTGTGTTGTATACACACACACACACACACACACACACACACACACACACACACACGATAAACAGAGGCCATGAATTTGAGAGAGGCCATGGGGAAGGCATACATAAGATGAGTTGGAAAGGAAAGTGAAGGGAGGGAATTATTTAATTATATTTTGTTTATAATTTAAGAAGCAAAGAGGAAAGTAGGAGAGGAAGACCCTGGACATCAACCTCTGGTGGCTTCCATACATGCGTGCGCGCATGTGTGTGTGTGTGTGTGTGTGCGCACACACACACACACACACACACACACACCATACATTCACATAAGAGAGAAGAATGTCTTTATTTTTAAACGAGATGTTTAAGAATAAATCAGATTTTCAGTAGGAAGGGAGTCAGTCAACCGTCAACAGTCTACACAGTAGACCTGGAAACATTGAATTTGCAGGCTAGGGAGGAAACATACACTGGTAGGTGTGGCAAGGGAAAGGACACAGATTCCTGGATTCTATTTCTATCTTGGCCACAAACCACTCTGCTAATATTTTCACTTCTGCTAAAATGTGATGACGAGAGTTTCAGGAGAAAAGCTGCTAAATCACATCAGACTGGTCAGACAGGCAGTTAGCTGGTCATGTGTGGTACAGACACATACAATACTGGGGTCTTAGCCGGAGGTGACAGCTGGGGCATATTCCATATGGACACTTGTCTTTCCAGCTTCACCTTCACCTGCAGAGTGTAGCTTACTTAGGATCTCCTTGAGCCATTTGGATTTGTTCTCATTTTCTTGCTTGAAGTGGAATTTGTACTTTTCAGACTGGTTGCTACATACAGTAACAATGCCTCTGCATCCTGATGGGCATTCAGCCTTACAGGGAAAACTCAGCTGGGATAGGGATGGCATGGGCAGAGGTTTCCCGTTGACCTTTTAATTCACTCATATCAAGATGTCTGTGATCTGTCTGTTTTATTTTATGGAATACCATGATTCCTTTAAAAAAAATAATAAAGTGACAGAGAAACCATGGGTGGTGACTGCCCACTTCTACTTAATTGATGGCTCATGGAATTCTGAATCCTGGTGTTGGGAACAAGTCCTATAGATGAATTCCTGGAAGGGATAACTATTGAGGACAGATGTTCAACTGCTTTGGACTTGGAGGACAAGCACACTCTTTTCTTCTGGTTATTGACAAAACAACATTCCTTCTTACCAAATGACTAAATTGGCCTGTTACTCCAGTGAATCTGGATAAGTGAATAAGTCAATTCTTTTTAACTCTGTGGTCTCAACTTCTTGTTGGCTTATTGCAAAATTAAAGGGCACACAGAGCAGACCCATCAATCAGTAACTAGCAGAGAAATGAACTCTTTGTGGAATGCACTAAGAGCAGGAAAGATGAAGAAAAAAAATGAGAAGAAACCTCATGAAATGGTCATTCGTTAGAAGAACAGAGGGGGAAATTCCCCATTCACATGCAACATTATTTAGGAAAAGTTTTAGTAAAGGTTTCCTATCTTACTAGGGGAGCAGGCAGTGGAATGCAAACAAAGTCCCTCAAATCATCTGACCTTTATTGGTGCTGTCCTCCCATGGATTTTTGCTGTATTCCATAAGGCATAGCAGATATCATGGGCCAACGGGCTAGAACAGTGAGTGACTCAGCTGACCCAAGACCGCCGCAGGAAGGGGAAGAGAAGCTGCTATTGTTTATTAACAAATGAACTAATGAACAACAAACAAGCAAATGTCACTGACTCCTACTGCCTCTGCTCAAAGCTGAACTTCCCCAAACACCTCTTAATTCAGAATTAAAGTTCCCGAGGCCATGCCTTCTTTAGAATACCCAACAAATGCTATCTGACCAGCACAAAACCCAAAAGGGCTGGAGGAAGAAAACCAATGTTTACAGAGTGCCAATCACTGTGTTCCATGTCTGTTTAAACAACCTTCTTTAAGGGACTTGGGGTGTAGCCCAGAGATAAAGTGCTTGCCTGGCACACACAAGGTCCTGAAATAAATAAACAAGTTCTGTAACACCCATCACAACCCTGAGATAGATGACATAATCTCTATTTCATAGATAAAAAATATTGAGCAACTGGGTTGGAGAATTAGCTCAGTCAGTAAAGTAGGACTTAATTCAACCCTCACAACCACATAAAAAGCCAAGTGCAGTGGTGCCCATTTGTAATCCCAGCCCTGGGGATATGGAAACTGGCCGACTCTTGAGGCTTGTTGACCAGAGAGTTTAGCCTAACTGACAAGCCCTAAGTCCCAGCAAGCAAGACACTCTGTCTTAAAACAGAAGATGGGCATCTCCTAAGGAATGGTACCCAAGGTACACACACACACACACACACACACACACACACACACACACACAGGAGGAGAGAGAGAGAGAGGGAGAGAGGGAGAGAGAGAGAGAGAGAGAGAGAGAGAGAGAGAGAGAGAGAAAGAGAGAGAGAGCACAAATTGCTGAGCTTGTAGCAAGCAACATCATGTGACTATAAAACAATCTTTCCTAACTTAGATGACCCCATTTGGGAAATCTACTGCTGCACCCTAAATCGCATTGGAAGAAATGAACTCCAGGCAGTGATGGAAGTGACATACTGGCGACTCAGCAGCATATGCTTTCCATGCTTACTTTCTCCAGATCAGTTTCTTCTCCAAGACAACCATTACTGAGGACATAGAGGCAAGGTGCTAAGGGGTGTAAGGAGCCAATTGCACTGGTAGGCCGAAGAATGACATGACCCTCTTCATACTTATGAGATGAGCTTTTTTTAAAATAACGTGGCCATGGGGAAGAATTCTTAGGTTATTTCAGAATATTTTTATAATGTATAATATGTGTATAAACTCCTATCTGAACCTCACTGCCAGCAATGTGGACATTACAACCAGAGAGAAAGAGCAACTTGTCTGAAGTCTACAACATTTAAATAGAACCAAACCCAGGTCCAGTTGACTCCATATCCCACCTTCTTGATACTCCTTGATCTAAAAGGGAGATCATCTCCCAGAGATAGGAAAACTGCCCCAAGAATGAGATCTCATTGTCTTTGATGTCAGGACAGACTGTCTGGGTCCTGTATTCTTGTATGGAAACTGAGTCATTGCTTCCCTGTTTTCTCTACTGGTTACTCATTATGAATAGCTTTAGAACACACATTATTGCTGAGGTGTCCTCCATTGCCAATATAAGCTTGATAGTCATACATTACTGCAAGCTGTCCCCTCAACTGACTTAGCCACCAAGTTCCCAAGAGAGGGCAATAGAGGCAAGAGATGAGAGAAAGTTGTATCTCAGTCAAGGAAGACTCAGACTAAGCTAAGAGTGAATCTCGTGTTTAAGTTATCCCATCCAGTCCCGTCCCTTCCCCCAAACCCCCCCAAGCCCATTGTGTTCTCTGCCCTGAGAATCCAATGGACGTTATTACCTGTCCTTCTCAGAGTTTCTAAAGTTGCACCTCTGCAGATCTCCTCTCCTTGCAAAGTAAGCTTGGAGAACCTATGGTCTCAGCCATGAGTCACCCAATACACAGAAACCTGCAGTCCTATCTCCATTTCCTCTTTCAGATAAACCCCATCTTAAGTAAGGTTTATAGGTGACTCTGGTTGCAAGACTTTATGTCACCAAGGCCCCACTACAGCAGTAACTCTGAAGCGGCAGCTGTGGATCTGGATGCCAGCATTTCTGATATCAAATCCATATTAGCGCCCCTGCATGTACTTTTCTTCCCTTTTGTGAATTTAATATTTGATGCAATTTAATATTTGACTCTACATTGGTTGACAGACTCACTCTAAACATATCTGAAGCACGGTTGTCATATAAAATGAATAACAAAATTTCTCAAGTAATTGACTTCACTATTAAAATTAAAAATCTTATATTTACTTAAAATGGAGCAGACAGGTATCTTCTGTGAATGAACTACAATGAAAGGGAACAAATAATCCTTGTCATAAGGGAGTGTACCGAGATGTATGAGAGCATAGTGATCGGGAAAGAGATGAGTCCCTGCCGACTCAGGGAAAAGTGTCATTGGACCCGGATCTTGAAAGGAGAGCATTTAATTGTGTGGAAGGTAATTCCAAATGACAGAAAATCCCCTGTTACAAGAATTTAGAGCTGGATGGTGGTGATACACACCTTTAGTTCTAGCACTTGGAAGGCAGAGGCAGGTGGAATCTGTCAGTTTGAGGCCAGTCTGGTCTACTGTTGTGGAATATTTATCTACACTGTAAAGATCTGTCTCTGCCTAAGGCACCTTCTGATTAGTTTAATAAAGAGCTGCATGGCCAATAGCTAGACAGGAGATATAGGCGGGGTTTCCAGGGAGAGGAAGGAGGAGGGACCTAGGCACATGGATTATGCCACAGGGACACCAATGAGACCCTGAAGAAGTTGGACATACAGTACAGAGCAGAGGCAATCAAGTCACATGGAGGAAAGTAGGTTAATAGAAACAGGTTAATTTGAGTAGTAAGAGCTAGTTAGGGACAAGCCTAAGCTAAAGGCCAAACTTTCACAATTAATATTAATCCTCTGTGTCATTATTTGGGGGCTGTCAATCCAAAGATAAACTTACAAGAAAGCTTGATACAGTCTATAAAGCAAGTTTCAGAACAGCTAAGGCTACACAGAGAAATCCTGTCTTGAAAAACAAACAAATAAAAAAAGAAGAAAGAAGAAAGAAAGAAAAAGAAATTGGATCTGCAGAGTATTTTAGATCTGATCCCTATAGAAGTCCAAAGTGACCACCCATTTTCTTGTACAGTTACAGACAGACATGTATATAAGGTTATATCTGTATTTAAAAAGAACTCAAGACAGAGAAGCATGGTAACAGGACCTCAGCTGAGAGGCACCAGGATACTGTCTTCTCTACCAGATGCTTATGTCCTAGCCTTTCAGGAAGAGCAGGCACCAACACCCCCTGCCTGCCATGGAAGGTTGTTCTCACAGGACAGATTCTTATAGAAATAAAACATATCAGCTATGAGTCACCCACCCCTCTTCTCTCTCTCTCTCTCTCTCTCTCTCTCTCTCTCTCTCTCTCTCTCTCTCACACACACACACACACACACACACACACACACACACGGAGGTACTCCAAGGTTCAAATTCTATTTAGAAGTCAAATTCAGCAAAACTAAACCCACAACCAAAACATCCTCAAAGACTGTGTCATGGCTGCCCATCCTGGCAGCTTCCCCTCAATACTCTCACTCAGGAGGGTCTCCATCAGACTTCAGAGTTCCCCTGTCCAGGTGCGGGGGGGGGGGTGACAAGGCAGTCCCTTTATTCACTCTGTCATCTTAAAAGCCTGTCTGTTCAGTTGGTTATTCCTCATCATGACAGGCAAGAACACTTTCCACTGTTCTGTTTATATCTTAAAGGCCAAGAGAAAAATTCAACTAGAGACTCAAATACAAAGTGGAATCATCATAACTGTAAAGGTGTTACTTTCACATAAATATAGTCGTGATGTATAAATATAAAATGTGGGGTCGCACAGAAACCCTTTGACTCTAACACAGATTTATAAGTAGTAAAATAAGTGGGCACTGGTGGGGTCAGGCAGAACTGCACAAGGACCAAATCTGAGTGACACAAAATAGTGAATCTGGAGCAGGGTCACAAACAGATACTAAAACCATTTAGTAAACAGCTGGTGGAGAACCTGGGAGGGGAAGACCCGGCTATCACCAGCTGAGCCTGAGAAGTGGTTCAACAGCTCGTGTCGTGCAGCATGATACAACAGCTGCACATATTGTACCTAAAAACAAAACAAAACAAAAACAAAAAACCTAAATCAAAATCTAAGCCTCTAACTGCAGTCACTAGTTTATGGAAATATCAGATATAGAACCAGTTAAAGAAAACAGTGAGGAGCCATCATCCAGTTCCTGTAATATCTCAACACCACTGATGTGAAGAAAGTAGCAAAACAAAACAAAGATAACATACGGACTTTATTGAGACCCTATTCAAACCAACAGTTGTAAACAGACATCTTAGAGATGATCAGAGAAATCTGTGTATGAGCTGGGTATTAGACACTATATTAGAGCAGTATTAACACACTGTTGCTAATGTTAGGTGTGCTGGAGGCATAGCAGCAATGGTTTCAAAGTCTTTATCGATTTAAAGATGGCAGGCAGGAAGAGAATACTTTTCCTATTTATTTATCATCATCGTCACCTTATTCATTTTTGAGACAGGGTTTCCTGTAGCCCAGACTGGACTCCAGCTCACTATTTAGCCAGAGATGAGTGTGAATCTCTGATCCTCCTGCTTCTATCCTCGACTACTGGGATTACAGGTATGCACTACTGCACTGGATTTTATGCTTGGGGATCAAACTAGGAATTCCTACATGCTAGGTAAACACTATACCAATCAAGCAAAATACCCAGCACTAGAATGTGCTAGATTCCAGGGAGAAATTTTAAAACACTATCAAGAAAGGGGGATATAGCTGGGCATGGTGACACAATAGGGTTGGGGGGGGGGTGGAGGCACAAATGTTCCACCTGCCAGGGATTCTGGAGTTCAATTATTGTGTGTGTATGCACACAGCATAATTCTTTTCCAAAGCTTATATAAAATATTCCTAAAATTGTTTGGGTGAATTGGCACAAGCCTTTAATCCCAGCACTTAGGAAACAGAAGCAGGTGGATCTTTGTGAGTTCAAGGCTAGCCTGGTCTAAAAAGCAAGTTCTAGGACTGCCAAAGCTGTTCCACAGAGAAACCCTGTCTCAAAGGGGGGGGGTATAGTCATGGTATATTTTATAACTCACTGTGAATACTTACATTGCCACAATAATATAAATATTATACATACTAAATATGGCTTTAATTAAATATTAAGAGGGCTGGAGCAATGGCAGTGAAGAGTGCTGGCTGCTCTTCCAGAGGATTCGGGTTCAATTCCCAGCACCGACATGGTGACTCACAACCATCTGTAACTCCAGTTCCAGGGGATCTGACACTCTCTTCTGGCCTCTCTGGACCCTAGGCATGCACGTGGTACACATCTATACATGCAGGCAACACACTTATACACATAAATTTAAATATAAACAAACAGATAAAAATCTAAAAACAAAAAGTAAAACCAAACAACAAAAAAGATATATTCAGGGTGATGCCAAAAGGTGGACAGTAGTGCCTTTAATCACAGCACTTGGGAGGCAGAGGCAGGTGGATCTCTGAGTTCAAGGGCAGCCTGGTCTACAAAACAAATAACAGGGCATCCAGGGCTACACAGAGAAATCGGCAAACAAACAAACAAATGAAGAGTGAAGCCGGAAGAGAAAAGGACACAAGAGCTTGGTAAGGTGTGCGATGACATCTAAAATAAGAAAATGAAGACCAGCTCAAGTGAATCTGTTAGAAAGAGAGGCATGCCAGCGGAGTCAGCAACAGAGGCCTCAACAGTGGTAGCTTCCAGAGAAGAAGACACAAGAAGGAGGGGGGCTATTGGGGAGGACACTGCTGTTTTCAGTTGAGAATTATACTCTCACCAGACCTATGAAACAATACACGCATGTTACTTTGATGAAAGCTACAAGTAAAAATGATGTGCACATTAGGATGGAGTGGGAAGGAATCGGTCACCTAACAAATCGAAGAGGCAGATGATGGCAGAATCGGGTCCCAACCCTGCCAGTGCCATCATGGAGCCTTGTGTGATTCAAGAGGGCACAGAGGTCAGCTGCTGTGCAGAGAGGGAAGTGGGTAGCAGGCCCAATGTCAGGAGCAGCTGGACCACTGAACTCCCCTCTCCAGTTCTGTTCTTACTGCGCAAAGGTCAACACTTGACTTTTCAGTTAATCGGCCTTCAAGGGGAACTTAGGCAGGCATGCATCTCCATGTGCACACTAACTTAACTTTGCAGTTGAATATGATAAGCTTTTGGTCAAAACTTGATCCACAGATAGAGCCTTGTCAGACTTCCTGACCTTCAGGCAGCTTCCTTTTCTGCAGTTTCCCTCACCCCATCCCACATTACCTCAGGCACCATCTTGACGGCCAGTTTGCCTCTGTCTTTTCCTTATTAAGTAATGAGGAGATAGATCCCTGTTTGGTCATTTTCAGTAATCATATCCACAGTATCATATCCATTTGACAGGTGAAGAAAAGTAAGCTTAAAAGTTTATAAAGATAAGACAACAAGACAGGCAGAACTGGAATTCAGTACCTGAATCCAGATGGACTGAAATAGGAAGTCCTCTTTCTTAACCAGTGTTTTAGTGCCTCTATTATTTTTCATCTCCACAATACATCTCCACTTTCTAGGTAAGAAACGCAAATCTCAAAGAGGCCAAATCACTCTCTAAAGACACATAGCCAGTAAAGTGACAAGACTGGGATCAAATCCAGGGTGGTTGCTCTGCAAAGCATAAGCTCGCCATCACTACACCACATGGCCTCTATACGGAGGGTCATCTACCCAACTCCTCAGGAGCCCCTCTGCACCAAGCACTGACCCAGACACTTAGACACAATGGAATAAAGCAGACAAATCCTTCCCAAGAGGAGTCTATAGTCAAGCAATGGAGGGACTGATAAGAAGAACAAATGAAAAGAGATAGTGTGGGCTGGAAAGGCCTAAAAGCTATGGGCAACGGATGAAGGTAAGTGGGTTTGGTATGGTGTGGGAATGGGGTGCAGTTTTATAAAAGTCTGGAGAGTTGGGGGTAGCACGGAGATACACATCTGGTCAGCTCTATACCTACTTTCCTGAAATCTTTTCAGAGAAATCCTACTCTGAGATATCTTATGTGTTAACTACAGAAGCAGAAAAGTATAAAAGCTAAGGGCGTTGGATCATAAGCACATTTGAGGTCCCACAATGCATCTTCATGGCCTCTCTTGTCCTGGCACCACAAAGTAAGGACCCCGAAGAAGCACAGGCATCAAGTTGATGATGGAAATACAAGGCAAAAGTTATTGGCAGGGATGTTGACACAGCATTACTTGGTCATCTGATACATTTCTGCTCTTGGCTGACCTGTCAACCCCTGGGGATAGGTGAATGATGTGGTTGCTGTTTCAAATCTGCAGCTTTGCAGGACCAGAAGCTTCAGATTAAGGGGACAAGTGAACCAAGGACCCCGATCCAAGGCATGTGCTTCAGTCCTAGATCACAGATTTTCATGATGCAGTCCCCACCACATGTGAGTGGTAAGGGGAAGGAATAGGGAGGGAGGGCAAGGTAAATACCTTCAGTTCTAACCCCTCAATGAGTCCACTGGGGAGTTAGACAACCTTCCAGAAGAGCAACAATAGAGAACATGTCAACAAAGAACACCCTGCCCTTGTGGAACACGCCCCCTAATCAGGGTCTAACAATATATAAGGAAACCAGGAGGTGGGCAAGAGAATTTCAGAGACATGAAAAAACAAGATCCTAGGTGTGTGTGGGAACTGATGGGTGTCTCTTGCCAAGAGACACCATTTAGGATGAAATTTGAGGGGCAGTCCTGAGTTTGCCCAGAGTTCATGGCAGAGTCCCGATAGAAGAGGTAAGTATAAGGGTTCTAGGAGAAACAAGCTTGAGATGATCTGGGAACCCAAAGACCTTTGGTTGCAGATTAATGATTGAGGATCAGGGTCAAGAAATGGGTGGGTCTGAGTCAGCATCTTGGAACCCACAAGATGACTTAGAGTTTGGTCTTAGAATGGTAAAGAGCCATGGTTGGGTTTGAAAGAGAAGACTGACATTATCTGGTTTATGTTTTAAATGTTTGATATGAAAGTTATAGCTTCAACATGCAGTCCTTTCCATAAAGGTACAGCTTTTGTGGTCTGTGTAGCCTGCTTAAAATATTCATGAGTGTCCAATCCTTGGCATGGGAAAAATAAGAGGAAACATTTAATAGATCTTCTTTTTTTTTTTTTAATAGACTTCTAATTTAATAGACTACAGGCTCCTAAAAGTTGAGAGAGATGCAGAGTGAGACATTGGACAATGAAGTTGGAATGCATAGTAAAGAATGGCCCATAAAAGGTTTCTTAGAGTTTAGGATTCCCCCATAGCTGAGGAGAAAGTGAGGAGGAGAAAGTCTGATCATTTTACATCTGCCCAGATGAGTCCTAATAGTACAGACAGCACAGACAGAATCCTTCCATCTGGGAAATCCCAGATAAGGTATGGTCTAACTCTTTCAATGAACAAGTACTTATTACATCTCTACAAAACAAAGATGAAAAAGCGAACACTGCAAAAGGTAAAGATGCAATGTGCCTTTGAGGACTTGAAAGTTCTATAGAGAAGATAAGCCACAAGAAGGAAAATATCAACAGTGACACAAAGCTAGCTGCACATATATATATATATATATATATATATATATATATATATATATATATATATGTGTGTGTAGAGACAGCCCAACCAGGATCTCCTGATTCCTGGTTCATCACCATCTAAGTGAACACATGCACAAAGCCAGCGCTTTCAGATTCTGATAGTGATGGGATGTTTCAGATGCTTGCTGGAACCCTGCAGCTCCTGGTATTACCCGAAGACAAAGGTCGTCCACAACCAGGCAGAGAATCTACTTCAACACAGTCAATCTCTTCCAAGCACCACCAGTTTCACTTCTCTTTGGGGAAGCTACAAAATGTACACAGGGGGAAGTGAGAGCGACGTACTGACGGCCAGTTGTCTTTTTTTGAAAATGCACAGTCTACACAATGATATATAGGGGTACACAGATGTGGTAAGGCACCGGTGAGCATGTGTGCATGTGTGTGTGCATGAGTGTGTGTGCACGTGTGTGTGTGTGTGTGTGTACGTGTGTGTGCGTGTACATTCTAATACCTCAGTTTAAAAAAGTGAGATCTGAACATATTAGTTTTGCCTACAAAATGTCAGAGAAATACCTTCCGGATAAAGACGATTAAAGTGAACTGGATCCCTTCACTAGTAAGAAATGCAATTCTTCTGTTTTGCTCAAGGAAAACTAATAGAACTCTGTTCAGTTTCCAATAAAAATGGCAGGTAAGTCAATTGTTCAAACAACAGTGATTTGTCACAGCTGCTGACATACCACAGAGAAGCCTCTGGCATATTACTTGAAAAATGCAGATTTATCTGAGGAAAATGGGAACTGTAAAACTGACAAGCTCAGAATTAGTCAGTAGGTACTTGGGCATGACAAAATCATATAGTTATGACATTACAAAACCAGCAACCATCGAGGATAGTTTATATTACACTAATATCTAAAGAAAAATAAATAATCTGATGTCAACTGAGATATATCAGCCAAGTGAACTGTTCACTTTTATTGTCATTTAGAGACAGAAGACTGAATTATGGACCCTTAAGCCAAACATTTCAAAAATACAATTTCCTCTCCATATCTGATCACCACCCTTGAATAGTTTGTATGACCATCATGAGAGTTTTGGCATATTCCCTATATAGGGATAATATGTAAAAGCATCACTCTTCTAAGTGAAGTTATATTTTCCAAATAATAAATAGGCCTGTATTAACTCTTTTTTTCATTCATGACTTCTCTGGATTCTTCACCATGGATTCATGAAGTAGAAAAATCTGTACCATCTCCACTGAAGTACAAGAAATACCAAGGCTCAGAAGTTTCTGCAACTGTTTTCTCTACCAGATGGAAGATGTGAATCCCACATTTTGATGATGTTCAACTATCATAATTTTGACCAACAAGAAGAATATAAATTAAAATTAGACCTCAACAAAGCTATATCATCAAAAGAAAGGCAAATCCATGTTTGTCAGATGCTAAAGAGAGACAACTGGTTACAAAGGCACACAAGGAAAATTTCTGGGTGATAGAAACTATTAGGTATACATATGTGCCAAAACTCATTAAGCTATGCACTTTTCTAGATATAAATAGAATTCTAAAAGATTTGCTGTTTTTCTAATCTTGTAAGTTTTCCTCTCATTATTAAGAGAAATCACTCACCTTCATTTTCCTTCTACTGCCTTTGTATAAGAAACTAATTCTTTCATTTGAATTTCCCAATAGTCATCATGATCTCTTTATTAAATGTAACATCATTAAATTATGTTCCTAGACTTGCATAGATGATTTTTCCCCATATAATACTATATGTGTTTATGTTACACAAGTTGCCTAGTCTTCGCAGTTGTCATCATGTTCCTATTATTAGGGATACTTTGGAGATCTGAATCAACTGGATTGCTCACCTCCAGAGCTCACAATCAAAAGGGTAACCCCCCCATCAAGATATTTGCTCAAAGCACAGTATTCTCTCCCTTTCAAATTTACTTCATCCATTGTATTCAAATAGAATACATTGAGAAGATGAAGGGGTTCTGTATTGCTGTAGTGACTTATGTAATGCAAAGAGCTACACAATAAATGGTGTGCTGACAACTTCCCTGGAGGCATGACATTATGGGGGTGGCATTACATCAAGCCCTATAGCACAAAGATACCAGAGTCACCAGAATGTCTAACTTATCAGAAGTTATTTGGCTCTTAGATGGTAAAGTCCACTTGGTAAATTCATTAACTAATTAATTAATTGATTAAGTTTTATGCTCATGGGTGTTTTGCCTGCATGTGAGTCTGTGCAGTATATCATGCAGTGCCTGCAGAATCCAGAAAAAGTCATCAGATCTCCTAGAACTGGAGTCCCAGACAGTTGTGAGAAACCACCAGGGTGCTGGGAATCGAACTAGAGTCCTATGGAAAAGCAGTCAGTGATCTTAACCACTGAGCCATCTCTCCAGGCCCCTCACCCCCTTCATTCATTTATAACACATTGCTGTATTAGCTTCACTTAGATCAAAAATCATTTCCTTTCCAAAGAAATGTTGGGCTTCAGAACATGAGTCCATGAAACATGGCACCTTGTCAGAGTATTTTAAGCTAAAGAAAATAAAATATAAATATATTTCCCCTAAAGAAAAAAGAACACTTTGTGATTTATTCTGCCTATCTTTTCTGACATAAGCCAAAAAAATTTCTTTTCTGATTTACCTCTTCAAGGAGCAGGCCATAAGTTTTCCATTCTAGAGAAGTTCTATACATACCTTGGAGACTAAAGAGAATTGGAACAAATGGGTTTTGCTAGGTTCCCTGAGTTAGTACCACCATCATACCCTTTGACCTCTCATCATATGCTGCCTAACAGTCCATAAAAATAGTTCCCAAGGGTTCTTAGGCTTATGTGTCTGAAGTCTCTTCTGTCATATAAACCTTAGTTACATATATTTGTTATGCTTTTCTTGTTAATCCATTTCTGTGACAGGGATGTCAGCCATGAACCTTGTAATGAGTAAGGAAAGAATATTATCTTTTCTCCCTGTTGGTTTCTGGTACCTGAACAGGAGACCTAAAGCCTATTACCAACAATACAAACACTGATTACTTTGCCAGATAAGAACATCCTCCAGAATAGGGAAATACATGATGGGACTGTCCATCTATAAACTTAATTTGACTTGATGTCCTTCAGCTCATAGTTATGTATTTTCTATACTAAATTTACACTTTTTTTTTTCTGCTGAGCAAGGCTGTATTTACCTCTCTGAATTTGAGCCCTACTACTTCCTCCTCTATGAGTTCTTTCCTGATTTTCTGGAGTGAATTATTTTCTTCCTCTGTGCTGTTTGATTTGTACAAACAGAGTAACACTTATTATCTTACGAAGTATAGTTATTTTTTCTCTCCTGCTGATCTCGGACTATTTTTAAACAAGAACCATGTCTCATTCATTGCCGTTGGTGTAGAATAACACAGTAGGCACCAAGGAAATGAAGGCTGAAGACCCACTGTGGTATCTAAATATCCGCGATATACTTATTGTATAAACGAGTGATAACTCTTGAGGATAAACTTTACTAAGATCAAGTCATTTTCCCAAACGTACAATAACTTCCATTTATAATCCTATAGCTGTATTCAGTTTAAGAATTCTGTTGGGGGCGGGGGGAAGGCTGGAGAAATGGCTCAGGGACTAAGAGCACTGGCTGCTCTTCCAGAGGACCTGGGTTCAATTCCAAGCACCCACATGGCAGCTCATAACTGTCTGTAACTCCAGTTGCAGGAACCTGACACCCTCACACAGACAAACATGCAGGCAAAACACCAATGCACATAAAAATAATCTTTTTTTTTTTTTTTTAAATTCTGTTTTGGACACTGATAACTGTTACATATTCATAAAAGCATATTCTTTCCAGATATCAGTAACAGGAATTCCTCACAGTAAAATGACCTAGGCACAGGAAAGGAAGTTGAAATGCATGTATCCAGGCATTCCAAGATGCCTGGTCACTTGCCAATATTCTCCCCAATCTGCTTGTCATACATTATCCCTTCTATTCACATCAAACCTTGTGATGAGTTTTATATGCTACTAAGAGACACAAACCTAAGAGTGGAAGGGTTTCAGAGTTGATAGGCCATGATGTTTTTCTATATCCTCGCTTCCAGACCTATCTTTTATGTTTAGAATAGACTATATCCAGGAGGGCAGATGAAAAATGGCAAAGAAGGTTGACTATATGCCGCTCTGACACTCGTCTCTTACCGTCCTTCCATTGACTCCCTTAGATTCTGAACACTTCTGATATATCATTCGGCACTTTGAAACTCCTCCTAACTTCTCTGAAATAATCCCTGCCTGCCTCATGAGGGACCATGGGTGAAGGTGGGTTTTTTTTTTTTTTTTTTTTTTTTAAGATTTATTTATTGTGTTTACAATGCTCTGCTTACATGTCTGCTTCAACACCAGAAGAGGGCACCAGACCCAATTACAGATGGCTGTGAGCCACCATGTGGTTGCTGGGAATTGAACTCAGGACCTTTGGAAGAGTAACCAGTGCTCTTAACCTCTGAGCCATCTCTCCAGCCCCGAAGGTGGGCTTTTTTGTTTTTTGTTTTGTTTTGGTTTTTGTTGAACCATCTCAAGGGCCTCACAGGGTATGACAATCACACACCTTTATGTTTTGAGGTCCTTTGTTGCTTCCAAAAGAGAGTTGGAAGTGAAGCATTGGATGGGTGACATTTACCCATAAACTCGAAACACTGCTGACTTTCTCTGCATGTTGTTTCTTGGTGTTTCCTGTACTGAGTACACATTGTTTGTGATTTCTGCACTTTGGTTTCTGATGATCAAGGCTGACACTAGTGCTTATTTAAACCAGATGTTTTCCACAGGAACATGTCAAATAAAGGGGGAAGGGCTAGGCCTATTACTAAGGAACACAGGCCTTACAATGTTCTTCCTCCTAGAGACTGCTGATTTGACTCAGGTTTCTGAACTGAAAGCTTGGTATGTTTGTTTGGTTTTTGTTTTTTTGTTTTTGTTTTTTTTTTTGTTTTTGCTTATAGTAAAGTGTAATTCTGTGTGTTCAATGTGTTCAAATAAGAATTGGTGTCAGGAAGCAGGAAGGTACCATAAAACATGCTGATCTTTACTGTACATTTAATTAACCTAACTGTATAAATCTAAAAAATATAAATAATGTAGAAATAAGTACTCATGGGGAATATGTATTCTTACTAAAATAAGATTTAAGTTAAAAAACCATACCGAAACTGTTGAAAGTAAGTTTCCATCATTAGGACTGGCTGTCCCATGTGTCCTTGCTGCCACATGGCTTCTACTTGCTGACTCCTACCTGTGTTTCCTTTTCATTCCATAGGTCTTCCTTGGCTCTTGTCATACTAGCTAGATTTGAGTTCCTGGGAATTTTACAATACACCAGGATGCATGCTGTGTAGAATTATCTGTGTTCAAAGTTTCTTTCCAGGGCAGTTTCTTTACAGGCAGTCTACAGATTGCAAGAAAGTACTTACAGGCATTCACTTTCTCTCAACCCCACAGCGCAGGTGAGGTAACCAAGCCTCAGAGTCTTGCTTGAAAATCAGTAGCTACTACAAAGAAGAAGGTTTAATTTTTAGTTAAAATTAATCTAATTTTTAAGTCATTGGCTAAGTATCTCTGGCAACAGATTAACAAGAGAAAGCATACACATTTATTGATTATAAGGGGTGTGTGTTTTAATGTGTATGGGTGTTTTCCTGCATACATGTGTATCTGCTATGAGCATGCCTGGTGTCTGATGAGGCCAGTGTGAGTTGCCATGTGGTTGCTGAGAATTGAATCCAGACGTTTTGTAGGTGCACCAAGTATTTTTAACCATTGAGCCATCTCTCTAGCCCCTTGAATATAAGTTTTATGAGCATTAAACTCTTCAGAAATGAAGATTTGGAAAATGAGCTCTATTTTTATGCCTAGGTTTAACTAAGGGGTGGACATTTGGAGAACTATGATTGGACAAAGGGAAACAGGAGAGGGCTTAACCGGGCCTCTTCTCTGTGGCCCAAGATCTTCAGAATAAAAAAATGTTCCTTTCCCTTGGGTCAGGAGAAGGCACCTGCCTAGTAAGGTCTTACGACTACTGCAGAGGATAGGGATGGAGGAAGACAGTGATCTTCCTGCTTCTATGGGGTTCAGAAAATATCAGGGTACCATGAGCAGCATATCTGTAACTCTAACACCACTAAGTTCTGAGAAGGATCCCGACTTAGGGGGATCTGACTTAGAGCTCTATCAGCCTCCTGAAGGGTTTGTGAGGGAATGGGATGGAAGGGCAGGTGAAAAATCCTACAGCAAGAGTCCACGGCTACAAATTTCAATTGCACTGAAATGGAGATACGAGTTGTTTACCAGTGTTTTTACATCTGATTAAACCCACTCTTCCTTGGGATGGAGGGGAGGTGGGACCAGAGCAAGGGAGTCTTTCTCCAGAACAACCTGTAACAGGGGATGGGAGGCTTAGCCTCCACTCTTCTAACTATTCCATTACCCCCTTCTTTCCATAATACCCCAGCCGCAGGAGGGCAGGAGGCAGGCAGAACTTGGTCTACTCCTCAAATTCTCTCCGTGTCCCCTCTTTCTGGCCCTGCTGCATTGCAAACTCAGGTATGCACACAGGCACGGCAACATTCACAGGGGGAAAAAATTCACAAACAAGTCTGTGGAACAGTCTCAAGGGAAGGGACTTGAAATCCATTTAGAAAGGCTTAATCTCACTTATAAATAAAGCAAGCCCATGGTTAGCGTTGCTTTGAGCCCTGCATTCATTGGAGGAAAAAGTGCACCCATGACCGCCATGGCAGCTTTCCAACTTAGGGACTCTCTGATCTCTGATCTCTATCCCTGCTCTCTACCAGAATTCTTTCCACTTTGCCTCTTATAAAGTCCTTTGCCAATTAACAGCGACTACTGTTTTAGGTGTAGGGTGTGACTGTGAACCCCGGATCTGTCAATTCCTGCACTAGTGAATAAGGGGAGATTGAAGACAGAGGGTCACTTTACATGGGAGTTGCATTCTAACGTTGGTAGTACAAGGCAAAATTAACACTGTCAAAACTACCCTGGAAAATCCCTTTGCCCTCCCAGTACAAGATACTTGGTTTTGTAGTTATAATGGTGCACAGTAATATGTGTATACAGTAATATGCATAGCACGTCATTTACAACGGACAAGTGTCAAATACAGTCCCCAAGTAGATTTAATTATGTAGAAGAAAGAGCGCCCAGTTGAACTTGAATAAACTAAATGAGATGCTGATGCTACAGCCCAGTATCTTTCACCTCAGCTCCCATAGGCTTTTTACACACTTCTAAATAGGCTTAAGGACTCCATTTACATGAAAAGGCAGACAGCTCCGGGAACCTTTGAGGCCTTCTCATAAGATACACAATCACCACAAAAGGAAAAGAGAGAGCATTCTTTCACACACATCTCTTTCCTGTTTTTGCCTTGTGGCAGGAACAAAAAAAAAAAAAAAAAAAAAAAAAAAAATTCTGAAAGAGAAAGCCAGCAAAAAATGGCAGGCAGTAACTTCTGCACTAGGCTGTAGACCATGCCAAGTTTAAAATGTTTCCTTAAACTGCGACATTCACAGCACAAAGCCTAGAGATGGAGGGTCTTCATGACAGGGTGGCCTAAAATCTGTGAAGATGGGAAGTCTTCTCAAAACAAAGTGAAGAAACATTCTCGCTGACATGGAGTTAAAACACTAGTTAGATAAAGCCCTTAACAATTAGTGGAAGATTAATAATTTGTGTGAATGTGCTTATTGTTTTTAAGAATTCACATAAGGACATCCTTTAAATTGTTTTATTTAAATCTTTTCATACTATATATTTAATCATTCTCTTTCTCCTCCCATAGCTTCTCCCAGATCTTCCCTACTTTCCTATCCACCCAACTTTGTTCCTTCTCTCTCTGTCTCTTAGAAAAAGAAAAGAAATGAAAAGATGAAGCAAAACTAAAAACAAATAGCAATAAGGACATCTTTAAATAGGGTACAAGCCCTGCAGTTCCACCACTTAGGAGGTGGAGGCAGGAGGATCTGAATTTAGGAATAGTTTGGGCTACATGCAAGGTCCTTTTCCTCTCCTCTCCCCCATCTCCCAGTCATCTCCACATCGTCTATTGAACACCATCCTAAATGTAAGAATATGGCCTTATAATATGATGGGATGCAAAAAATACTAGTTAAAGATACGGCATGTTGGCATACTGCACATTTTTAACCTAAAGAATTGAGTAAACTAGAAAGGGAAGAAAGTCTCCATGATCTTCCATTCTGAAGATACTGATGTGACAGCTATCTTCTTCTCTACCTGGAAGGAAGGAAAGACAAACAAACATGGCAGGAAAAATGTGAACAAACTGGCCTTCCTAAGTTCCCCTCAAGTTACTCCAAGTTGGGTCATACCCTCATTTTATCCAAACATAAATCTTTTCAAGTGCCTATGCTTGATCAAAGCTAGCCATAAAAATAGAGCTTTCCTTGGATCAGGGTCTTCACTCTAAGACACCTAAGACTTTGGTTAAATTTGTCAATCTGTCTTTAGATATAGGGGTGTCAATCATGACCCTTACAATGGTCACATTACTTTTCTTCCCTATACTTCTTCTAGTATTCAGGCACCTGTACTAGACTGTCCTTGGGGTTCTGACAGAATACATCCTCAGCTGCAGCCACTAAGAGCACCATCTGCACATATTCACTATGCTCCCTTTTAAAAGGGCCCTGCCCACTTCCCATCCTCCTCTCTTTCTTTCTCTCCTTCTGTCTGTCTTCCTGTCTTCCTCTCTCTGTCTTTCTGTCTCTGTCTCTCTCTCTCTGCCCCTCTTTCCTCTCTCCTACTGCTCCTGTCCCCAGAGGCTGGTCTCTTTATGATCCCCTCCCCTAATAAAAACTCCTCCGCATGAACCCTATCCCATGGCATCTTTCTCTTGAGTGCTGCTTTTCTTAAATTACAATACCTTCTCCTCATCCACTTATGTGTCCATAAACACAGGACAGCATAGGCAAACTTCTTCTCATTCCAGCTGTTCTTTCTGTATGAATATTTTCCTCATGACTGGAAGACTCTCCCATGATGTAAGTCACAGATCAATCCTTTTAGACTTCCCCTGACCATCACTGTGCAGAGGACAGTCTTCCTGCCCATTGTCACTAACTCACTACCTGGAAACACCTTGTTTTGCATATCATGTGAACTCTTCTACTGAAATGCAAGTTCCTGGAAGATAGTACCTCTGCCTTTATCATCACTTGCTCTTCAATGGCTAGCATATGCAGCCCAAGAAGGTGGCCAATAAATATCTAATAAGAAAATAAATGATTATGAGACAAAAAGGTCTGGTCTTCAGTATTCTGGCCAAGACACCATGCCTAACTCTTCCAAACACTAAGAAAGGAACCATGAGGGAAAACAGGAGCCCAGTGTACAAGCCCAAGCACCACCAAGGAACTGACTGGTTTAAGGTTTCTCTATATAACATCTTTCCTTTCTTCTTACTGAAGAGTGAAAATATAGAGATGCAGAGCCATAACCTGACAAGAATATCAGGGTATCTTCATCGCTGAGTCCTCCAAAGAACCAATCACTCCATGCCATTAATTAAAAACCTAAGATTCCTGCACCTGTCTGGCCCAATCAGCCTCACCAAGACCACAGGACTTCCCAGAAGCAGCAGCAAACATGGCCATAGCTTAATCATTAGATTGATGCCTAATTCCCCGCAAGAACATATCCATTACCTCCCCTAGATGTTGCGAAAGAAATTCAGTTCAAAAGTCCTTTGTTAAGCAGGCATCACAGACCACATGCTGCTGAGTGCTGTGGGAGACACTAGCATGAGAATTAGTGAGCTCCACACAAACACCCTAATGATGGAGGCTTAATGCAAATAGAGAAACCAGCATGACTGACAGGACATGGCAGGTGAGGCTTAAAGAGTACTGACTTCAAGATTCATTTATTACCATGACTAACAATCCATTCAAAAGATAATACACAGTCATGGGAACCGATCATAATGAGTTTCTGTTTCCCTATACACTGAGCTATGAAAGACATTGATAGCTAGCAAGGAATAATGTAGGGGCAAAAAGAGGTGACATCTTCCCTCAGCCATCCTAAGGGTCACAACAGAGTCTCCTGTAACAAAAGAGTTTAACAACAGAAATGCATAGTCCATGCACACAGTCAAAGTTTTATGTGACATGGGGCCTTCTGATGATAAAGACCCAGAGGGCAAGAGGAGCAGAGGGGTGCTTGACTACCTTTGAGACTTCCTTCCTTCTCTCCCTTTCTTCCTTCCTTCCTTCCTTCCTTCCTCCCTTCTTTCCTTCTTTCTTTCCTTCCTTCCTTCCTTCCTTCCTCCCTTCTTTCCTTCTTTCCTTCCTTCCTTCCTTCCTTCCTCCTTCCCTCTCTCCCTTCCTTCCCTCTCTCCATTCCTTTCTTCTCTCCCTTCCTCCCTTCCTTTCTTCCTCTCCATTCTCCCTTCCTTTCTTCCTCTCCATTCTCCCTTCCTTCCTTCCTCTCCATTCTTTCCTTCTTTCTTTGAGACAGGGTCTCTCTATACAGCCCTGGTGGTTCTGAACTCACTCTGTAGACCAGACTGGCCTCAAACTCAGACATCCACCTGCCTCTGCCTCCCGAGTGCTGGGATTAAAGGAGTGCACCACTACACCTGGCTCCTTTGAGACCTTTCGATCTTCATTAGCTCAAAAATATTTAGCACACCAAAGTGCTATACTTTGCAGTGACATTTCATTATGTCCAACAGTAATGTGACTGTAACAAACTATGGTGAACAGACAAACACTATTTTCCTAGACTGCTTTCTAATGTATCTGGCATTGTCTTAGTTATTCTTGTTACTTCTACATGGGATATTTAATTCTTGCAATAATGTAATTCCATTTTTTATTCTTGCTTTCCCACAGGAGAAAACTGGATCTCACATGTGATAAAGGACCAGTCTTACAACCTGAATTTTGAGACTGGGCACTCAATCTTCTTTTTCATTTTCCTACAGCTGCTCCTTTGATGGAGATACAGTATAAATGGGGCCGGCAAGATGACTCAGCTGTTGAGAGCACTTTGGGAGTTGCAACATTTGAACAGATACGTGAATTTAAGTGAGTGAGACCACATGATTTGAGAAATAAACAGCAGAAGCAGAGAGAATAACCCGTGGAGCTAAGCCTTTGAGGTGGGAATATGCTTGGCATACAAGATGAAAAGAGTCAACAAGGCAAGCAGTTATGAGTGGCCTTTACAAAAATAGTTATGGTGAACCCTGGAAACAAAAGCCTGAGGGGTGGGTCTGGAAAATGTAAATGAGAACGAACAGTCTTTGGAGTTGGCTTGGGTATCTAGAGGGGAAATATGAGATATAGGGTTCATTTCCAAG
This sequence comes from Phodopus roborovskii, assembly GCF_943737965.1. Classification (NCBI taxonomy): domain Eukaryota; kingdom Metazoa; phylum Chordata; class Mammalia; order Rodentia; family Cricetidae; genus Phodopus; species Phodopus roborovskii. The sequence continues at coordinate 1,471,944 of NW_026126515.1, read as the reverse complement.
ATGGGAGTTATTCCAGCATGTTTTTAATGAAAATTAGAAAGGAAAGAATGGGAATAAATATCATTGTGAAGTGTTTGAGGAGGTGAAAGTGGTTGGGAACTACTGTTTGAGTGAACACCTGAGATGAGGAAGAACCCGAGTATGCATGGTGTTGAGGGATTGTTAGTTACAACACGAGCATGACTTCCAAGTCCCCGGAGAAGTCAGAGGAATGACTATGAGGAAGTAAAAGAGAAGCGTTAGAGTTGGTAAAGGAAAGGATATTGGATGTTTGCTTTGGAGAGGAATGTTAGAATGGATTCTAGGAAGGACTGAAGGTATTCAAGTAAGATGGTAAGGACAGATTTAGACAGGATGTGTTTCTCCAATGAAGCCACCAAGTAGATGGAGAATCAGTAGGTTTAATAGTAAGGAGAACTTCCTCACTGACTATAATTAAGGGACAGATGTTGAGGGTCTATACACTCTAGTGATTATAACAATGGGCTACTGACTCAGTTTGGTTAAGGGAATGAACAGGTGTATAATCATTAGTTGACATGTTGCTAGGCTTGAGATATAAAGTAGACGAAGTGATGGTTAAAGAAAAGGACACTTAAAATTATGAAATTAGAGAGGAGAGGGTATAACTGGTAATATCAGGGTGCAAGGTATGGGCATGAGAATTTCTGAAGGAGGATGGAGGGAAAGGTCTACAAAGGAGACAAAGATCTACAAAGGAATGTTGGATGGATCATCTCTAATGGGTAATGAGGTTCTAAAGAATGATTACAGGCATGAGTTAGGGAGTCAAGAACCTAGTAGAGACCAGAAAGCTGATCTATGACTGGTTTTGAGTTCAATAAAACAAGAAGATATATCTATCATAAAAGGACTTGAAAATTCAACTTTTTAAATAAATAATTCTTAAAGTTCAGAATCATAGTCATGAAATCAGATAAAACATTGAATAGACTTTTGAGAACATTTTTGGAGGTTGACTACACACACACACACCTGGAAAGAAAAAAAAATTGTTTTTAAGTCGTTCCAAACAGGCTATTCAACACATCAGATGGAGAGAGGCATGATGGGAATAGCCAGCCAAGGGGCCATCAACACTGGCCATGCACTGCTGACAAGAATTTTCAAGGGTCAAGACTGGAGATTAGTCATCAAATTCAACATTAGGAAATCTGTATTCATTTGTCCAGTTTGCCCCTTCACCCCCATCCTTTGAAAGGGTCTAGCCATAGGTAAGGTGCAGCATATATTTCTTTAGCTGACCACAGCCTGGATCCAGATGAACTTTTTTTTTTGTACAGTATTTATTATTCTAATAAAGCAAATGGAATGTTTAGCGATGATGGGGGCAATCTGATTGGCACATGCACAGGGCATTAATTCTTCCAAGGTGACTGGTGCATAAAAAGTGAAACTATAGCACTCATGTAAACAATCTGTGGGCCTCATTTCCCTCCCCCAGGCACCTCTAATTTTCAGCTTATATTAACTGTAAGACGAGCTAATGTTTTTGGTGTAGAAAAATGGCATTATCCCAGACGCAGAAATTACTTTTAGAAAGAAAAATTCTATAGCCACCCAGATTATATAAATGGCATCTGCAGCCAGTGACTATTATGTTGCAGCAGACAGGGAAGACCATGGTGCAAACACCTTAGTAACTAAACACCAACTTATTACAGGCATCACAAGTTGCACTTTGGGTGAGAAAATTTTATGCTAACTTTTGTTCATAAAAGATAGGCACTTTTGAAACAGTCCCAAAGAAATGACTACACCTCAACAATATGGCCTAATTGTCTCATTCTCTCAAAATAGGGCCACCTTGTGTATTTTGGAAATCACAGAAAGGCCTGTGACAAAAAGCAGACTTGGTATCAGAGGACCAGAGTGAAGGTCCATAGCTTACCCAGGGCCAGACAAACCAATTTCAAGTTAGCTATATACTAATCTTTAGCAAATTTTGCTTTCAAATTCTTGTTGTTTATCCCATCAACCTTTTTTTTTTTTCTGTCTTTGAATTCATTCATAAACCAGAAAGGGAAAAGTTTTCCTTAAAAGGAATATGTGGAATCCTTAAAATATTAATGTTTTTAAGTGAAAAAGAAGATGAAAAGGCAGAGCAGAGTGAGGAAAGCAGCAAGAGAAGACAGGGGAGGAAAGGAACGTAAGTGAAAAGAATGGAAAGAGATGGCACAGTAAGAAGATGGGAAGGGAGAGAAGAAACAGTTTAACAAGGCATCAGAGAGGGGTGGCCTTTGTCCCAGTTCTTATCCACTTGCTTACTCAGCCCCTGTGGATGCAGCCCACTGGCACACCTAACATTCTGGTGTAGGGGCCATGCTCAAGCCAATGCCTTCAGTGCTCTGGGTATATAAGAATATAATGGGATCGATGTCATGGAAATAGTTTTGAAATTACTTAAAATATATAAAATATTGATAGATGTGTTTCTTATATTTTTGGTTGTGATCCTAGCCTTTAATAGCTGAGCCATCTCTCCAGCCCAATAGATATGCTTCTTAAGCACTAGAAGTATTATATATCTATAATATTAAGTACCCATGGTTTACAGTTCAGGTTCTGCTCATTTATGATTACTATGTATTTTAAGTGAAGGAAATGCTCAATTTTAGCTGCATTTATTGTAAATGGAGATAGATCTCTGTCTTTCAAGTTCATGGATCACCTACATTTTGGGGGATGAGGAATGTTAAGTGAAGCTTAAGAAACCTCTTTGTAGTCTTTATACAGGGTATAACTACATAGCTCAGGTTAGCCTAAGCTGGTTTGAGCTAGCCTCCTGAGTAATAACACTCTAGGCATGTGGACATGTGTGCATACATATGCATATACATGCATATGCATAATAATATAAATTAACTTGAATAGCTAGTCCTTAGTTTATGAACTTTTAAAACTAAAAATAACATGAGATTCTACAAAATCATGCAGACCAAAGTAGGTAAGGAAATCAAACCAAGAACTCTGAAGAGATAAATAACTAAAGGAACAATTGGTGGCATTGATTATGCTGGTTTTGAAGATGGTAAGTTGTTTCCAAGTTCCTAAAGAGGTACACTGAATAAATGAATTACACATTAGCCCACTTCCCAGCACACAGACAGGCAAAATCCAGACAAACAACAATGAAATATAAGAATATTAAATTAGAAGAAATGATGAATAATTTTCTAATGATGCTTGAGATGGAGTAGGATTGTTACTGAGCCAGCAGAACACACAGCAACATATTATAATAGGCAAATATAAATAATCATATAATCATGCTGTCTGAATTTGACCCTTTCTCTCAGGTAGTAATAAGCCTTGAACTTAGAACTTATACACACAGTAGGCAAGGATACTGACACTGAGCCACAGGCCAAGACCTCGATCTCATTTATGCTACTTCTACAAATATGACCCCTGTACCTTAATATCCTAATTGGTAAAAATAGATGTACTATCATACACATCACAGGATTGTTACAAATAGTAAACACACACACACACACCACTTGAAATGGCAGCTAATAAATGACAGAAAGATGTATTTATTAGTGTTATAGCTTCTCTTCAGGTAATTTTTAACATAAACAATAAAACAGAAGGAAATACAACTAGAATTGTTTAAAAAACGTCAAAGAAAAATTAGAAAAACTAACAAAATTTTTGAAAAAGGTTAAAACTTTACTACATAAAGATTTCTTTTACATTAATATAAAATACACATTAGCATTTCGGTAGGAAAAAAGAGCAAAGGATAAACATTTTCCAAACCAAGAGTGAAGGATGTGAGAATACTGTCAAGTGAAAAATGTTACCAATAGCAAGATATCAATTTTGTGAACACATACAAAAGCCTTTTAAGTCTAGAAGGAAATATACCACAATGCTAAACACACTTAGACAGAAGATAATGACTATAAAAAGTTTTTTTTTCTTACATATGTTTCTGCCTTTTTATAGTGGAGAATTTGGCCACATTTACACAGAATATTTCTTTCTTATAAAAGATGAGTATGGAAATATAGTGTTACCTAAAGGAGTGGGAAACTTAAAACCACCTGCTAAGGCTCATCTTGTCAACCTGACTGGGCTTTGTGTTTCCAGAGACAATTATGGGGGCTCTGATGCAGTCCATGATTTCATCTGTTAGTGGATGTGGAAGCTGGAGTCTAGATGGAAGAGGAGGGTTGCTGACGAGTGCTTTTGAACTTGGCCTGTTCCTATTACTCCTCTTTGCTTCCTGGATGCATGAGGTGAACAGCTTTCCTCTACCACACCCTTTCTCTATGACCTTCTGCTTTACCACGGTCCTACATACAAGAAAACCATGGATTGAAACCTCCAACTGTGAGCCACAAGGAGTAATTCATCCTTTCACACTGTTCTTCTCAAGCGTCAGTGACCATACATACAAGTAATAATGTATAGACTGAGCAGGTTATACTTTATATTTACACACACACACACACACACACACACATACACACACACACACACACACCAACAATTAATGAAAAAAAAAAAAAAAGAGAGAGAGAGAGACCAGGAATTTGAAAAAAAGAGCAAGGAAGGGTGTGTGGAAAGGTTTAGAGTAAATAAAAGGAAATGATGTAATTATATTATAATCTTAAAAAGTAAAAGAGATTCCCCCTCCTCACCCCCTAGAGACAGGGGTCCTCTGTGTAGCCCTGGCCCTCCTGGAACTCACTCTGTATACCAGGCTGGCCTTGAACTCAGATATCCTGTACCAGGATTTTTCTTTTGGGTTACCAACCAACTCCCAAATCATGGCACAGAGACTTACTATTACTCTTTAATGCCTGGCCTAGCTTAGGCACATTTCTCTTTACCTTTCGCCTCTGGGCTCATTATCGCTCGCTTCTGTACATCTGTCTTTCACTGCCTCACTAGTCTGCCTGCCTGGTGTCTACCTGGTTCTTGCCCTGGGTGTGCCCCTTGTTCTCCTCTTCTCTCATTCTTCCTTCTTCTGCAGAGCCCAGACTTCTCCTCCTGTTTACTCTCTCTGCCTGTCAGCCCTGCTTATCCTTTCTCCTGCCTAGCTACTGGCCATTCAGCTTAGACCAATTAGGTGCCTTAGGCAGGCAAGGTAAAACAAATGCAACACATCTTTACATAATTAAATGAATGTCGCATAAACAAAAGTAACACATCTTTACACAGTTAAATATTGTGCAGCATAAACAAATGTAAAACAGCTTTGCTTGGTTAAAATAATATTCCACAACATTCTGCCTCCTGAGTGCTGGGATTAAAGGCCTACTCCACTATTCCAGGCTAAAGTAAATCATTTAAAAAGACTAACACTCTACCTAAATGTCTACTAATAGCACATGAGTAAAAAACATACATAGTATGTATATTTTTAATATGACAATAGGAATTGTTTAAAAAAAAAAGAATGAAGTTTATTGGTTTTGCAATAGTGCTATGAAAAGGAAAATTGTAAAACAGTTCTATTAAAAATATTGACCTCCTGAAACTGAGAAGCTTCTGTAAAGCAAAGAACATGGTCAATAAGACAAAATGGATCCCTACAGAATGGGAAAAGATCTTCATCAACCCCACATCTGACAGAGGGCTGATCTCCAAAATATACAAAGAACTCAAGAAACTAGACATCAAACTACCAAATAATCCAATAAAAAAAATGGGGTACAGATCTAAACAGAGAATTCTCAACTGAAAAATCTCATGAGGCAGAAAGACACTTAAGGAAATGCTCAACATGCTTAGTCATCAGGGAAATGCAAATCAAAACCACCCTGAGATTCCATCTTACACCAATCAGAATGACTAAGATCAAAAACACCAATGCCAGCTTATGCTGGAGACCATGTGGAGGAAGGGGATCACTCCTCCATTGCTGGCGGGAGTTCAAAACTAGTACAACCACTGTGGAAATCAGTATGGAGATTTCTCAGAGGATTAAGCATCACCCTATATCAAGACCCTGCAATACCACTGTTGGGCATATACCCAAAGGAGGCACATTCACACCACAAAAACATTTGCTCATTTGGGAAACCCAGAGAATCAGTTGACCCGGCTAGTGAGAGATCACTGACTCACATCTGACCAATGGGGAACCTGCATAAGACCAAAGAAGACTCCCTTAATATAGGTGACAATGGTATGACTGGGACAATATATGAGGCCACTGGCAATGGGTCCAAGATCTAACACTAATGCACAAACTGACTTAGTGGAGCCCATTTTATATGGAGATACCTTGCTCAGCCTGGACACAGGGGTGTGTGTGTTGGCAGGGAGGTGGAGAGGTGCCTGGGTCCTGGTTCAAGGAGATGAAGGGACAGACTTAGTAGATTCCCTAGGGGAGGCCTTACCCTCTCCAAGGAGCAGATGGGGGTGGGGGGAGAGCAAGAGGAGAGGAGGAATGAGGAACTGGGATTGGAATGTAAAAACATGAGTTAATAAAAAAATTAAAAAGAAAAAACTGAGCCAGATATGATGATACACACCTTTAATCTTAGCATTTGGGAAGCAAAGGCAAGTGATCTCTGTGACTTAAGGCCAGCATGGATCTCAGGGAGTTCCAGGATAGCCAGAGATACACAGTGAAACCCTATCTCAAACAAAACAAAACAAAAAAACAAAAAAGAAAACAAAGGAAAGAAATGAAATTAGCAGTTTCCCACTGTCAAAGCTTCCCCACTGTGTGTGTGTGTGTGTGTATGTGTGTGTGTGTGTGTGTGTGTGTGTGTATGTGTGTGTGTGTATATGTGTGTGTGTGTGTTTGTGTGTGTGTGTGTGAACTTGGAAAATAGATGAAGGCTGCAATGAATGTATTAAATTTCCAGAATAGAGGTATAGCCATATTTAAATGTAAACCCCCAAACACATATCCATGCCACATCTACATTATTTCTTCTATTTCTCCTCCTCTGTTCACATCATTTCTCAAGCAATTGGGATGAATAACAGAGAAGACCTACATTTGAGTTCCTCTAGAGACTTCCAAGAAAATCAGGACCAAGCTGCTTTCAAAGTTTCCAGAGCCAAAATGCAACGTTAGACTATCATGACCTTGCTATTTGGAGCTTCCACTGCCTGCTGCAGGTATACCAGTTCCCACAGCTGTGGGATTAGAAGGGAATCTGAGCTTCTTCCCTTTTGCAGAAGCTACAGAGACCCTTTACATACAAGAGTTTAAAAAATAAAGGAGGGACTCTGGGCCATAGAACAAAACACAAGGCATGTCAACATAATGATACCTAACAATACTCTACTGTACTGAGTGATGCTTAGCCCAACTGTCATCAGAGAGACATCATCCAGCAACTGATGGAAACAGATGCAGACCCACAGCCAAACATAAGGCTGAGCTTGGGGAATCCTGCTGAAGAGTGGGAGGAGGGATTGTATGAGCCAGAGAAGTCAAGTACATCACAAGAAAACCCACAGACTCAACTAACCTTGGCTTATAGGAACTCACAGTCTGAACTGACAACCAGGGAGCCTGTATGGGACCGACCTGTGCCCTCTACAGTTGTGTAGCTTGGTCTACTTGTGGGACTCTGGGCAGTGGGACCAGGAACTGTCCCCACTGTGTTGGCTGGCTTTAAGGAACCTATTTCTTATACTGGATTGCCTTGCCCAGCTTTAATACAAGATGAGGTGCTTAGTCCTACTGCAACTGGATATACCATGTTATATTGATACTCAATGGGAGGCCTGCCCTTTTCCTAACAGAAATGGATGAGTGGACTGGGGAGGTATGGGGTCAGAGGAAAGTAAATGGGAGGAGAGGGGGAAGGGATGTAAAATAAATAAATTTAATTAATAAAAAGAAGGAGGGGAGGCTAGAAAAGCATTCCTTTAAAATCTTAATAAGCCCAGTTAGTTCCCTTTGTACCTTGCTGGCTATGAAGGTTTATCTTAATTTGCATGACTGATAAAATGATGGGCTGAGAACTGTACCAGTGCCAACACACGCTGATGTTTACAGAATGGAGATTTTTTTTTAAACATACATAGATTAGCATGCCAGCCCTAAGCATATTTCATACTTTTCTAATGGCTGGGCTGGGCAAGGATAACACAAAAATCTGAAAACTGCAGTTGGGGAGTAGACAAGGATGTTGAACCAGTTAAGACATGGAGGCAAAGTCAGTGGTGGTGGCACACACATTTATCCCAGCACTTGGGAGGCAGAGGCAGGTAGATCTCTGTGAGTTCAAGGCCAGCATGGTCTGCAGAGTGAGTTCCAGGACAACCAAGGCTACACTGAGAAACCCTGCCTCAAACAACCAAAACAAAAAACAAAAAGACATAGAGGCAAGTGAATCAGTATGTGTGTTTATAGGGACAGATGTGACATTTGCAAGATATTGCAAAGAATAGAGCTCATCAAAGACTAACTTTTCTTAAAACTGTCCTCTTTGTTTGCTTTCTGGAACACAAGAGCCAAAAGGACAATCCCTTTGCATTCCTTTAAAAGCATTAACAGGTTTCAAGTTATTTACCAGCACCTAAAATAGCAAAGGACTGGGCCCTGTTCCCTCTAAAGCTACACCCCCCCTCTAGAAAATACCACATTTGACGCTTTTACCTTATGCTTTTAAGAAGGAATTTTAACGAGGCTCCTTGAGGTGCTCAAACTTAGGGAAAGGAGCGATAGTAAATTAGACCTTACAGAGATGGTAAGTCCATAAACAAAATATGTTTTGGAGGAAAAAAAAATAGTTCCTTCTTAAAAAGCGCAGCAAGGATGAACTGCCTTTCCCCTGGGTCTGTCATTTAAGAATCAAGGACTTGTTGATGACTCCAAACAGCAGGGCCTTGACAACTGGTCAAAGGCAAAGTTGTTTGCCGAGCATTTCTCTTTTCCCTGGAAGCATTTTCCCTCCCAATTAATGTAAGTTATGAGGCTGTGCTGGAGAGCTCAATAAACTGACACTCAAGAGGAGTCACTGGCTTTTTAAAGCTGGAAATCAAGGCAAGCTGATATGTAACCGCTTGTGTCTACTAGGATGGGAGTGGCTGCAGCCCTGCGCTGGGGCAGCCATCATGGCCTTCCCATATTATCTCCCCTTGCAAATGCCTCCTGACCTCCAGCTCCACTCTGGTTTTCTTACTGTTAGACCCCAGGCTCTCAAGTCTTCTGTGCTGAGCTGTCCCTCAGAAGGAGGTATGAGGCCTTCAGTGAATTAGTGCTAGCGCCTAAGGCTATGAACAGGCCTGGGCAACACTCAAAAGGCCTGACACAGAGGACTTGGGGTGGGGGTGGGATGCCTATTTGGAGTATGTTTTCTTTTTTTCTTCCTGTGGAGAAAAACACTAAAGCTTCCATCACTGTGTTGTTCAGTGTGTGTGTGTGTGGGGGGGGGTGCAAAGAACTCCGCAGTATTTGGAAACACTTAAGTAAAGGAACTGGCTGAATTTTGGTTTATTTCCCTGAAAAAAGTAAGCTATGGAGTTCAACATCCACGGTATTGTAGCAAGAGAATTACGCTGCCTGACACAGAAACAAATATAGAAACAAGCTGTGACTCATTTTCGCCATCCCTCTATTCCCGAAACTTTGAAGCATGGTGCACACAGTGAAGACCCACATAAGGATCCACAGGAAGTCCTAAGAGCAGAGGGAATCAATTAACTAGAAAAGTGTGAAAATAAAGACAGGACACCCAGGGGGAGGGAAGGAGGGGAGTGAAAGGACTGACCAACAAGAGCAAAAATCCTATAACCGTAATTCAGGGTGGATGAAAACTACGGGGGGGGGGGGGGGAGCTGTGGGGGGGGGCGCAGGCTGTGGCTCAGTCTCTGCTCAGGACTCTTCTGTGGCAATGCCAGCACATGAAGGGCAGCTACCTGAAGAACAGGCAAGAGACCCCTTCCCTGGAAATATGGTCTCTGCTTTGGAGATCATTTTTATGACATTTCTTTCTTAGGGAAGGAGAAGGTCTCACCACCCTCGCCCAGCTTCAAAGTGTGGCTGTGGCGGTGGCCTGCAATTAAAGTGCTTGGCCTGCTTTAGGCATGTTGTCTGAGATACCGCAAAAGTCATATGGCTGATTGTAATGTAAGAGTCACAACTCTGTTGGACAACCGAGGACACATTCACGAGGCCCTTTCATGTCACCAATGTCGTATGTGCAGAATTAGGATATTATCAGGACCCCCAGCTAAAAACTGAAAAATAACATGGGGCTCCCCAGTTGGGAAGTGGTGTAGGATGTGATGTAAGCATCTGTGTAAAGTAACAAGCAACTTGGTTTCCGGTATTATGCAACAAGTGAGTTCCTGAAAAGTTGGGACTTAAACAGGTTTTTCTTTTTTTCTCTTGGTTTATTTAGTTATTTATTTATCTTTGGGACAGGGTTTCTCTGCATAGCCTTGGCTATCCTGGAACTTAACTCTGTAGACCAGGCTGGCCTCAAACTCACAGAGATCCGCCTGCCTCTGTCTCCTGAGAGATAGGATTAAAGGAGTGTGCCATCAATTTTTTTTTTCATTTTTATAGATGGAATCATTTATAATTCACATCATGAATTCACTACTCACTGTTTAATGAGATCTGATCGTAGTTTCAGCTGTGAGTAAAGAATGCTTTGTAATTAAAATGAAAATTTTCTACATGATATAATTTGCTACATTCAGACTTGGTTTTACTGGCATCTCAAGGCGGGTACTTTCAGAGTGCTGTCATCAGTTGGTATGTGATGTTCTGTTTGAAATGCTGGTCCTTCTTTTTTTAGAAAACAAAACAAAACCCCAAAGATGCCAAGAAGTATTTCTGTAACCCAAGTTCATGCTCTCTACTACATGAAAGTCCACAACTGGTAGTGGAGCTTTATTTAGCTTACTATGGCCTGTGGTGTGTGAGGTATCCAGGGTAGCAGACCCTAGTAAGCTATGTGGGGGGGGGGGAACCCTGGAGGCCATGTTTCACCCACATACAGCAGCACTCCCATAACAGCTACACAGCAGAATCAAGATGTTGTGCCAGCAAAACAAAAACATGCTCTGATATCTGAGTTAGTGGGGACAGTGATCTTAGGTGCATGAGTTAGTGGGGACAGTGATCTTAGGTGCATGAGTTAGTGGGGACAGTGATCTTAGGTGCATGAGTTAGTGGGACAGTGATCTTAGGTGCATGAGTTAGTGGGGACAGTGATCTTAGGTGTATCTGAGTTAGTGGGGACAGTGATCTTAGGTGTATCTGAGTTAGTGGGGACAGTGATCTTAGGTGCATGAGTTAGTGGGGACAGTGATCTTAGGTGCATGAGTTAGTGGGGACAGTGATCTTAGGTGTATCTGAGTTAGTGGGGACAGTGATCTTAGGTGCATGAGTTAGTGGGGACAGTGATCTTAGGTACATGAGTTAGTGGGGACAGTGATCTTAGGTGTATCTGAGTTAGTGGGGACAGTGATCTTAGGTGTATCTGAGTTAGTGGGGACAGTGATCTTAGGTGTATCTGAGTTAGTGGGGACAGTGATCTTAGGTGTATCTGAGTTAGTGGGGACAGTGATCTTAGATGTATCTGAGTTAGTGGGGACAGTGATCTTCAGGCTCAGTTTGCTGTTTCTCTGAGAAGTGTCTAGTTAACTCAGGGAAAGATCTTAGGTGCCTTACCATCAGACCATCTATGACATGCCAAGGCAATAGTGCCAACACCACTGGGCGCATCCATCCCAATCTGCCTTTCAAAGCAGCTGCCTGCAGGCGTGTCTGCCCTCTGCTACCAGGATGCAATGGGGCAGAAATATTAAAATGCAAGTGAGCTGAGGGAATATAGGAAGAAAGAAATTTAAAGACAGTATCTTGGAAGCATATGCTTTAGAATCACTTCAGCCAGGTCTCTGTCAAGAAAATATCAGCCAGGTCGGTTAGTCTAATCTCCCAGAGCCACAGATGGTGTAGGCTTCATCACTCCAGTCCCTGTACCCCCAACTAGTGAGCAACAAAGGAAATGGTGCCTTGTGGTGTAGTTATCCTGCCACCTAGTGTTACATATGGAAACAAATAGCACCTCTTAAAATGCATGCGGAGTTTAGAACAGTAAAAAGAGAGCCATGAACTTTGCTAAGCACCCCACACCTTTCTTTCTAAAAATGAAGGTCTCAACACTGGAAGCCTGGTGAGGTGCTGCCAATAATTACGTCAGCCCCTCATCTGCAGAGGAAGCAGAGAGTAATGGATCTGAAGTTAGGACACAGAGGAGAAAGGAATACAACCTTAAAACTCTACTCAGTGATCTGAAAAGGACTGTTTCCTGCACACCAGGTAAACTGTGGATACAGAGAACTATGTGGAACCAGGTGGGAAAAGCATAGCATATTGTAGTTTCTGCCTTGGAGAGGACGGGGAAAGGAAAAGGAAACGCTTTTTAAAACATTATCACTTTAGCAACTAACACATTGTTGGGTAATGAGAAGAGCTGTGGCCTTGGACTTCAAGCCTGGGAGTGAGCCTTGTTCAGCAGCTTCCTAGCAGTGTGGTTAGGTCACACATAGCTTCCAGCCCCAGTTCTGTGTTCTGGAAAACAGCTGTACTTAGGTGCATTTTTCTGGAAAACAGCTTAGATGCATTTCTTGCTTCCACAACACTTCTGTGAGAATCTGTTAGAAATGGATGTAGATGCACTTAGTACGGATACTCTGTGCATTGGAATTACCACTGCAGTTCAAAATTAGAGGATGCTAAACCCACCCGATGAGCTGCTTCTATGACTGGCATATTCACAACATTTCTTAAAGCAACAGGAGTCTAGACTGAATTCCCTTCTTATAGACAGAGCTTGCACTGTGGTGGCAAACCAGGCACAGGGAGACAGGATTTTCTTGCTGTTCCCGGACTCACTTTTTGTATAACTTCAGGAAAAGCCATGCAACTGTCCTCAGTTTTAGTTTCCAAATGCACAGAACAGTCAGAGACAGACTGAACCACCACCTCTTTCCAGTTCTGAGATGAAAACACAAGGTTTGCTTCTGAGATCCACTCTTCCTCCTTCTGATGATCCACTGGAATTTCTCTGAAAGCTTAAGCTCATCTCAAACCAGATATAATGTAATTCTTCAGAAAAACCCTAAAAGCTGTATGATGGAAAAGACAGCCTTAGGGAGAAGGAGGTGGCTACTGCAGTATGGATGTGTTGGTATCCACATTAGAACGTCTCAATGATGCTCACAAATGGCTGTGGCCTGAAATGCTCAACGAGCTAGGCACCTGGCCTTTCACATTGGCAATGAACTCCTTTACTTCTGCTTAGCTAGGAAAATGCCCTCTGCTCTTTCTTGTAATGCTTTTCAACAATGTCAACAAAAGAATTTTATTTATCCAGATTTCCTCTCTCCCTACACATGTCAACACAACTTGGGAAGACAATAAAAAGAGCCTGCTGACATGAACTGCAGATCAAAGTCACATTGAAAAGTGATGGAGCCTGAAACATGACTGCCAGGCTAGGACACAACTCATACCTATAAAAAGCCCAGCCATGGACTTCCGTTATAACTTACAGTCACCTCAGGCTTATGAGCTTTCTGTACGGAGGGTGACTTATTTTGAATGTCCAGCTTTTCCATCCGTTGGGAGAATGCCAGGATTTTGGCTTATAAAACAATGCTCAGCTTTGCCTAGTCTCCCTAGTCCCTCATGTTGTGGATACCACTCAAGCACACTGGTCTCAGAAAAGTCAGCTCTTTGCTTTCCCTCTTCTGCTAGGCCATCCACCCTCTATGGAAAATGAATTTTTCTCAAGCCTTTCCAACAATCTGACAGAGACTGTGAAGACAGGTCTAATCAAGATTTGTACCAATCTTTCTCCACTAGCTAAACAGAGCCTGGAGCCTCAATGGGATGCTACATTGTTTTACTTTCCCCAAGACACAATCTGTCCAGGGAGTCAGGGCCCATTGGATGCTCCTGCAAGCAAACATTTTCCTGGAGAAAACTCAGGGGTTCATACTTGCCCCAGACCAAAATATACACGAAACTTTAAACTCCACGAGTTTTTTTTAAAAACGAGGGGCCGTGCCTCTCCGTGGCTTACAATAACTCTGAAGCTTGTTGTATCTCGTTCACTTTGGCTGCTTTCCAGAGCAGCTGAGAAACTGAAAATAAGCATACTGCTGTCCAGCCACTTCCCCGCTCACACAACCCCTCCCCAGTTCCGGACACTCAGGACTCTTCACACACAGACAGGACAGTCGGGTATGTTCTGGGAACCCTATGTAGGTGAAAATCACCTTGGCCTTGGTGATGATCTTGCACAGTCATCCTTGGCTCAACTCAGACTGAGATTAGAACCTTATTCAGTATTTGAGGCAGGAATTTGCCTTTTAGGGATATGTATCTAAGGTCCTAGGTGTTCTTGGAGACATTTCTACCTCCACGTCTATATTCCTGAGCATCTCTGTCCTTTTTTGTTTGTTTGTTTTTCTAAATCACAACAGAAAGCAAGATCTGTGTAAGCATTATTACACAATTTGAACCTCTGTACTTGGGGACCTTTGGCAGAAAGCTGATTTGGGAGCAAGGTACATTATATCACTCATTTGTTAAAAATAAGATTGGCAGGCTCCAAGCAGGACTCCGTGTCTCTATGGAAGGCACTGTTATTGTGTATTGATTAAGAATCTGATCGACCAGAGCTGCAGGTTGACTGGACTTGGCATTCACTGTCAGCTCCAGGTTCCCACATGGGTGAGGAGAAACAGACATTCAGTGTTAAGAACTACTATCTGTCTTGTTTTGTTCTGTGTTCAGTGTGGTGGATTAAGCACATTCCAAGCAACTGTTCTATGTCTAACATGCAGTTCCAAGAATGCCTGTCCTTGAAATACTAAGTTTATAGCTACCTTGGTTCACTGGACTAGATGATGGCTCTAAGATTGGGACCAACTGGCCTGGAGCAGGTGGAAGGGAAATGAACCCAGGTCAGGGTTAATCTAGGTGTTTCTGCCGCAGTCTCAATAGACATATTTATCCCTTTACATTAGGACGTTCTCTAACTCCACCAGCCACAGAAAGGACATGGGCCTTTCATAAGATGCCCATTTTTTAAATTTTTTTTTAGCTCAAATATCAAGAGACTACTTTCTTTGTGATGTATGCTGATTAATTGCCAAGGCACCACCTGTGATCCCCTTTTCATATGGGAAGCATTCTAGGAAACCCATGTACGAGACGGTGCAGAGATCACCCACCCAGTGGCTTGGAATGCAGTGTGACCAAAGGCATTTCCAGAGACCTCACAGGGTACAATGGCCATGCATGGGTGGATTTACTGGATGGATTAGACAAACCAACCGCAACCTCTCTATCCTTTGTTTAGAATCCTTCCAGTAGATTGGCCTTGTTACTAATATTGGTGCCAAGACTAGCAATTGCTTACAACAAAGACTTGTTGTTAACCCCTACTCCCTGCTCCATTCACCCTAATTATTCTCTAACAATACAATGGCTTCAAAAAGCTTCCAACCGTCCAGCAGACACTATGGGCTGGGGGAATCACTGAACACGGCAGCCTATCAATAAGAGACAATCCCAAGGCAGCTTCTGTTTGCATATTTGCTTCATCTTCTCAGAGATAATGGGCGAAGAGGCTCAGCAGGGAGAAAGGAAGCCTTGCTCTACAGATCATCTGCTTGTCTGCCAATTCTGTATCTGTTCCAAGTCCTTGGGTATATCCTTCGCCACTCACAAATATAGGAAAGCCTAGGTTTCCTAGGAAATGCAGCTTCCACAATTTGATGAATTCTCATTGTACCCAAATCAGGCTTCACTAAGGGATTCTGGCTGAGATGTTTTTGTTTTCTGAGGTCAGGTATCAATCTGATCGAAATTGTAGAGCAGAGAGATGTAGGGCATGGAACTAATCCATAGCAATGTCTGTGTTTTCCCCAATACTTCAGAATCTAAAGTTTAGGTGGACACATGGAGTCCAGCAACAAATCACCGTGTTTTAGTTGTTTATTTTTAAATAGACAACAGATACTTTTAGGTTGACAGGATAACTGAACAGTAAAGAAATAGATTAAAAGCAGACCACCATGAAAGGGGACCTGTTCAATGAAACTCAAGTTAAGGCAATAATTCTGGAGGTTTCCAAATGGTGTGTGTGTGTGTGTGTGTGTGTGTGTGTGTGTGTGTGTGTGTGTGTGTGTAGGATTTAAAGTCAACATGAAATCAAATGAGAGGAAGCTTCTGTTGATTACAAATCAACATATAATTAAATTGAGAAGCACCCATGGTAATGAAGTGCCAGCAGAAAGGAAACTCTGCCTGTTTACAACAGGCATTGTGGTTGGCTCTGTGTTTAGGAAGAACAGACCAATTCAGCAACCCAGAATCTCA
Organism: Phodopus roborovskii; assembly: GCF_943737965.1. NCBI lineage: Eukaryota > Metazoa > Chordata > Mammalia > Rodentia > Cricetidae > Phodopus > Phodopus roborovskii. The sequence continues at coordinate 1,455,587 of NW_026126515.1, read as the reverse complement.
GATACCCCAGGATAAGGGTAACTCATTATAGTCTGTCTGAGTCATGGAACAGTGTGTGTCTATATGTAAAGGGGCAGGAACCTGGACTGTGTATAGTGTGTCAATTACTATAGAGCAGTTGAAGCAATAAAAACCAAGACTCCAAACCATACCCACAGCAGGGCTATAAATAAGTGAACAAAGTGAAACTCAACTCCCCCACGAAGAAGAGGTCCAGATCCAAAAAAAAAAAAAAAATCAGTGAGTTTAGGCCCCACAAAACACAAAGCAACACCAGCCATGACAATTTAATAGTGATGTTGAGCTATAAGCTTTACAAGCTAGATGACCTAGGGAAAAAGATAAACAGAAAACAAAACAAACAATGCAGAAAGTCCCTGTATTCAGAAGAAGACCGGCAGAATACAAGGAAGCTTATCACGGGAAAAATATGAACAATGTTTCATGGAAAGAAAGAAAAAGAGAAAAGAAACCAGTTTCTCAAAACTTCCAAAAGTTTAAAACTTTAATCACCTTAAAGATATAACTCTAGGCAAGAAACAGGTATTGAAACTCTGGACATGTCTTTTGAAATGGAGATTATCATACCAAAAATAAGAACGTTAAAATGTATAATAGTAAGAAAATGGGCTACATTGAAGAAAGAAAACTGTCATTATATATTACTTAAAGCACTGAATGACTAGAAGGCAATCAGTACTGATTTGTCTGGTATAAACAGCTCCAGCTTCACGATCCTAAGTAATTCTGGAGACTACATCTTATAGGCATGGAGGTACACTTGAAAGGTGAGGGCAGGAGGATTGTCTGTTTGAAGCCAGGCAGAGCTATATAGCAAGATCCAGACCAACAAATGCTATATAATGAGAGAGCCTGTCTGAAAATTTGGAACATTTTCATAATGCATGGCCAGATCCTGCTGAGGAAGGATTTTATGTCAAGTATGAGAAATAGTTAGCATCAGGGTTAACCTTAGCTTTGGAGGGCCATCTTGTCCAAAGTCAGGGCCTTCAAGAGTAACTAAGAGATTCTATTTGGGTGGTTTTTAGCAATTTATTAACTTCTTTGACCTATCAAATACACAATAATGCTATAATAACCACAGGCATTTGCCATGAGAATTCCTTGCAATGATTAAAAACAAAACAAACAAACAAACAAACAAAAAAAACTAACTTAGTGTGGTGCTTAGCACCTAGGAATCAGTAAATTGGACCATAATTATTTTTAACCTCAGCAATTATCACAGTTTCTAATACCTATCAGGTACTCAAAAATGTGTGTAGCTATAGCCAGATGGAGTGGTAGATGTGTATGATACCAGGATGTTAAGGCAAAAGGGTTGTTTAAGTCCAACAATTTGAGACCAGCTTGGGCAGTGTAGTAAGGTCTCCATTTCAAAGGGAGAAAGTGGAAGAGTAAGCAAACAAGTGTGCTAAACCCTGGTGATTACATCATCTACCTTCCTTGGTTTGGTCATTCGAGGAAGCTGTTGGATTCAAACTTGGAGAACAAAGGTACTTTATTCATTTATTTGAAAATATTTATTGAGCACACATATGAGAGAAAGTGTACTTCCTGCCTTCAAGAGGTTTACAGCCTAGAAACGGAAACAAAGTATGCCAACATCCTCTATTTCTAGATAATACATGATAAGTATCATCTCAGTAAAGACAACCTGGGTGTTTAGGTTACTAATCACATCAAGGGACCCTTGGTTAGGATGGCTAAGGTGGGTACCTTTCTTGCTGGGGTTGTGATGGGCAAAGAAGAGAGGCAACTGTGTGCAAACAGCATGGGCTGAGCCAAGTGAAGAAAGTAAATGCCTTGGTAGGAATGTTGACTAGTCTGGGCTGGCTGGAGGACAGGAGTTGGTGTTGGGGTGTGGTGAGTGACAGGTCTAGAAAGAGCAGTGTGGACTTGCCTGGAAGAGCCTCAGATGCCAAGGCACAAGTGGTAGAAACCAGAGAAGCTGCAGGGACGATGAGGAGACAAACTGAACTGACAGCTGTGTTCTGGTGGACCCACACAGGAAAACTTGAGACAGGAAGGATACTGCCTGACATTAAACCTCATGACAACTCACAAGTGCCCCCAGATGGGCAAACCAAGGCAGTACATGCCCAAGGCCACATTATTCCCTAAAGCTAGGGTGGGGTCTGAACTTTAGAGTTCAGGGATATGATTGCGCAGGGGTCATGTGATGGTCTTGGAAATGGAAGAGAAAAAAACATACTGGTCAGCCTGTCTATTGTAGGGGTAGGGAACTGAAGCAGAAATTCAACACTAAAAATAAAATCTGGGTTGGTGAATTTCTCAGTGAGTACAGCTGCTTGACACCCAACCTGACCAGCTGAGTTTGAACCCAGGACCTACATGGCAGAAAGAGAGAACCGACTCCTGCAAATTGTCCTCTACTCTCCACACATGCGCACACAAATAAATATGACTTTAAAAGTAAAGTCAAATAAAACCAAAGGGCAAGTGAGATGGCTCAGCCAGTAAAGGCATTTGCTTTATAAGCCTGGAAACCCAAATAAAAGAGGGAGGAGAAACCTTACTTCATAAAGTTGTCCTGTGATCGCTATGCATACATCAGGCACACATATATAAATACATACTTCAAAACTAAAATCTGAGAACTAGAAGAATTTAAATATAGATGATGCCTACATTCATTAGATTAAACCAAAAGGATAAAACCAAACCTCTTATCATGATGCCACAGCTGACATTGGGAACAGATCATCGTGAATTTTTCTCTCTACAAGACAGGAAAACCAAAAAGAAAGAGGAAAAGCAGGCTGTGTAGCAGCTTCCAAGTGGGAAGAACACAGGTTTCTTAGGGTACCAGGGCAACATTTACAATGAAAGGCAAAAAGAGTCTCAGGGCAGGTGTTGGTGGATAACTAGGCTTAAAGCCCAGACAGCACAGTCATGGATAACAGAACACACATACACAAATGGCAAGCAGTTCCTCAAGGCGCTCTGAAGATGCATCTGTATGAATTTAGTTGCCTCTTAATTTAACCTGATGCACACTGCCTGAGAGGAAACAAATATTGGTTCTTTTTCATTCCCTACTTGGAGCGAACAAAGGATGGGATGGCTTTTTCTTTCTCTGACACTTTAACCTGGAAAAATATCAAACAATCCTATAACTCTTGAGAAAGAAAACCTTCGAGCCAAAGTTCCACGGGCTAATGCTGTGGAGCCTGAAATTACCTGTTAGTTGAGATAGGTGACAAAAGAAGCTGCTTCCCTGAGAGGATAGTCAGGGTCTCATGTAGCCCAGGCTGCCCTTTAACTCACTATGTACCCAAGGGTGACCTTGAACACCTGCTCCTCCCATCTCCATCTCCTGAGTGTTGAGAGGACAGGCATGAACTACCTCACCCAGTTTCTGTGACAGTGGGGATCAAAGCTGAGGGGTCACACACACTAGGCAAGCACTCTATCAAATGACCTACACACTTAGCCCAACTTGAACTGGTGATTCACCGGAAAGAGTAAGGTCCTATGTCAGTTGAAACCTTGGTCTGTCCTTGAGTTAGGAAAATAACTGTCCTTTATTGTCACTTCACCTCCCAGCAGTGTATGAGTGAGCACTCACAATGCCATGATAGATGAGTAAAAGGCATTAATTATTTGTATGCTGCAGAACTCTGGTCACTCACATGGGCTTTGAGTCATACTGGCCTAAGGAGAAAAGCTCAGGCTGCTCATGGATACCCCCTCCCTTTTCTCTCATGCCCAGATGTTCCCGCATATTGTCTGCACCTTCATCAGCGGTCCTATGTGGAATGGGAGCTGTTAAAGGTTTCCACATCCTGGAGTGAAAGGTGCTTTCTAATACTTATCATAGACGCAGCAGCCTCAGGACGTAGCCCCAAATATACACAATGAGGTTTGTTCTCCGAGGTCATCTTTGTCATTGTAAGACTGGATGCCTGCAATAATAAGGGAGCCCTAAAAACCACCTCTGCTGACAAGGACAGACAGGACTGCTGGAAAAGGTCTTTCTGTTCCCAGATGCCTTTGTGGACACCCCTATGCTCAGACTGTGGCCTTGCAGGTACAGGGGAGTTGACCGCAGACTCAGCACCACCAAGTGGCTGTGGTGCTGTCTATGGCATCCTGAGAAAGAGAATCACATACAACAATCAAGGAAGAGGAGACTGGATGAACAAGTCATAGGAAGAGTACAAGTCCACCCACCTGCCAGGCGCTCCCAAGGGACATGACAGAGAGAATTACAGGCATTTTCTTGAGATGAGAATTATATCATATATGGAATATATACAGTGGGATCCTCCTCAGGAGACCTGACTCCACAAGGTCAGGATGCCCTTTCATCATCTATGTGGCCAGATATGTCAGCATGATGCCTCTCATGTCATGACTATTCAGTCAATGTTTCTTTTGTTGGTTGTTGAAGTGCCAAAGGTCCCCCAAAAGTAGTGTTTTCTAACAAGAGTTACTACTTTTGTTTGGCTACAACTTCATTACAGCTGAAAAGGAACATAGATGTCAACATGTCCAATTCTCCCATACCACTATGCAGAAATAGTATGGCTACTTTAAAGATTTTTGTACCCCTGTCCCCTTAAATATAGTGTACTCACAAGGACTTGGTTTTTCAACTACAACATTTTAGCCATTTTGATGTAATTTACCATGTAAATAGGAAGATGAAAAATTATTATTTGGGTCTATACACACTGCTAATTTTTGCAATGCTATGTAACTTCCTACAGATCACATTCTATGTCAGATCACATTCTGAATCCTTGTGTGACCAGGATTCTGAATTTGTAACAAGCATCCAATGAAGCTGATGGAATTCACTGCAGGTGTTCCACAGACCACAACCCAGGCACATACTACATTACATGGCATTCTGTTATCTGGCCTTAAGGGTTGAGAGTCCTAGGGATGAGTAGCTGTCACCACAAACTATCAGGAACATTTCCTCATGACACTTAAGAAGTTCCACTTTGTATGAAAAGAAAAAAAAAATGTTTTGGTTGAACCTACAACGAAATATCACCTTATAGTAACAAACAGATGAGCTATAACATTAACAGTAAAATTTGTTGAGAAGGATTTGAAGAAACTGGACCCCTCATATATGGTTGGTGTGGTCACTTTGAAAATCAATTTGGCAGTTGTTCAACATGTCAGTTAACATATGATCCAGTGATTCCAATCCTAGCTACGATCCCAACAGAATGAAGACATGTGTATGCAAAAACTTGTATACAGGTGCTCACAGTAGCAGTATTTTTAATAGATAGAAGTAGAGAGAAATAATTCACATCCCTAGAGACAAAAGGTTGGAAATCTGAGGCTGAAGGATGGTATTAGGAATGAGGGAGGGAGTGAAGGGTCACTGCTAATGGTGAAAATATTCTAAAATTTCACAAGGCACATGACATTATTTGAGTGGGGTGGATCAAATGTAAGAAAGAGAGGAAGTAACAGAGACTTTGAAAAAATTTTGAATGGCATGCTTATCCTAAAGGAGGCAGCCACTACTTAGCCCTATGAACTGTCACTCTGCAGGAATGTGACATAAGGTTGTTTTTCCAGTTTTGAAACAAAGCCAGAAGCCTGGATTTTATATGAAGTTTCTTAACATTTAAATGCTGATGCTGAATTCATTTTTTAAAAAAGACATTATTGATAGATACAAGTAAAATAATGTTGTAGGCTACTGGACCTCATGGTTGCCAGCATGTGACCCTCAGTCCCTGTCCATCTTTCCTATGCAGCTACTGAAGTGGACTGCTTGAATTCAAGAGGCTCAAACTCAAGAGGTTAACCAACCTCCACAGCTTGGAGAATCTAACCAGTCAACAGGTATTCACTATCAAACTCTTAGATGAAAGGTACTAGAAGTTAGGGTCAGCATGAAATACAAGAAGTTGATTTCCATCTCAAAAGGCAAGCGGTGCTTCAGAGAAAGAGCCATCTCCAGCAGCTTGCACAAGACAATTGTACACACGGCACTAAATCCTAAGGGCATGTATCCCTGCACACTGTTAAGGCCCCAGCTTGTGATGCTTCAAACTGGCTCTGGACCTTCTGAATTCATTTACTTTACATTGCTTCAGCCAACAGCAGGAGGTAGCAGAATCATCGCTTCTCCATGTGCTTATGAGCTGCTTAAGGTACAGCTCATTCTTCACAATTAGAAGGGACTAGACATTCGAGTCCAGGTGCTCTACCGGCTGGAAGATACTTAAACCCACGAGTTGGCTCCACAGCCAAAATGCTGTTTCCAATGATTGTTTTGAAGAAATTTCCCAGGACAGGGACCTTTGAGGCTGATCTATTACTGCTCCCATAATCGAAATAGCAGGTGAACACGAGGTGAAGGGGCAGCTGATCTGACAAAGGGACATACAGGTGTCCCTGGATATGGACACTGCTGGGGAATCAATTTGTGTGCTTTCTCAGAGATGTATGGAACAGATTGCCGCAGTTAGTTAAGGGGTACAGATGTCTGCAAATCTATACGGCCACAGCGGTTGGGAACACAGAGCAGTGGGCAAAGCTGAACAGAAGCAGGTTTCCTTGTCTGAGGGACGGCTCCCCAGTGGCTCCCTAAAGCAGACTTTAAAGATAACGGCCTAGGAGGGGTCAGCATCTTACTAGCCTTTGGCAGGGACTTTTACACCTCTTCCAAAAGTGCGTTAGTCACGTTCGAGGAAAGAACAGGATCTGAAGTGCTCAACAGACAAAAACCATCCCCATTTGTACTTCCCCAAACTCTCCCACATCACGAAGAGTCCTTGACAGAATCTTAGCAGACAACACTCTGCTCGGTCCTCTGGTCGACACCAAGTTGTCCTGGCTTCAAGGTGAGCTCGATGCCTTCTCTCTAATCTGTGCCATCATTTAAAGTTAACAAGTTAAAAAGTAATCTCAGCACTCCCTTTGACTACGATTTCTTGTTGAAGGCAATAAGATTCACCTGGGCACCCAAGCCCTTAACCAAGGGATTATCCAAACATCATCTTCTGTTCTCAATTCTGATTCCAGTCTGCCCACCTGACTTCCAAAAGGCTTGTCCGGTCTCATCCTTCACCTCCCACCTGCCACCACTCACAGGACACACAAAAGCTTTCCATCTGGCCCCCTTGTCACCCTGCAGTCTCCGTGCACGTGCACCATCTTCAGAACTCTTTCTGAAACACAATCGAATGAAGTTGTTCTCTTTCTTTAAAAATTCCCGTATGTCCTTCTAGAACTCTCTACCCAAGGCCCATCACAATCTCACTTCAGTTTAACCCACTCAGGCTGCCCCCACCACGACTCTACAAAACTATCATTATTTTAAATGTACTATGCTCGTTCACACATCTCAGCGTTTGTACACACTGTTCCTTGTGAGGATGATGTTCCTTCCAGCCTTACTGCTCTAAAAATTTTCTATTCATTCTTGAATTCCCAATGCAAATCTTTCCTGCTCCTTTCCTTTGCAGAAATAATTGCTTCGTGTTCTGTGTTCCCCCATGTGCTTTACTTACTCAGTTAAAAAGCACTAACACAGTATATGACTTCAGGTCTGGGGTGGCATCTCAGGTTTTACAATTCTATCTCTGGTGACTAGTACACTCAGGTACTTAATAAATGTCTATGAACTCAGTGAATAAGCCCAGAGATTAATATGTCACAAAAGCCAAGAAGCAGACTTTCCAGTATGACTCAATATAATTATAAACTAAAATAATTTATTTTTTAACATATAAACATCATGGTGAGGAATATTAGCCAGACCAAATAGTATAATCATTATGTATGGTCTTGGCTAAGACAATCAAAATTGACCTTTTAGTGTTGTAAACATGTCTCTTGGTAAAACAGACACAGTGTCTGATAAATAATCAACATTGTGTATGTGTTTGCCCTTTTCAGTGTTAGAGAGTTATACATGGGTCCACAGTCCATCTGCATAGACACAAAGATACTCTGTGAAAATGGACTCCTAATGTCTAAGTTACTAGCCTATGATAACTTACCTTACATTAAGAAATGAATCCTCACATACCCGAGTTTCCTAACACACATGGAAATATCCTGCTTTAAACACATGAAACCAGCCAATGGCCTTTGGCCCCAGCCCATACATAGCATCTGAGGACAGAATGCTTGCTTAAAGGCTTTTGGCAATTTCTTCTAGGTTTTTCTATAGACTAACATCAAGCCAATTTATCTGACCTCCTTGATCCACCCAGCTCTTCTAGTACCTTTAGCTATTTTTCTAGAAGAAGCCTGGATGAGTCAGAACAAGAAAATGATTAATCAACTTGGAGAGATTTGAAAGCTGGAATGGAGCCATCGTGTGAGTAAAGCTCAGAGCTGTGGGACTGCAGCAGTTGGAAAGTTAGGGGATTTCCATGCTCGAAAACATTTGGCCGACTTGCTATGCTCCTCTGACCCTGCAATAAGACAGAACAGATCTCGCTGGGTGATTTACCTCTGACAATATCCTATGTCTGCTGCCTTTGGCTGTACACTCTGACTTGACAAAATCAAAGTAATTCCCCCTGAGCCTTATGATTTTGGAACTGGCTCAGAAAATCCCCTCTGCCTTTCCCTCCCAGTGGATAGCAATCTCAGTCCTTGGCTTCACTTTTAACACGAGGCTGAAATCAGACGTATACACAAAGCATCTTGCACAGACCTTGGCAAAGTTAGGAGGGTCTGCCCTTCTGTCAGGCCAGGTGGGTTTCCCAACTCAGGAAATACAGCACCATCTTGATTTTCTTTATTTCTTTCTTCCCTCCTTCCCTCCCTCCCTCCCTCCCTCCTTCCCTTCATTCCTTCCTTTTCATTTCTTTCTTCTTCTTTTTTCTTTTTTTTGCTAGCTCGTACACTGTAGCACAACTCCTCCAACTCGCTTTTCCAATGGAAGATTAGTATCGTTTTCTAGTGTTCCCTGCTTTACCTATTCACATTCCCCCAACTGTTTTATTGGGACCTTGATTTCTGCCCTACTGTTTTGTTGTTTAAAGATGCTACTCTGGTCTCACTTAACTTCCAGACCCCTAAAGAGACAGCCAGTGTATCTGAGAGGAAGAAGTGTGCTTTCCTCCATGAGTTCTTTCACTTGTAATGCTACACTGATGCAGAGGGGGCGGTCTCAGCTTTTTGATGTGCTTGTCTTCACTACATATGTCTCTGCCTCCATTTTTTTACCCCTTTACATTATCTAGACTTGCTTCTCTCTTTCATCTACACTAACAAATCACTTGGGTTTTATATCCAGATTTTTTTTTTTTTGCTTCTGCTTTCTGTCCTATCACTGTACCTACAATGTATTGAGTCTGCTATCAATAACGTGTCAGCAGGATATTATGTTTGATTATTTATCAATCCCCTGTGTCTGTTTCTCTCTTTAATGCCATTAATTTTTATTATACAACTTCATAGGATCTCAACCATTAACTTAATAATAACTTTAAAAAAAAAGATTCAGGCAAAACTTTCTGCTTAATTCTCCTATCAGAAAAGATACAAGTACTTCCCCATGCAGCAAACACTGTCATGTTCATACAAACACACCCATGTCAATGTTCTCGGCAAGAGCTCTTATCCATTGATTTATGGGCCACAAGGACCTTGTTGAGCAATGGCAGCTGCTGATTTTCACTGCATTGGCATGGAGATGGCCTGGGAATTTTCCTTTTGGCTCACAGATCAGTAAACACACTGGGGATTTGCAGAAAAAAAAAGAATTATTTTTTTTTGTGGGGGGATAATGGTGGCTTAGAGAAGGAAAAAGCAAGGAAACTTTGGGAAAAGGATTAGAAGTTACAGAATAAGCAACAAATGGCGGGGGGCGGGAGGAAAGAGTCATAAGATAAAGATAGAGAAATGTTTTACTACAGAGAATACACAAGCTAGGGGAAAGAAAGCAGAGTGGTTAGGGAAAAGAAAAACCATGAGCAGAGGTAAAGAAGGGGAAAAGGTGTCACGCAGCTTGAAAAGGACACAGAGTGCAGCCATCAGTAAACACAGATGAGGAAGCATTCCAAACCAGTGTGTCACCTCTCTATCTGCTTCTTATGACAATCTGCTACCCACAGCAGCTTCTGGCTGCAAACCCTTCAGCCTATGGGAGCAGAAAACACTTTGCTTGGTTCTTCTGAGGTTAGTCATTGAGTCAAAGCCCTCAAACTGCTGTTCTACACAGGTCCAAGATGAGAAACTACAAGGTTGGACTTCTGATACTTTCCCTTTATTGACTGGCCTTGATTTGGGCTTTCTATATATAATAACGATGGCATTTAAATCACATTCAGAGAATTTAAGAGATTCGTTCTTTTCCAGGCAACTATAATGACCAGAGATATATCTTGTTAATCACTGATCTATATTGTCAAGTTATACTGGAGGCAAACAGACATTAAATCATAGCCAAGAACTCCTATGCTGATGAGGTTTTAGGCAACTGCTAAGGAAACAGAAGCCACTGCAAAACCACCACCAGCTTCATTCATTGAAAAGACTGAATTTGCTCCTCACTGTAAAACCCCACAGTGGGCATCAGGTGTCTTTGAGTCCTCCTTCATATGAGGAGATTCTAGTCCAGGCTTTGACATCCATATTGTTGTGGCTGTTGCTGGTAATACTGTCTTGGAAGGCTTGAGGTCTTTTCCTGTCTAAGGGGCAAGTTTATAATCCAAGCCAGTCACTCAAACACTTTCTTGAGAATCTGAATAACTCAGGTAGAAAACATCTGGAGTGGATTCATCCTAGTAACTGCTCCAGAACAATCCAGAATTATTCTTTCCTCCAAGTCAGCCAAGGCAAACCAGCATGCCCCAAATGATATAAGTTGCTTCCATTTAGTCAAAGCTAAAATCTTAGCACGGGATAGGGAAGACAGCCTTGCCCACATGGCACCAGAATCTAGTCATGAACACTTTTTCAAATCCTAAGGCATTAGTCGTTAGATATGGCAGTCTTGAGAGTTGAACGAGGTATTAAGATAACCTCTATGATACACCTCTGATCCTATGCCCAGATTTAAGAATTGCCTAACCAAAAAGTTACAGGGAGCTCCACACTGGAGCTATGCACAATATGACCTGCCTGGAGATAAGGGGACTAACGAGCAGAAATAGGAGCACAGTTCACTATATGACAAAAGAATTCAGCTTAACCGACATCAGGAGAACAAGCCTAGGTCCACCCCACACCCTGGGTACAGCAGTCCTCTGAAAGCAGCTGTGCACAGACAATGTCTTCTCCCTAGAGTTATTTCTTCCTCATCCTACAACATATGAAATGGCAATTATAATGAAGATGCATATGCTACAGACATAAAATTGTCACAGTTTCAATTGCACTGAGAATTGCCCAGAACTCTCAAAACTTATTTCATCATCTTGGTTCTTATCAAATACTATCCTAAAGTACAATGTTCCCTCTAGGGAACAAGGCACTATTAGGAAAGTTTTAGAAGAAACTCTAATTGCCAAGAATTCTATAGGCAGGCCAACAAAACAATTAGGCCAGTAGTAACTTAGCTCTCTAGTTCCTGGCCAATAAATCATGTCAGCTTGACCAGTGAGATAAACACAATTCCATACAAAAGATTCAGATTTATCTAATGCAGCACACAAGAAAATAACTACTCAGTTATTTATAGAAGCTTATCCAAGTGAATTTTCAACTTATGTAATAGCACAAATATAACACCATGTTTAAATATGCCTGCCCATCTGTCTACCAACAAAGGGTGCTATCAGCTAATCTATAATTAAGTTCTTTAGGGGTTTACGAAAAAGAGGACTTTGAGGACTTCTCTGCAAATTTAGAACTTTTACAGTATTTTTAGAGAACATTAGATCTCCTTCCTAAATTTGCTAGTTCCTAGGCTTTCAGATCAAGGACCTAAGAAACCATATTTTATTCCCATGTTCACTGTGTACAGAAAGTTACAGAAGCAGAGGTTAGGAGGGAACTTAGCAAGCACTTGCATTAAATTCCCTCATTTTGCCAAGGACAGATTTCGTGTGCAACCCAGCCACAAAGCAGTGATAACCTAAATCCGCATTTGGTCCTTGAACAGACAGCTTACACTACTGTGTCCAGAGCCATCTCATCATATCGAATGCTTTAAAATAAAACCGTTTATGAGTGTGTTAAGTTCTCCTTCATGTATCTCATTCAGCATGAGTTTATCAAACAAGTTTGTTTATGGCAAGAGATACTACACAAAATTTTCATACTGTGGTAAAGGCAGGAGAACAAGTTCAATCTTAATAACAATAAAGTTTTAGAATCAATTAAGCAATGTACTGAATAGTTAGCAGAAATAGTGAACAGTCCCACTATGTTAATACTTACTAATAAGTCCAGTAAACTATTCTGGATTCATGTCTGCAGGTTAGAGACCAGATACCCAGTCTCACCTGGAAGGGGCAGAGAAATTTATTCTGCAAAAGGCATTGGGCACTGGAGCTAAGACACCTAGGCTTAAGTTTACATTTTACTCGGCTATTTACTAGTTTGTGACTATAATTATAGATGGTTACTGGGAAAATTAGATATAATGCATGAAATGCATCTAGCCCACTGCTGGAAGAGAATAGGCCCTTAATAAAAGCTAGGAGTTATTGCTGTCAGTTAAGAGAATGGAATGAAACTGTAACACACTGTCTCCTCATTTGATTAGTGTACATGGCTATTTATAAAGAAGTTTCTCAAAATACTAATGCAGATCTAGGGGTATAACTGTAGCAGAGAGTCTGCTTACCACAAAACATGGACAGGATCCCATGCTCAATTTCCATGGCTACATCATCACTACCACCATCATCACCATCTCACAACAGACAGGATTCCATGAAGTCATCAATTATCTGCCATTATCTTTAAGCAAGAGCCATCCTTTCTTTTGAGACAGGGTCTTTCTACTTGCTCTGAGCCAGGTTGGCTGAGCCAGGTTGGCCTTGGACTCATAATCTTCCCCTTCCCCACCTCAAAAAAGTGCCAAGATTATTATGTACAAGTATGCCCAGCAAGACTCAGCTTAAAACAACTGAGATAGGGATGGATGGACAGATGGATGAAAGGATGGATGGATGGATATCATGAGATGGGAATTCAATTATTTTTCTCAAGAGTTCACTCCAAGTTTGCTTGTCAGTAGATACTTCCCTTTGTCTATACTTAATCCATACTATAGTATAAGCCTCTTGTGTTTTCCTTAGGCGAGCTGGAAAACACTGGTCACTATGTTCTACTAAGTGGCTTTGTATACATAAAGACTGATATTAAATTGCCTTTTATCCTCCTTTCTTTCCATGCTCACTAATCCCAGTTTCTTAAAATTCCCTCATAGTTCTTTCCCAATCCTTTAATCACCTTTGTGGTTGAACTCTTGGCCACCTCTAGACTGAACTCTTCCACATTAATTACAAACTGGGTGCAATTTCCAATTATGGCTATGAATGTTAACTGGCAAGATAATTTTGTCACAATTCCTGCAGAATAGTACTCTAAATTCACACCCCACCATCATGCTTGGGTACTGCAAAAGCCACCTTAATCTAGCCAAAAAGGAGACTTTTTTTTTTTTGGCACAGAAATGTAAACTGACTCGAAGCATGCTTCTCAATACTTTTGCAAGCAATCAGTAACTTTAAAGAGTCTGGGTGCTAGGTAGTAATGGTCCATGCCTTTAATCCCAGCACTCAGGAGGCAAAGGCAGGTGGATCTCTGTGAGTTCAAGGCCAGCCTGGTCTACAGAGTGAGTTCCAGGATAGGCTAGAACAATAAGGAGAATAACAATAAGGAGAAACCCTGTCTCGAAAAACCAAACAAACAAACAAACAAACAAACAAATAAATGAGTTTGGGGAAGAAATAAAGAAGAAATAAGCAGAACAGGAACCCTAAAATGTGTATTAAACATAAGCAAGAGTGTCAGAAGGATGGCTCATTGGGTGTATGTGCTTGCTGCCATATCTAACAATCTGAGTTCAATACCTGGGATCCACGTGATGGAAGAAGAGAATCAATTCCTGCAAGTTGTCCTCTGACTTCCACATATGGGCCATGGTATAAGTATGTACGTGTATGTGTGCGAGTGTGTGTACACACAAACATAAATAGGTTTGACTTGTGTGTCATTCACTGCTCCTCCATTGGTGCAAATAATGTTATAAAAACTATTATTCAGTGGTATCTAAGACACCTACTTTACTGTCCCTATATACAGTGCTATCTGGGTTTGGCACATTTTTTTTAAATGTCCATAGAAATGTTTCTATAGACTATACAATAGCATACCTATCTTTTAAAACCAGAACACTTCTTTCCTGTGTCTTCTATATGTGCTGTAAAGAAAGTAATTTTTACAGATCATCTTGTTGCTTCTATTTAAGAAAACATGAGCATGAACAGGGTTCTGAACCTGAATTAGCATCAGCTTAAAAATACTGAGGATGTGTTGGGCACATTAGGTGCTCAGAGAGCTGGCCAAGCTGTGAACCTGAAAGGCTTTTCAGAAGAGGTAACATGAAGCCAGACCTCATGGAATGAGTGGGATTTTTGATTGGTGCTGAAGTTAAGGGAAGACACAGCAAGCAGAGGAACGTGAGCCGAGGCAGGCAGCTTGGCATCACTTGAGCCAGCCAACATGCTGTTGACAAAGAGTAACCAGGAATGAGTAAAACTGGATCCAGAAGAGATGCTGTTTTTTATGATAATTTTTTCAACTGTGTTCTTGAGAATCACCCAAGTCCTGTAAGAGTCAGACCATCTCAGCGCAACCTCTGGATCAGAAAACAACTAATGAACAAAAGGTTATGAGCGGGATGACACTGCATAAAGGGAGCGGTTTAAACACCCAAGAATGGTCTAGAAACTCAAGGAAACAGTGTCACTCACTTTTTTTTTCTACTTTAAATAAGTTTGCTGTCTGTGGGTTCACAATACTTTTCTTCATTCAGCATGGAGACTGTTTGGCCCTGCTTGGCAAAGATGAACTTCTTGATTTGTGCATGGGTATTTCTCAATAAGAAGAATAACAAAAATGTGGCTGAGGTTAATTTGTCATTTTTTCAGTGTGGTTTTGAATCATGGATGATATCAGCAAAGCTATAGAAATCAGCTTTGTCAGTTAAGCCTCCTCCCAGCCAGGAAGCAGCAGAGCATGAAACATAAACCCTGGGAACAATGGCAAGGCTCGGCGGTTTGTTGTTCTCCAGATGCAATGACAGGATGGAAAATGGTCAACTGGGAATCCAAAGTGTCTTCTCACCAAGGCCAAGGCAAGGTCTTAAGTTAGGATTTTCTTTCCTTTCCTAATTTCTTTTTCCATTAAAAACTAATTTTAACAAAGGAGAAAGTAGTTGAGAAATGCCTGAGAAGAGTTCAGTGGAATTTGGTATGTGGCTTAACTAGCCGAAAATAATTATGCATTATGGCAGAGTCTTCCTTCTATGCCTTCTAAACAGTGACATATGTCTGCTGCCTTAGACCACATAACAATTTCACTAGGAAACCAGAAGATGAAGACCTGGACAAGACTGGTGAACTCAAAAGGCTGTGTGAGCACCACACGCATATGCTCACAGACACACACATGTTTATGAGTGTATGCATGTTGTTTCCATAAAAAAGGAAGAGGCATAGAAAACATTCCCGTGTATTGGAAATATATATTTTAAATCAGGCCGTGGGATGGGCAGAGATAATAAACAATAACTTAGAATCTCTATAGGAGGGGATCCAAAACCAGACTTTAAAAAAGAGAACATAAACATATGACTATAAGAGATATAATGAAGGAGAATGTGCCCAACATTGTGGCATAGGGAATTGTATAAAGACTTTCCTACTAATCAAGATAGGGGGTGTATGAGATTTAGTCATTATGAATAAAAGAGTTCAGACTTGAGCATCTAGGAGACTCTTGGAACACATGACTTTGGAGCTTAGGAGAATAGTATGGGCTAGTGGTATAGATCTGGGATTGGTCATGTCTGGGATAGAGGGAGAGATCTGGGATTGGTCTTGTCTGGGCTAGGGGTAGAGAATCTGGGATTGGTCAGAGGATGGGGAGACATCACTGGAGAGCCAGGAATGTTGGCCTACGTCTTGGATGGCCACTGAATGTAATCACTCTATGAGGCATAGAGGGGCAAAGAAAATAGAATTCCAGCCCTAAAAGAGATTTCTACTCTAGTGTATATATTAGAAAGAAAAATCTTTTCTCGATGTTAACAGTACTTTAGCTATACCTACTCTATAATATTTACCAAAGTAAGACAATTATTACTGCATACTTTCTGTGCCTGTTTAGTACATTTTCCAAAACTTAAAAATTTTAAATTGTTTTTAGATTTATTTATGTTTATTTTGTATATGCTTCTTGCTGGCATGTATGTATGTGTATTTCACACATTCAGTGTCTGCAAAGGTCAGAAGAGAGTGTTGAATCCCTGGAACTGGAGTTACAGATGGTTGTGAGCTGCCATGTGGGTGCTCTTAACTACTGAACCATCTCTCCATTCCCATAGATTTTTATCCTTAAGTTTAGCATTATTAACTATCAATTTTGCCCCTACTATTAGGGTATGGAGCGTTTTGATATCAGTATTTACATATAGTTTTGAAAATGTATAGGCTTTACATAAGACTGATAACTACCACTTACTGAACACATCCCACACATTAGACATTATTGTTAAGAGTTTTGTAGAGGTTATTTTACTTAAATTGCACAATAATCCGACACAGTTGATATTATCATCTCACTTTATAGAAGCTACAATCTGGGATGTAACTGCTAGCAATGACATAACTAATTCACATCTACTTCCTATTCTAGAAGCCATCCCATGCTCCTAAAAGTTTCTGCATGTCTCCTCCTCGGGTACAGGAAACATCTAATACTCACCACAGATGGTGGGGAAACTTTATAATAACTTGGCCTCTTCCACCAAGCACTCCCACCACCCTGGACCACCTTAAGAAATCAGTCATCAAGCTGTGAGAAGTTCTCTCCTCTAAGACAAAAGTAATGTCTGTCTAAACTTTTGAGAATGAAAATTTTCAACTAAAAAGGAGTTGTTATATACATAAAATAATAGATGTTCAGCTACAAATGAAATAAGTAACAATTCTATGCAGATTTTGGGGTTAGTTTCCTCAGTTTGTGAGCAGTATCTTGAGTGCTGAAATTAGGGATTAAAGAGGATCTTATTGGATTGTGGAATAAAAAACTTAAAGCACTAAATAAACAAGACTTAAAAACTCAAAAGTAACAGAGTATTCCTGTGGGGAAGATGGAGATTATTTGACAAACTTAACTAATAAGCAAGAATAAACAAAATGTAGGGTGCCCATATGTTACGATAGCATCCAGTAACAAAATGAATGAGATCATAATTTATGATCTAACATGAATAAACCTTAACATTGTACTAAAGGAAAGAAGCCAAACACAAAGGGTAATGCATTGAATATGGTTCCATTTACAGGAAATGTCCTAAATTTACAAATCCCAAACCTACAGGAGTGGTTTCCAGGAACTGGAGAAGAAATTGAGAGTGAGGGATTATGGGCATTGGATTCCTTTTTCACAGTGATGAAATGATCTGGAATTAGATGCTGGTGATGGTTATCCATGCTAGTCATGTTATAGTACATGAATTGGATATCAGTTTTTAAAAAAAAAAAAGTCTAATAATTCAAACAGGACGATGCGATTCATAAAGAGGATCACTTAGGAAACAATCTTTCTTTTTTTTCTTCAGACCCTACGGATTGTAGCAGCACATTCTAGAATCCAGATGGTTTAAAGGAGAATTTCAAGGCTGATTATACTAGGAAAATAGGATTTATATGGAAGACTGGAGTCCTGGAAATAATTCTATCTAAAAATTTCAAGTCAAAGGGATGATTTTAAAAGTTTCCTGGAGTATACAAGGATTGTTGAGCAGAAAATAGAATGCAGCTGCTTTCCATCTTCTCCAAGACAGAGCAGAGAGACAGAAGAGGGCTCCAAAGGTAAGTAGTGGACTTAGGACAGACACAGGAAGGGTGTCCTAACACCTCGAGTATAACAATGGTCCATGCTACTAAAGGTCTTCAAAACCAGGACACTGACACCGAAGGACTTTTCAAGAACGTATTCAAGGGCTAGACGGATGGCTTGGTGGTTAAGAGGGAGTGTTGCTCTTAAAAAGGACTTGGGTTCAGCACCCATATGGTGGCTTGCAAACATCCATAACCCCACACACCACTACTATGTGTGTGTGTGTGTGTGTATTGCAATTATATGCCCATAGGCAAAACATTCATATTTATGATGTAAAATAAAAAACTTTAAAAGAAACTGAAAAAGAATATTTTCAAAGCTGTATTTGTGAACTTGTCATTGCATCACTCTGCACAATACTTTTTTATTTTAAAATTCAATCGCCTCCATGGGATAAACAGGAAGACACGTTATGGACTAGGTGAAGTCCATTCAGGTTTATGTTCAATTAAAAAAAATAAAACATTTCTGATTTTCCATTTTTTTTTCTTCATCAAACCCCTGAACAAAAGACAAACGCTGCTAATTTTCTTGCCTCAAAAGAACGGCGAGGCCCTCACACCTAGCATGGAGGAGCCCAGTCAACCACACACACACACACACACACACACACACACGCTGGGAGTTTCAGCTGGGGAGAAGTTCTGCTTTCTCTACACATGTTTTTCATATTTGTAGTCTTCCCCTGAGTCTGAAAGTACCCCCGACGGCAGACTTCCCTCTACCTATCCAGTCCATCACACTGTAGAGCTGTTCCCACTGCCCTGTCACCACACTGTTCCACTGTCACTGTCCATTACAGTGATTGCATGATCCGATTGTATAATCCATCACGAATAATCATAGGTTCCATTAATGTATCTAAACACCCTACATCTAACACATCCTGCTGAAAATCCTACAGATTCAAACTTTGGGGTTACATGCAAACTGGGTTAGCTGTCTACCCTTTCAAAATGAACGGATTGCTAAAACACGATTGTGGATATTTTTTTGTAACTCTCAACTGTGCTTTTTATCACTGAAGAAAAAAGTTAGGTGTTTGGCTCATGCCTATACCTACCACTTGGGGGAATTAAGCTAGAGAATTGTTGTAATTTAAGGCTAACATGGGCTATAAACAAATATAATTATATCATAGTTGCATATTTGAAGCTCTGATTTCTGTTACTTGATATAAATAGATATTAACTGACATTTAATACAGTATCAATCACACTCACATTCAGACAACAATAAAATTATCACTCAAAAAGCATCAGGCTTTCCAATAAACACATATTTCTCAAATGTGTAGCCTCAGAGGGTCACAAACGTCACTGTCAGTCCCATAAACTGTCCTGAAAAACACTGCCCACTGCCTATGACACTTCACTAAAAGCAGGCAATTCTCCTTGCTGAGGCAGGCATCAAGTTAGACCAGAAACTAACCAAGCACTATCACAACCTTTCCCCTAACCTCTGGTGGTAGAAGGGGGTAGGGGTGGGGGCAACATCAAATACTGTTTATAGTTCAGAACAGAACAAGTCTTAAAATTATTCCTTGCCCCATTGTCCGAGTCAGCAGTTCACACTGCCTTTCCTTTTGCTGCTCCCTTTTAACAGCAGACTTTTCACGTGCTCCAATTTCCTCTCAGTGTTGTATGACATGGCTTGTAAATAGCATGGAGTTGGTTTAATTATGTAGCACTAAAGTTATCCCCATTAGGTCTATAATCTTAAGACCTGTTACAGATAAGGAATAGCTCTGAGCTGGTACTTACTGTGAATTACTGAGAAACCCAAAGAGCCTTCTTGCTTTAAGACCACCTTTAAACAAGAAGGCCTCGATAAAGTACACAAAGCTGTTTTTTCAACACCTAGTAGACAAACCCTTCCCTAGACCTTGAGTCTTCCATGATGTCATCTTTAGAATAATTCTGTTTTCCATGAATGCCCAGCTCTGTCTTGCCTCATCCCTCCACAAAGACTCTGAAAGTGAGACATAACAGATTTAATTTGTTCCATGGCCACGCTGTGAACACCACAGTAGGGCAGGATCTGTGTTTCCACAGCGGTCCCTGATTCTGAGTGGGTTAAGAGTCCAGCTCTCAACCAGAGAGACAGAAGCACAACTCACATGACATGGCATTTCTCAAGACCTTCTCATGACCTTCTCGAGAGAGCCACAACCCACCTTCTTTGAAAGAGTTAGGAGCGCCATAGTAACCAGCTGGACTTATGCAGCAATCCACTAAGCTTCTGAGGCAGGAAGACTTTTCTTTTTTTAAAGAAGAGAGGAATAAAGAATTGTTGGAAAGCAACAGTGAGGAGAGGAGTAAGGATATGTGTATATGAACACATGTGCAACTATGTGCGTGTGCACGTGCAGTTCACATGAAGGGAGCCATCAAATTCCTTTGAGACTGATCGCTTATTCATCTAGTTGTCTTGAGGCTGAGGCAAATGCATGCATGCCATCCACAACACAGTTCGTTCCCAACAAACACACGGCCACCACTTTTGCAATGTGTTCTTTCTAGCAAACCCATGGGCCAAGTGTTAGCTTCACCTTATGCTGAAATAGGTTGTCAGTGGGTTTCGAGAATGCACTGAAGGTCCCTCTTTTAGGAAAAGCCAGCTCCTTCCACTCAACCTCACTGACACTCTTACTTCTTTGTCCACTACAGTTAAGGTGAGAACCAATTTTCCCAAGTGTGTCGAGAAACATACTGCCTCTACCAAAGTAGTAAAATAGAGGTACCTAGCTCAAACTCTTATGAGAGTATTATGTAAGAACCATGTAAACTCTGAGGCTGGGTGATGGTGAAGAAACATAATATAAAGAGCACACAGGCACTTAAAGACCCTGGGAGAGCTTAACCTTTCTGTGGTTCTGAAAAGGTTATCAGGAAATACTTCTCTACGTTATGAGGAAAACTTGGGCTTATCACAGAATGTGGAGGAATGCTAAGAGGTCTAAAGATACAGGCTGGACTACAACTTCCAAGGACAGTAGGCAGCCTGTGGCTTTGGAAAAGGCTCATGACCTTTCTATAATCTATCAATTGAGCATGTGGAACTCAGAATCAGGAAGCTCTGGGTTCAATTCTGTTTCTTTTTTCTTTTTCTTTCTTTCTTTCTTTCTTTCTTTTCTTTCTTTTTTTTTTTTTTTGCTACTACTGTATGATGTTAGGTAAAGTTGCATTTTTAGGGACAGCTTCCCTGTGACAAAATGGGGATAACAGTACCTAAATGAAGAACAGTGCAAGGGTTAAGAATCATAGGTGGTTAACACTGCCCCATGTGACACACGCTTCTTGTTTCTGAAATGGGGATAATTACACTTGTCTTTCCTCTCCTCTTCTGCTTTACTTTCCAAACAGCATCCTTTCTAACAAGTAATGTGAAGAGGGGGCTGGAGAGGTGGCTCAGCGGTCAAGAGCACTGACTGTTCTTCCAGAGGACCCAAGTTCAAGTTCCGGCACCCACATGGCAGCTCACAGTTGTCTGTAACTCCAGTTTCAGGGGACCTGATACTCACACAGACATACATGCAGGAAAAACAGAAATGCGCATAAAAATAAATATATAAGACAGAATTTTTTTAAAAAAGTGTGAAGAACATGTAAGAACATAGAATTACTTCAATGACAACTTGGGAATGAATTGAATGTTCCTACCTGTCACTAGAGGTTAAAAGTGATAGAGTAATCTTCTTAAAAAAAGTAAATAACAATCAAATCCAAATGATCTTCATAGCCAGTTGAAGAAAACAAATTGTTCTATATGTTCTCAGAACTCTGAGTTCTTTCCTCCATAATATAATTGGAACCCCTAAGGATTAATTTAATTCACGGCATAAAGGGAAAACAACAAGAAAGCTGAAGCAAAGGGAGGCTGGTTTCATGGACTGTCCACAAGACTGGAAAATTAGCCCTACAGCACAATGTAATAAAGAGGCTTACAAATTGAGTCCTTGGGGAAGGACACAGCTATATTTGTTGCATGTGGATACCAGAGCCCAGAAGTTGGCCCCTTCTGTTCTTTGAGTGCCATATGCATAAATTTGTAGACTGTCATTCCCCTTAACTCAAAACACTGGTGAACAAACAGCTGGAGCGAAGCCACTTGAGAACACAATCACAGCACTCCATCTCCCATTGCTCAAACTAAGTCCGTTACTACTGACTTTAACTGAGTTTTTGTTGTTTACCAATGCTTGTCTTGACCAATCTCAAGGGAATTGGTGGGGGGGGGCATTGTAGAGATTATTTAGACGCTTCCCTCCCACAAGATGGAAGAGTCTTTTTCACCCCATTATGTAAAGAGGCCTAACATTTCAAAGACAAAATTACCCTGGGCTTGGTGACAGATGCCATTGGTAGCATATTCTCCTGCTCTAAGGTTTCCACGAAGGGCCTCCTCCTGCAGCACCACCCCAGTTTTCTCAGAGCTCTTCTCTAAGGGGTTCAAGAAGGATTTTTTATCATTTATTTTATGTATTTTTTTTTAGAATTTCATATATGAATATTGTACTTATAACCTCCACCCCTAACTCCTCCCATGTCCTCTCAAATTCATGACTCTTTAGTTATTACTGTTACATTTTTGTGGAGCTGAGGTTTGGCTTCCTTCTCTTTTACACAGAACAGAGTCATCAGCAGACTCCTGGCTTCAGAATGCACAGTTCTCCTCTGATCTGTCCTCACAAGACAAGGCTTATTTGGATCCAGCTGCCTAACCAACTCCAGAAACATTTAACCAGAGAAGAGAAGCAAGGGCCATGTCTTCAAAATGGTTTTCCGGGCTAATGCTGTCATCTTGTTCTTAGTCACTCTGATATCTGAATCTCTTCCTTCACCAAGAAAGTAGGGAAAACAAGACTTCTGGCACTCTAGGGTTGTTGGTTTTCTGGTTTTTGTTTTTTAAAACAGGGTTTCTCTGTGAAACAGTTCTGGCTGTCCTAGAACTTACTCTGTAGACCAGGCTGGTCTCAAACTCATGGAGATCTGCCTGCCTTTTTCTCCCAAGGGCTAGGATTAAAGGTGTGCACCACCCCTACCCAGCCAACTTCTGGCACTCTTAAACACCAGTTATCTTCACTCTCCCCTCCCCTCTCCCTTTCTCTCTCCCTCACCCAAACTCCAGCACTATATCTTAATGCACCCGAGACTCAGCTAGTTCTTACTCTTCACAAAGTACATATATGGACAATATTGTTTCATGCTCAGTTGCCCATTAACTTGTATTCCTAGAGTTCCCTTCATTTCTTACCAACAATCAAAGCTCTCTCCTAGTCACTCCAGTTCTAACTCTAATCAGCAATGGGATGGAATGAATAACATCTCTTTGTGCCTTCATTTTCTTCTACAATGGAATATGTAGCCACATGTATCTCAGAGGGCCATTGTGAGGACCAAATGAGGGAACCCATGTAGCACACACATATAGTAAAATGCTGATTCTACTCAGCACACAGCAAGTGCTCAATAAATGATAATGACACATGTTAGTAGCAGATCTGTCCAACAAAATTACACAGATTTACAAACTCCAGTCTCACTGGATTTATTAGTCACCTCCTCTAACCTGGAGTCAACTGTATGTTGTGAAAGCACATCTTTGGAGCATCCATCAAAAACTGAAATGAGAAAACTGGTCAGCAAACAAATTCCTGAGGTTTACCATGATGTCTTTTCAGATGGACATCAATCCATCACTGAGCTCAAAATTACCAAGATACATTTGTTCAACCAGCTCCGAACCTATTTAGTCAACCTCAACAACACAAGAGTATCTGCCAAATTGCTCCTAGAAATACAAATCCATGCTTTTGCCCCATAGTCAAGCTGTGAAGGAACAAAATGAGGCTAGTAATAGGAATGCCTTTTAGAAAGCTTAGACTGTCCCCAAATATTTTTCTTATGAGAATCATTTAATGATCCTATTTTTTTTCTAAAGACCAAAGTGCTGTAGGTTCTAGAATGTACCTTCTACCCCCTCCCTACTCTTTTCAAAATTAGAATGATGCCTGCCTTCTTAAACATTCTGAGCCATATTCTATCACTAGAGTTTCTCATAAACATGTGTTCATATAGCAGTGTGTTCTCTACTCCACTTTGTGGTTCCAAAGGAAGGGCCCAGCAGTGATCAGAATCCAGTCTAATTTGCTGGCCATTCAAAAGACTCACATGGTGGCATTTCTTTTGTGCTAATGTTGTTGTGAGTTGATGATTATGATTGATGATCATAATCATCAACAACAATTCTGGGTCAGACTCTGACACAAGTATTTAAACTGCATTAACTAATTGTCAAAGCAATACTTCTAAGCTGCTATCATGGCATCTTTTTTTTTTTTTTTTTTTTTAATAGAGTGGAAATAAGACTCAGGTCATATAGCCTGCAAATGGATAACCCTTTCAAACCCTGGTCAGTTAGGTTCCAGGGCCCAAGTTTTCCAATCTCCCTTTTAACAAAGGGCACTATATTGGTTGTATAAACCAGTCTAAGTCTTAGTCTGTAGTCTAAGTCTACAGAAGTTTTGTAACTGACACAAAGTGCTTCTACCTAACAAGTTCACAGGAAACAGGTCTAGCAAACCAAAGGCCAGTCTGTTGATCTTGTCACATGCATTTCTCACACAGACCAGATACTTAACAGTTTGACAGGAGAATTTTTCTTTTTAGACATCTTTGCCCACAGAGGCAAACTATCAAAACAGGCCATTGGAGTAAAAGGAGTTTGCTCTAGGAATATGTCACAGAGGAGGAGTATGGCTGGTAGCACTCACTTTTAAGTCAGTCAACACTCCCATCGCTGTAGACAGCTCTGGGGGCAGAGAGTAAATCAGTGCTGGCCTACAGGTGCTTGGACAGACCAGATAGATATCTATCTTTCTGGTGCGTCTGCATGTCACTTGATGCGTCTGTCCTGCTTAGGCCTAAAGATAACTCATGGTTGCTTTTCATAGATCCACCTAACACATTCTCTACTACTTTGATGTATTACTTTATTTTCCAACCAAATAACTCTCATGTCTAGCCTATGCCCTACAATATAATTAACTTTGGCCTAAAAAGTCTTTGATGTACCTAACACAGCCTATTAACATTTTAAATTTCTCTTTCTTTCTTTCTTTCTTTCTTTCTTTCTTTCTTTCTTTCGCCATTCATCACATTCAATTGGTAGTACCTCTCAAAATAGGTAATATAGCAGTAAAAGTACAACAAATATAAGTTTCTTTTTCTCAGTGTTATGCTTTCTCCAAACAATGGTTCCAAAGGGTGGGAAAAGGCCTTGAGACCAGAGAGATCTCCATGCAGAGGGACTCTAGTACTTGCACTAGAGGTGGAAAGAGTCTATCCTCAAACAAATCAGTGACCAAGCGCCATGGGAGGAAGGAAGTGGAGGAGATCACAGAGAATGTTCTGAGGCAGGTCACTCATTCTTAGATATGTCTACATAGAAAATTTACACAGGCAGGGCTCTACTCTGGCTAGAGCATGAAGTAGAGAAGTCAAGCAAATATCTAAGCGTGGGAATGCTGCTGACAGCAAACCAACCCTGAGAACTTGAAAGTGAAAGGGATGAGTGATGAAGGGAAACTCCTTTGTTGGTAAAGCATGCAATGTGAGAATGAAATCAATGTTTCAAACAGGGATACTTCTCAGGATCCTCAGCTTCTGGCAACTCAAGCTGGGGAAATTTGATGGTTGTATCCTCTATCCTCATTCTGGACCACCTCATGAACTTCTGGCAATGGACTCCCTCCCAAGGACCACAAAACTGTTTCTTTGCTTTTGCATGTTGCTATGGAGATTTCAAAGCACCCTTTCAAGTACTTTCTCTCCACCTCAAGAGGAGCTTAGCAAAGTTCTCCACAGATGCCACTCTGGTCAGTGAAGAGTTGGCTTTCACCTTGTGCAAAGAGTTAGCTGCTGTGTGCAGGCTACTGAGCTGTTGCTGAGCATAGTATACCTCTAACAGAGAAGAGCTTGTTATTAGCTTATTTATCAGCATCACACAGGCCCGATGGTCAACATGTGTAATGGAATGTATGACCCTAGAGAGCTTTTGCAGTTGAACACAAATGCTGTTTATGAGCTGGCTGCAGACCTGGGTGGAGGGCCAGGTACCTAAGTTGGGGTTCTACTATTTCCAGCTATGGAGCTACAGACAGGATCCTGCTCTCCTGAATATTTGGTGTTTTCCTCTGCAAAGTAAAAGTTTTCAAGAGGGTAACATCAAAGCTACTTTCTGTCTTCTCACATTCCATGAGTATGATAAAAAGCAACAAAACCCCAAGTTTTCAAGTGCTTACACAGTACACAGAAAACAGGTTAATGCGGCAGGTCCCACAGTCATGGATCCTACAAGTTTGCTTTTGCTGTGGCTGAAAGGAATTAGAAGAATATTTTGGCTTTCAAAGTGGGCAAAAATTTGGTTTGGATTTCTCTCCAAAAAGACAGCATTGGAAAGGACGCCAGTAGCCACAGGCTGGGTCACTGCTTTCAGTGAGGTCTAGCAGGCACGACACAAATTTCTTAATTGCCATTACTATAACATTTACCACACCTTGTTTTTCTTGGGGGTTGTCCTGGTCAGGTAATCTGGGTTAGATCCAACCCAATTTATAAAATTTGGGGTTTTTCCCAATGTAGGTAAGATTACATGCTATTTTAGGAAACCTCTTGGGGGATGAGGAAATGTGTTGTTTTCCTTTTAAATATTATACTGCGTATCAATTCCAAATGCTACCCAAGCTTTTAAAGAAAAACACAAGTTCCCTAAAAATAGCCTGTCTACAATGCCTCACAGATTTATGTGCTTTCTGCATAGAGTATAACTTGCTTAGCATGCAATTAGGAACAAAATATTTGTGGACCATATCTACAAGGTTAAGAAAAGCTGTATGTAAATATCCTTCAAAGACTAAAGAAATGGAAATTAATGGGAGCTGGTTTATTATTTCAAAGTTGCACTCTCAAAAATGGCTCAAATGAGTTTCTAATGTCAGACTTTTAAAAAGCTTTGGAAATCAAATATAAAATCTAAAGACAGAACCTTGATCTTCAGTTTTCTCTCAACACCCTTGAGCTTTTTTACTTCTTCATCATCTTATCCTTCTCCTTTTTTTTTTCCTGTTTTTTGTTTGTTTGTTTGCTTGTTTGCTTTTTAGACAGGGTTTCTCTGTGTGGCCTTGGCTGTCCTGGAACTTGCTCTGTAAACCAGGTTGGGCTTGGACTCAACAGATGCATGCACCTGCCTCTGCATCCCAAGTGCTAAGATTAAAGGTGTGCCCCACCAACGTCCAGCTGAGTTTTTGACTTCTTAAATTTATTCCAGTCTTGACAACCCTGACACTATAGAATATTGGCTCAGTCTACTTTATTTTGAGATGGTCTCACTCTGCTGCCCAGGCTGACCCAGAGCTATCTATATAATCTAGGATGGCCTCAAACTTAAGGCAGTCCTCCTAAGTGTTAGAGTTACAGGCATGAGGCACAATGATGAAGTTCTTTTTATTTTACTTATCATCTTTATGTGTGTATGTGTGTTCATATGTGTAAGTATAGCTGTGTGTGGCTTCCATGAGGAGGTCAGAGGACAAGTTCATATGTCTGTTCTTCCTTTCCACCATTTTTTTTTAACCTATTAGATTTTATTTTTTGAGACAGGGTCTCACTATGTAATCCTGGTCAGCCTGTAACTCATAGAGATCAGCCTGCCCCTGTCTCTCAAGTGCAGGGATTAAAGTTGTGAATCCCTACTCCACGGTTCTGCCTTGTTCCAGACAGTCTTTTATTCACAGTTACACATACCAGGATAGTTGGCCTGTAAGATTCTGGGCATTATCCTGCTCCCATTCCCCATCTCACTACAGGAACTGTGGGATTATAGATGCATGCTACCATGTCTGTCTTTATACAAGTTCTGGGATCTACAATCCATGTCTGTCTTCACATGTGTTCTGGGATCTACAGTCCATGTCTGTCTTCACATGTGTTCTGGGATCTACACTCAGGTCCTCATGCTTGCACAGCAAGCACCATACAGTGAGCCTCATCCATAGCTCTAGCTACTTTTTGAACTTCAATTTTTACATTTCTTTCCCAGGATATTATTTTTATTTCCTTCATCTCCTACAGTAGTTATCAAATATATCTTATAATTCAGTGAATACTCTCAGCTCTTTTCTCTGTCAGTATTTTTCTCTTAGATTCTCATCTTTGGATTTGGCAGACTTCTAGCTCTGTGTGGCTGATTTCCTAGTCTTGACCACTAACCTTAATCATCTCATGTAAGTTTCAATTTTCTATTTCCCTCTACTGTATGACTCAAGCTTGAAAACTGTATAAAACTGAATCAAGCAGTAAGAAATCTGTAAATAGGTTGAAACTGAAAGTTTCAGTGTGTAAACAATTTCTAAAATAATATGTATGTTATATGTATGTGTGTGTGTACATACACTTTTTATAACCATGTCTGTACATTGAAAGGTCCAGAAAGCACAGACACCACAATAGTGATGAGCACAAGTATGCCTAGAACCTGGTAGCTGATACAATTTCCACTGAAAGGAAACAGAAGATTTTTAGAAAAATGGATGATTTGCATGCTGAGGCAAGACAAGTGCAAGATATGACTAAGATAACTTACTGTGTCAAAAGTAAAACAACACTAAACATGATAGGGATACTATGACACAAGAATGTACCAGCTACCAAAGGGATAAAATGAACATTAAAATAACTCAATATAGTACTGACCACTGAAAAGAATAGAAACCCATGAGTCTAAGCTGGTAGGGGATGGATGGATGGATGGATGGATGGATGGATGGATGGATGGATGGAAGAGTAAGTGAGTAAGTGAGTGAGTGTAAGTATGTATGTGTGAATAGATGGATGGGTGGTGAGTAGGCTAAATGGATAGGTGGATGGATAGATAGATAAATGAGTGTGTGGATAGCTGAGATGAAAAAAATACCTCTCTAATTTATAAGAAAAAGGTACACTACTGACTGGCAAATATGAAGAGAAAGTTGAAGTTGGAAATCATGATTTAACAGTCATCTTACTGAGCCTAGAGCACAGAATACTAGATCCATGCGTGTTATGAGAAGTGGGATGGTTGCTTTGTGCTTGCAAGGGAAAACCAGTTACATATAGAGGGAGAATTAAATATGCTTTGACTCAGTGGCCAAATTTTACATAACCAACGAATGGCAGATAGACACTGTGTACCTCCAGAAACAATAACTTAAGGACAAAACACCACATGGCTGACAAGATGTAACCTGAACCAAATAAGGAAACATCAAATGTATTTTTAAAGAGTCTAGGGATTAAGAAGAAGGCTGGCCCCAAACTCTTCAAAACAGCCCAACTTCTAAAAGTCAAAGAAGGGCTATTGCAAAGTTCTAGATTAAAGGAAACTAAATGATCATCATAACAAATTACATGAACTAACTATAAGATTTTTCTAAATTGGATCTATGTTGGAAGGAAGAAATGTTATGGAAGTCACTATTGTGTTATTGGGTTAGCTGGTAAAACTAGAATACAAATGGTAGATTAAAAAATATTTTATCAAATTTACTGATACAGATAACTCTATTATGGCTATATAAGAGAATATGTTCTTTCTTGGAACTAGACACTGAAACATTTGGGGAATTAAAAAATAAAAATGCAGCTCAAAATAATGTCATGTGCATGGTGTGTATGTGTGTGTGTGTGTGTGTGTGTGTGTGTAAAGCCATGATAGAAGAACTAAGTTATAAAGCAAATGAGTAATGGAATACATGCCTTTTGCATTTGTCTAAATTTTATACTTCCAAATAAAACATTTTTAAAAAGATGCCATTAAAACCTTGACAACACACACACACACAAACCGGCCAAAGACAAAAGCCTAGAATGAGTCTTTTTCCTAGCCCTTGCTGTTTCTACCCTTTATTGGATTTATTCTGTCAATAAAAATAAAACAATAAGTAAATAGAAAAGAAAGTAAGTATTTAAGTAATAACAAAAACTTGTTTAGGGATATTCACTATAGACTTCTTTATCATACTTCCTATCTGTTCCTTCTGAATTCCTACCACTACCACTTAGCATTTTATGATATATTATTATGACAACCTAGTTACCACTTCTGAACTAGCCTTTCTCTACAACATCTCATACATATGTACTAAATGTTTCCCAACAATATGAATTCTGGGTTACTCATCCTTCACTCACAAAGGACTCTAAAATAAATTAACAACACCAGAAAAATACATTAATGATTAAATCAATTAATAGATAACTGCTAACTTTTAAAACAGAACTTTTAAAAAGCTGATTGTGAAATCCAGTATTTTCCTGGTAAAAAATCAAAATATGTCAGTCTAAAATAACTCAGTCTCAATTAATGCGAGGCACTACCCTTGTTTTCATGAATCAATGCTTTTCATTGATTTCTGGCAGATGTATTCACTGAGAACTCTCTCTTTCCCATGTCTCAAAAATAAATACATTTTGTTGAATGGGCTCATAGTACAGTTTTACAACCTACCTTTTCCACTACCATCTATATCCTATTTCTCCATGTGAATAGATACATTTATTCAATATGAGTTTTAGTAACTATGCAGTATACTTAGCAACTATCCAGTATAAAGGAATCTAATTCCTTTAGTCAACTCCTTGATGTTTATTTTCCCATTTTTTTTATCTTAACAAGCAGCACAAATGAAACCCTTAGGTGACATTTTAGATATCTGTGACTCCCTAAAGACTGCCTTAGGACCAAAATGACTGATTTTTTTTATTTTTTAAGTTAAACTGAATCACATCTTTCATTGTTTGCTGTACACACTGCAAGTTTCTTTGCTTTGCAATCTGTTTCCTGTTCCTCTTCTTAAACGGCCTCATGTCAACCCAGATCAGAAGTAGGGAAACTATCTCCAGTGCTTCTCTAGCAGAGATCTTCACAACAAGGTCATGCCCTATGTATTTGTCAAGGCCTTGCTGGGGCCTCCATCTTTACCCCTCTTGTTAATCACTGATACATAAAAACTGATATGGTTTCTCTCGTTGACAGGCAGGTAGCTTGTGCCTGTATTTGAAAGGGAAAACCCATCATGGACAAGGTGCTGAAACAGACTAACTCTGAATCTCTAGGGTGAGCTGTGTTGTGAGAAATGTAGACCCTGGAAAATGTTTGAGTCTAGACCTGCCTATGTGAAGCTCTAAATGTGTGGTGAAAGCAAAAGGCGGATGGGCCTGTCTGAAGTTAAAACCAAATGGCTTTCAAATCAGTTACATGCATGAGTCCTTCAGGCTTCGGGTTCTTTCTCAAGAAATAACACTCTTGTTGAAACACTTTTCATTGTCTTCTGATGGGTATATTTATTCATAGAACTAGTTACAAAATAATAATTAAGCAGTGGTCTTATAGAACTTGATTTTTTAAAAATTGACACCAATTATTTATAAGGTCAGAAAATTATATATGAAATTTTAAGGCATATAAAGATATCTGAGAAAAGGTTTTTCTCAATGATTTCAATATAAAGCCTCCTAGTGTGACTAAGCTACACACACACACACACACACACACGAAACGAAGAACTAGAATAGCAAGACACGGGCAACTGTGGACTGGAGGTCCAGCAGATGCCTTTACATAGTTACAGAGGAAATCATTGCTCTTTCACTGAGTTCCTTCAAATAAACTTTTATGCATACTTTAAGTCATGGTGAGTTATCATAAAGCGTCTCCGGGGCCCATGAAAGGATCACCTCTGGTGACGCTCAGTCAGGCAAGAAGACACTCACAAAATTTTGTTCCTCTTTACATAGTACAATTTTGTGTTCAATGTTACATTTTTAAAACAAATTTTTGGTGGGTAATACTTTAAACAAAAGTAGTGACAGATCACTGTCTGTTAAAGTCTCTGTGGTGGACAAGGTCCATCACATCGAGACCAGTTAAAGGGACCTCTTTAACATCACCGTAGTAATCTCTGAATAAAAACCACTGTCTGGCAGTTGTGTTCCCAGGCACCTCCATGCTGGACACTGAGATTTGTTTCCGGGACCAGGGAGGTTCCACAAAAGAAATGATTAAAAACAACTAGAAGACGATAATTCCTTTGTGACTCTTGCCTGAGAGGCTGAAATCTGAGCAGACGGCATCTCAGTTTCTCTAATGAATTCCTCTGCTGCTGTCATGCAGTTAATTCTCCACATTTCCTACTACCCTGATTATTAAAAAAAGAAAAACAAGGAAAAGAAGATGGCCAATATAAACATGATAGGGCACTCCTACTTCTATAGCCTTCAGATATTCTGCAGAGATGAATTGTGGAGACAAAAGACTTCGGGGCTTTGCGGAGAGGATGTTGTCCTCTGGGAAACAACCGGCCAGGTCTACACTGCATTCAGTGATATACAACTAGGCAGCAAAGGTTTACTCAGAGAGGTTAAAGATGCCCCTGGCTAAAGCAAGACTTATCACAGCTTTTTATTGAGTGGCAATGTGGAGGATGGGAGTGGCACCCTCCCGAAAGGGAGTCTAGCTGCAAACATCCTCCATGGGGCCTCAGACCAAAGAGCTGAAGAGGGAGGGGTGGATTGGAAGAGGGAGGCCATTTGAGACACTTAAAACCAGAAGAGCTTTTCATTTCCTGAACCTAAAGCAAATGCTGTTTGTGGTATTCACTGGAGTATGAGGGTTTTTTTTTTTTTTTTTTCCTGCTTCTTCTTCTGCCAAGCTTGTAGACCCCACAAAAGATTGACTATAAGATTGCGCTGAAGTTAATAAGATGAGACTGGATGAGAATAAATGGAAACGCATATGTTTGGGATGGGAGAATGAACAGGCTGAACAAGAGTTCATGTGAAAAGATCTAGGGGGTGTACTTGATTGTGAACATTATATACGCCAATACTATTACTTGGCTGGTGAAAGCCCCACTGCAATTTAAGGCCACATTAGCAAAAGTATAGTGTTCAGAGTTAGGAAAATACACAGTCACACTGTGCCCGGCACTGTCTGACATAGCTAGGTGGGAGCCAAGTTTTAAAGCATACACAGAAAAACTGGAGCATATCAAAAGAGTCACGGGAAGAAAAATGTTGTGGGAGTTCTTTTATTGTACAGGGTTGTTTTGGCTATCCTGGGTTTTTTGGTTTTCCATGTAAAGGTGAGTAGTGTCCTTTCAAGGTCTGTGAAGAATTGTGCTGGGATTTTGATGGGCATTGCATCCTGTTTAGGGCTGAGTGTTCCAAGGCCTCTCACTCTCTGCATAATGTCTGGCTGTGGGTCTCTGTATTTGTTCCCATGTACTGCAGGAAGAAGCTTCTCTGATGATGGCTGAGCAAACATTTATCTGTGAGTATAGCAGAATGTCATTAAAAGTCATTTTACAGCTAGAGTTTTTTTTGGGGGGTGGTGGTGGTGGTTATCCTAGGTCTCTGGGCTATCTAGTCTCAGGTTCTTGGTTACCCAAGCAATGTTAGATATGGATTCCTTCCTGTGGTGTGAACCTTAAGTCAAATTGGATATTGATTGGTTACTCCCGAATACTACCATTGTTCTAGTATCTTGCAGGCAGGACACCATTGTAGATCAAAGGGTTTGTGGCTGAGTTGGTATTTACTTTCTCTTTTGGTAGCCTGTAGAGTCCCTTCTTATACCGAAGACACTAGAATGTAGGGGTGAAGGCACCAGCCCATCTTCCTCATGTTCAATGAGTTGTGTGGGTGTTGTCTTCAGCAATGGAGTCAGTTTTCTGGAGAGCAAACTACAGTCTCTGCAACAGCCTGGGTTATTTGGGGATCCCCTTAGGACCCCTTTGATCAACAACTCAATTAAATATAACCCAATACTGGTATCTAAAACTTCACTTGCTGAAAAGAGATGGCCTGCTGGGACTCTCACCTTCATATGTGTATGTGTTTTAGGAAGATTCTACTTTATTAGGTTTCCATACCACCCATCAAATGCATCTTAATTTTAGCTGTCTCGTCCCATATTCCCTCCCTTAACCTTCCCCTCTTAGTTATGGTTATATAAAACACCATGACCAAAGAAACTTGTGAAAAGAAATGGTTTATTCAACCTATGCTTACACATCACAGTTCATTGTCAAAGGAAGTCAGGACAGGAACTCAAGCAGGACCTGGAGGCAGGAGCTGATGTAGAAGCCACAAGGAGTGTTGCTTATTAGCTTGCTCTTCATGGTTTGCTTAGCTTGCTTGGACCACCAGTTCAGGAAGGGAACTGCACACAATGGGCTTGGCCCTCCCTCATCAATACTAATTAAGAAAATGTCCTACAGGCTTGCCAACAGCTGGATCCTTCTGAGTCATTTTCTCAATTGAGGTTCCCTCCTCTCTGATGACTACAGCTTATGTTAAGTTGATAAACAACTAGTCAATACACCCTCCCTACTTGATCCTCCTGCTCTAGCATCTCCCACATCCAACCATAACTATCTATTCTATTTCACATTACTAATGAGATCTATCTGTACCCTCTATTCCCTTACTGTAGTTCTATGAATTGTAGTTTGGTAATCATTTACTTAATGGCTAATAGCCACATTAAGTGAATATATACCATATTTGTCTTTCTGGGTCTGGGTACCTCACTCAGGATAATTTTTTCTAGTTCCATCCATTTGTCTGCAAATTTTATTATGTCATTTTTTATGGCCAAATAATACTTCACTGTGTAAATGTACCACATATTCTTAATCATGCTTCTGTTGAAGGACATCTATATTGTTTCCAATTTCTGCCTATTATAAATAGAGCAGCAACAAATATGATTGAGGAAGAGTCTCTGTAGTACATGGTACAGTCATTTGGGTATATGCCCAAGAAAGGTATAGCTGGGTCTTGAGGTTGATCAATTCCCATCTTCCTGATTTCCATAGTGGCTGTACAAGTTTGCACTCCTACCAGCAATAGATAAATGCTCCCCTTACTCCACATCCTTGCCAGTATGAGCTGTCACTTATTTTATTGATCGCAGCCATTCTGACAGGTGTAAGATGCAATCTCAAAGTTATACTGACTTCTATTTTCCTGATGGCTAAGGATATTGAACATTTCTTTTAGTGCTGCTCAGCCATTTGAATTTCTTTTTAAGAATTATGTTTAAATCTGTACCCCATTTTAAAATTGGGTTGTTTTCTTGATGTATGTATGTATGTATGTATATATATATATATATATATA
Source organism: Phodopus roborovskii (assembly GCF_943737965.1). Lineage (NCBI taxonomy): Eukaryota > Metazoa > Chordata > Mammalia > Rodentia > Cricetidae > Phodopus > Phodopus roborovskii. The sequence goes on along the minus strand of NW_026126515.1, from coordinate 1,420,296 downwards.
CACACACACATATATATACACACATACATATATATCTTGATATCTAATATGTGTATATTAGTACTCTATCAGTTGTGTATTTGGTAAAATTTTTTTCTCTCTTTGTAGACTGTCACTTTGTCCAAATGATGGTGTCCTTTGCTATGCAGAAGCTTCGCTGCTTCATGAGGTCCTATTTGTTAATTGTTGATCTTAGAGTCTGTGCTAAAGGTGATTTCTTCAGAAATTCTTTTCCTGTGCAATGAGTTCAAGGCTATTCCCACTTTACCTTCTACCAGGTTCAGTGTACATGGTTTTATGTTTAGGTCTTTGATTCATTTGGAGTTGAGTTTATGCAGATTGAGAATCATGAATCTAATTGGAATCTTTTACATTTAGTTATCCATTTTTACCAGCACCATTTACCAGCACCAGTGGGGATTTTTGTCTTCTTTATAAAAACACAGGTGCCCATAGGTGTGTGGATTTATGTCTTGGTCTTCAATTGATCAGTGTATCTGTTTTTATGTTAATACCATGATGTTTTTATTACAATAGCTCTGTAGTACAACTTGAAATCAAGGACAATGATACCTTTTACAGTTCTTTTATTATTCAGGATTTTTAAAAGTTATCCTGAGTTTTTTGTTTCTATATGAAACTAAAATTGTTCTTTCAAAGTCTGTGAAGAATTGTGTTGAATCTGTAGATTGCTTTAGGAAGGATGGCTATTTTTACTTGCTTCAGGAAGCAAGATCCATAAGTATGGGAGATCTATTTTCTGCATCTTCTTCAATTTTTCAATGTCTTAAAATTTTTATCATATAAGTCTTTAACATATTTAGAGTCACTACAAGATATTCTATATTATACATTATATATTATATAGAAGGGCTATTAATTTTTTGTGAATTAATTTTGTAACCAGCTATTTTGCTGTGTTTATCAGCTGTAGGAATTTCCCAGTAAAATTTTAGGATCACTTATGTATATCATCATATTATCTGAAAATCAAGATACTTTGACATATTCCTTTCCAATTTGTATCTCTTTCAGTTGTCTTTTGGCTCTAGCTAAGACTTCAAGTACTATCATCTTGTTTCTGATTTTGGTGGGACTGTTTTTAGTTTCTCTCCACTTAAGTTGGTGTTAGCTATAGGCTTGCTGTAAACTTCTTCATTATGGTGAGGATGTTCCTTGTATCCCCATCTCGCCAGAACTTTTATCATGAAGTGATGGGAGATGCCATTATGTATATATGTTTCTCATACTGATTAATGAATAAAGCACTGTTGGCCAATAGGAAAGAAAGATATGGGGGACTAGAAGACAAGGAGGAAAGGGGAAGTAGTAAGGAGGAGTCAATATGGAGAGTCTGGAGAGAGCAGATCTGCCGTTCCTCTGCTCTCAGTAAGACCACGTGGAAATACATAGAAATGGGTTAATAATTAAGACAGAGCTAGCCAATAAGAAACTAGTACCTAACCAACAGCATTATATCAAATACATAGTCTCTGTGTGTTAATTGGGGCTGGCGTGGCAGCGGGACAAGACTGGAGGCAGGAGGAAAAACCTTACTCTTACAACGAAGGGATGTTGGACTTTGTCAAAGGCCCTTTCTGCATTTTATGAGATGATTACTTTTTGTTTGTTTATAATGTGGGTTACATTAATTGATTTTTGTATATTAAACCATTCCTGCATTTCTGGGATAAAGCCTATTTGATTATGGTGATTGAGTTTTTAAAAATGTTTTTGGATTTGGTATTTTATTGAAAAAATTTACATCTATCATAAGGGAGAATGGTCTGTAATTCTCTTTATCGGATCTTTATGCAGTTTGGGTATTAGGGTAACTCTGGCCTTGTAAAATATATTAGGCAATGTCCCTTCTGTTCCTATTTTGTTGAATAATTTGCATAGTATCAGGGTCAACTCTTCTTTGAAAGTCTATAGAATTCTGCACTAAAACCATCTGGCCTTGCCCTTTTTTTTTTTTTTTTTTTTTTTTTTTTTTTTTGTTATTGTCTGAAGACTTAATGATTGCATCTATTTCACTAGGGGTTATAGTTCTATTTAAATTGTTTATCTGATCTTGATTTAACTTTGGTAACTGGTATGTATCAAGAAAATTACCCATTTCTTTTAAAATTTTTAATTTGGTGGAGTATAGGATTTTAGAGTACATTTTTAGGAGTCTCTGAATTTCCTCAGTGACTGTTGTTATGTATCTCTTATCATTTCTAATTTTATTCATTTGGATATCCTCTCCCTCCTTTTTAGTTAATTAGATAATGGTTTGTCATTCTTATTGATTTTCTCAAAGAACCAATTCTTTATTTCATTAGTTCATCGTACTCTTGTGTTTTGTTTCTATTTTATTGATTTCACCTCTGAATTTGATTACTTCATGCCATCTACTCCTTTGAGTATGACTTCTTTTATGTTGTAGAGCTTTAAGTATGCTGTTAAGTTACTAGTATGAGATCTCTCCATTTTTTTTTTTTTTTTTAATTTAAGCACTTAGTGTTATGAGCTTGCCTGTTAGAACTGCCTTCATTGTGTTCCACAAGTTTAGGTATGTTGTGTATTCATTTTCATTCAACATGAAGAAGTCTTTAATTTCTTTCTTGACCAATCTTTCATCCAGTAGTGAGATGTTCAAACAAAGTTTGTAAGCTTGTTTCTGTTGTTAATATTACAGCTTTAATCCACAGAAGTCAGATAGAGTGCAGATTATTATTTCAATATTCTTGTATCTGTTAAGACTTGATTTGTGTCCGAGTATGTGGTCAATTTTGGAGAAAGTTCCACGAGGTACCAAGAAGATGGTATGTATATTCTTGTGTGTTTGTTGAAATGTCTGTATATATCTGTTAGGTCCATTTGGTTTATAAATTAGCATCAGCATTTCTGTTTAGTTTTTGTCTAGATGTCCTGTGTTTTGGTGAAAGTTAGGTATTGAAGTATCCTATTATCAGTGTGTAAAGATCAATATTTGATTAAACTATAGTAGTATTTCTTTTTAAGAAATTGGGAGTCCTTGTGTTTGGTTCAATGTCCTTTTGGTGGATTTTTCCTTTGATGAGTATGTAGTGCCATTCCCTATCTCTTCTGATTATTTTTGGTTTGAGGTTTATTGCATTAAATATTAAAATGTCTATATCAGCTTGCTTCTTAAATTCATTTGCTTGGAATATCTTTTTCTGTCCTTTCACCCAGAGGTGATATTTATCCTTAATGTTAAGATATGTTTCTTGAATGCACCAGAAGGATTGATCCTGTTTTTACATCTATTCTGTTAGTCTGTGCCTTTTTATTGGGGGAATTGAGAACACTGATGTCAAAAGATATCAATGAGCAGTGCTTGATGATGCCTGTTATTTTCTTATTGTTGTTGTTGTTGGTGGTGGTGGTGGTAGGGTATGTGTGTGTTGTGTGTTTCTCCTCTTTTGATTTGCTGGTCTGGAATTATTTATTCCCTATGTTTTCTTGGGTGTGTTTAGGTTGGAATTTTCCTTCTAGAACCTTCTGTAGGACTGGCTTTGTAGATATATATTGCTTGAATTTTATTTTATTATGGAAAGTCTTGGTATTCTGAGCATGTGAACAACATAATGATAGAAAAATAACACTAAGAAGTACAAATCAGTGTCTTAAATCTTTTTCAAATCAATAGAGATTTTATTCATAGTGATTTAACAGTACTTCAGAGCCTTGGTTATACATTTTGAGTAACTTCCCCAAGTTAGAATCTTTAACTCAAGAATGCATTGATTTTATGCCACACAACATTCTAATGACTTTTTAATTATGACTATGACCCATTTTGCTTTTTAGATATCTTGTTTTCCAGCACATCACATAATCAGCCATCTTTGTTTCACCCAAACCTGCATTCTGCCAGAAGCTACAAAAGCCATACAGAGAAACAAAACACAGGCCTGTAATAACAGCTATTCCAGAGGACCAGACCCTCAAGCTCTGCTGGGACTGTAACTTCAAAGCCAGCCTGGGTGACTTAGAAAAATCCCACAAACCTTAAAACAAAAGAGACACTTACTCATAAACCCACAGTGAATAAAAAGTAGAGATGAGAAACAAATATGAATAGTAATCAAATTTTCTTAACACAGTGATCTCTACCCAAAAATCTGAAAAGGTTAGTAGAAGTTGAGAAGGTAAAAACTAGAGGAAAAATGATTACTCCATGAAAAGGGAGGAACCTAGATAGAGATGCTGTGACATAGGAAAGGGCAAAGGTGAGGCAGTGGTGGGACCATGTAGGATGTCATAGATGTGACAATTTCTACATTGAATCATGAATGCAACTGGAAGCTAATGAAAGACTCCCAACAAGGAAATGATACAAAGGCACCAGGTTGGCTGCTATGATTAATAGGACTGAACAGGACATCTCAAGCTATTATTGGTTCATGAAATAAACTTGGACAACCATGTCAAGCATGAAAAAGAAAAGAAAATATAACTTAAAACAGTAAGTATCACAATGAACATCTACAGTAAAGGCATATGTTATTACATGAAGGTTCTGTTTTAGACTTGCATGAATCCCACCAGTGCATGTCTGAATGCAGTTCTTACAGTGGCTCAGAGTGAACAAGTTTGAAACTTACTATAAGAGGGAAGCAAACAGAAACTGGGAGCCCAGTTAAGTAGCATTGAGATAGAGTTAGCACATTCTGGAGACTTTGGAAAGAACTTGATGGCTTCATCTGAGATGAACTGAAGAGGATGTCAGTGATGACTCATGGTTAAATTTCTAGTAATCATTAACTTGAAAAAAATGAATGAATGAGCACACGAACAGATGAGTAATGATCAGATCATGGTAAATCTAGCTAAAATATGAGTTTTCTTTAAAGTTAACCACAGAAGGCACACATATCCTAACAAGTTAAAATTGTAGGCATGTGCTTTACTTCTTGGTTTTCCTTTTTTCCAGACAGAGCCCAGGTCCCCATCCTTATATCCACAGTGCACAAGGGATAGAAGCCTGCCAAAAGTAGTTATGTGTAGATAAACTAATAAGTAAAGCAAATTAAAATGAAAACATATTCGGACTTAGGGGGAAATTAAATTCTATATTTTTTAAATTAAGGAAAGTAAACTGACTTAGAATAGTTTTCTTCTTTGAAGTTATAACTAAAAGTCACATTTTACAAAGCTGATGAAGGACATCTCCATTACAATCACACTACTAAGCACCCTGAGTCCTTTTGCTGCAGAGTATTTGGTGTTCCAAAGTCATCTTTTGTCACACTCTTGAATCTCATTTTTACTCTGTTTACAAAAGTTTTGCAAAAGGCTTAAAGTTCCAAGTTCACAGCTGTAAATGTTATACTTGGTAAAGGGCACACACAACCTTGTTTAAAAGAAAAGATATGCTTTGTGGAGGATATCTAAGTAACTTACAGCTACATAGCAGTATAGCTCACAGTAATCCATTCATTACCTTCTGGTCTGCAGTTTGTCTGGGGCTCTTTGATTATACCCGACTTACATCATTCTGTTGCTGGTCCTAATCTGTGTCAGTTGCCTATTCAATGTTCACTCGCTCAAGAGCAGTAACTGTGCCTTCTATTATTACTGTAATGTTCATAATGCTTAACAATCCTCAACACAGTGGACACTGGATATTTCTTGACCGATCTGACAATAAGATGCAAACAGAGATCTCCTAACTTCAAGGACTAACAATAACTATGCTCCCTTCATCAAGCCATGTCAATCATGAACACATTTCCTCCCTGGCCATCCTTCCCTTTCATTACAGAATAGCAATTGCCTCTTTCCAAACTGAAAAACATTTTCCATTGTAAGTTATACTTGCAGCTGGGATGTTGAAATGTTCCTCCAGCAAAGATTTCTATCTGCGTTGCAAAGGGGGAAAGTGGAGTGCATAAGTTTAATTTTTTAAACAAATCCAGAAACTGTTCCTTAGGCCTAGACAGCCCTCTTAGCTGACTTATTTGTTTAATGTCCCAAGTCGTTTTCCCTTGAGCTCCTGCTGGTAAACAGTCCAGTGAATGTGATCACACTGGGATAGACTGTTGCTGGCACAATGGGCGTGATCCCTATTATTCTAACAGCTAACATGCCATCCTACACAAAAAGAGCATTGAAAAGGTGGATACCGTGGAGAGGAAGCAGAGGTTCAGAAGCAGCCTAAACAAATACATTACTCAGAAAAGCTCAGTTCCTGGCACTCTTGCTTCATCTTGGCTTGGTTAAACAGACTGGAGGCAAAGGGTAAGTGTATCACCTTTTACTGTGGCTGATTGTCCATTTTCATTTTCAGATACTGTAGAAAAATCAGGTTGCAGTGTCATGCAGCTGTCACTGAACCTTTGTGGTAATCCTTTTGGAAAAAATACTACTTTCAAGAGAATTCTGAGTTCACTCTGAGTTTCTTTGCCCTCCCTCAGAGCAGCTCTAAGAAATCAAAAGCTAGTATTTCCCATCTATCGATGAGAAAAGAAGAGAAATATGCAATTTTGTGCCAAGCCAACCATTTGGATGCTGCTTGGAAAATATGACCTTGGTCCTCAGTACGGTTGCCCCTTGTTGCTTGTTTGAGGAAATGTGAAACAAAAACAAAATGATTAACACATACGCTAGAATGGAGTACTTCAATAATTGGGCAAATAAGGTGATGCATGGAGCAGCATTGACATTCAAGTACAAACCAAGGGGAAATGTGATGATGGATGGAAGCATCACCCATGTGTTGTCTTGAAGGTGATGAGGAAAGAATGGAAGGCTGGGGTGACAGCATTATGTAACCCAGAAAATCGGGTAAAAGCCTGTTGTGTTCAGGTAACCACATGGAGCCTGTGTGGCTGGAATGGAGGATTCATGTGGGACCAGAGCAAAGAGTGGAAGTCCACAGGAATGAAGCCCACAAAAATGCTAGCTCTAACAGGTACACAGGAATTGAAAGTTTAGAAACATTCTGACTGCCTTAAAAGGAAAAAAAAAAAAAAAGACCGTACATGATGTTTTGTGCTGTAAATCTGAGAAGGAAGCTGGTAAAGATACAATATGAAAATACAAAATGCCACTAAATTATGACTACAAATTCTAATGTAATGTTTTTCATAAAATGATCCTATCTAAACTCCTAATATTGGCCCTCTTTGAACAAAGACAAAACTTTTGTTTTGAATTCTTACAAAACTATGTATCTATGAAACAGAGATGGGGAGAGAAAGATAGGTAACATTCAGGGTTAGGGGCAGTAAAGATCAATTCAAAGAGCTGTTTGGAGAGAAATGGCTTAGTGATTCATTGTTGTCGTTTGCTCTGTAATAGCAGCAACATAAACGGTACAGAAGGATCATTCAGTTACAGCACAGAAAGTGCTGCTTTCAGAAAGGCCAATATATACTACTCAACATTTTTTGCAAGTCAACATCAAATCCTCTTCACAATTACAAAGGAAGGAGTGTCCAACAAGGCCTCATGAAAGGCTCCTCGTGAACAGCAATTCTTGCTGTGTCCTCCTGATTAAGGGCCCATAAATAAAAGGACACAGCAGCTGACACTTATGATTAACCGTGGTATAGTATTTCAAACTATGAACAACAGGAGAGTTACTGGAACAAACAGAACGCTTATATTGGTTCAACATATGACCTTGGCTTTGTCTGGCCTGTAGGTGACCTCAATTGAAGAGAAATGTCTGGCTTAAAATTTAACTGGGTGTCTGAAATCCTATGTCACATGGCTGGAAGTCAGTAATGTTGCAATTTCTGGAACCTCCAATCCTGTCAATGTGATTAGGTGTAAAGGTGAGTCTGAAGAGAACAGTGAAAAAATAATTAATTGGTCAGTCTCAGACAGCTCCTGAATAATTCCCAAACATTTGGGGCCAGTCTAAGCAAACCACACTTACACAACCAAGGTAATTTTACTGCCTGCCATAGGCAAATGCCCTCTAGATTATAGTGGTAAACAGTTCTCTGTGATTAATGACAGAGACTCTTTCTCTGCCCTCTAGTAAGGGCAAAACTCTACTAAAGGTGAACACACAAAGTGTCAACCATTGATTTACAGGCAAAGACCAAAACAATCTTAAGTTTTCTCTGACTTTGAGAAGTTACTTCTGAGTAAGACTTAGACCACAGAAGACAAGAGGAAAGGGTCTTCCACCACTACGGAAGGTCTATGGCCTCTCCAAAACGATGATCCAATGACAGATACTTAATTTCTGTCCTTCCTCAGAAAGCATTCTCTGGCCTGGTGGTGGTGGCCTTTAGTCCCAGCACTGGGGAGGCAGGTGCAGGCAGATCTCTATGAGTTCAAGGCCAGCCTGGTCTACAGAGCCAGTGCCAGGATAGGCTCCAAAGCTACACAGAGAAACTCTGTCTCAAAAAAGAAAAAAACAAAAGCAAAATCAGAGAGAGAGAAAGAGAGAGAGAGAAGAAGAAAAAGAAAGAAAGAAAGAAAGAAAGAAAGGAAGGAAGAAAGAAAGAAAGCATTCTGAATCCTCAGGGTTCCGCAAGTATGAGGCAGGTGGGGATCTAATTCTAATTACTATCTTTCACATGTCCTCATGGGAAAGACAGAGCCTTACTTTTCTCCATTCCAGCTGATTAAGTAAATATAACTTAGTAATACTTTCTTATCACAGGGCCTCATTACCTTTTATTGGACTGTCTATTAACACTTTGATCTCATAGCAGTTTCAAATGCTACTACATAGAAGTTCAAGTTTCCATACAGATCTATGGCCTCTCCAAAACCAGGATCCAAGTATAGATACTTAGTTTTTATCTGCTTTGCCCTAGTTCAGATATTGACACTATAGCAGGAGCATTTCGAAGCATGAATATTCAATTTAAGATCTGAACAATTGCATTTTACTCACAAACCTATCAACAATCCTCTGATTTTTTTCTACAAAAGAACTATAGTATATACTTACCACAAATAAGTCTTTCTGTACTTACAATAACCTTTTAAAACAAGGATATTGTCTTTTAAAAGCCTGCAGCAGGCTGGAGAAATGGCTCAATGGTTAATGTACTTGCTGCTCAAGGATGAGGACCAGAGTCCCATCTCCAGACTCCATTAAGACTAGGCAGTGTAGTATCCACCTGTAATCCTATTACTTGGGTGTACCCCTGACTAAATTAGCTGGAATTAGTTATCTCTGGGTTCAGCAAGAGACACTGCCTCAATACATAAAGTAGACAGCAGTCAAGGAAGATACCAGACATCAAGTATGAACACGTATACAAACATGTATACATGCCACACCACACACACATACACAAGCAGAAAAATGCTTGAAGCAATATAGATTAACTAGCGACAAGTATTCGTATAATTAATACTAAGAAATAATGAGATATATTGTTCCAAGCAGGGGTGGAAGGTGGGAGCTTGTTTGAATCTTCCATTTCATAATTACTAATGAAATCTATAAAATTAACCACACAAAGAACTTAAAACTCATCAGCTATTATGTAAATCAATGGGCTAACATGCTACCTTCTAGAGAGATTATAGTTTATTTATTGAGCACAGGGAAGATTCTAAATGAATACTTGTTCAATTAAGTCAATTATTTACAAGAAATAAAACTGCCTTTGTAAAAGTGGTCGACAAAATTTTAATCTGATATCCAGGAGCAAAGAATACATTGGAAATAAACACCAATAATGACTGATTATGTGAGTGAATGAGCTCATTAATTGACTAATACAGAAAGACAATTGTATAAAAATACTAGGACAAGCTGAGAAGGGATTGGCTAAATAGGTTCAGTGGTAGTCTTTCCATGTATACCTCTCAAAAAAAGAGCTGAGAGTCTAAGACAGCGTCAAGTAGTACTGTCTCTCCACCTGGACTCCGTATGCAGAAGAGGTAACTAGGCCAGCCTTCTGAACTGGGAACTGTGTTTACCTCCTTTGAACCTAATGTAAACGAAAGAGATAGATCTCAAGATACTCTTTCCAGGAAGACCACTAAGCCCTTCTGTTGAACCAAATTACTCTGAGCAAATGTTCTGTTTGCTAGCTTTAAAAAAACTATATAGGTACCTTCCACAAAAATGTATAATCGATTCTTAGTGGGAGAAATAAACCTGAAACAGAACATCACTTCATTTTTAAAAATCTAAATCTAGATTTAGGGATATAAGAAAGGAAATAGTTGATTTTTTTTCCTGTAAGGATCTGACCTGATAAATTAGTCAGGTGATTAAGCTTTGTGAAATTTACTGAGGGTGTATTAAACTCAGTAAACAGAGAGCTGGGAATGTAGTTCAGTGGTACACCTCCAGTACCACACAATCAAAACTTAATTAATCAATTAATTAATTGAGGCAGGTAAAGTAAAATATGACCTAACATCAGAGCCACACAATAGAAGTTGAGCTCAAGGACAAAGAGTTCTGCCTGGGAGTCAAGTGATATCTCACGAAAGAGTGTGAGCCTGCAAGCTTAGCCAAACAGAAGGAACAAGAGCATCCCAAGACAGGGAAAGTCAGTCAGGACTTGGAGGTGGCAAGCCATAAGAAATACATGTCTGAAGCATGAGCACATGGAATGGGGTGTTGGAAGTTGATATGTGAGACTTGGGCCGTGAAAACCTTGCAAAACAATCTAATGAACTGGGATTCTGTCCTTCACAGAGCTTGGGTTTTCTGTAGGCAAACAACCTAGCCCATCTTTCTAGAAGACAGCAACATCATCCCTACACCACACTAGCCTGTAGCTAAAAAGAATGACCGAGGGGGAACTGGTTTTCTGAAGTCATCGATTCATGCATCACACTATCAATACATCAATCAGAAGTGACAACTGGCCAATAGGAAAGGAGATCCATGGACAAACCTAATACTGTTGTCTTTAAAAGTGTTTTAGTGACCATTCTTTTAGAAAACTCTTATACAGAGGAGAAAGGGGGGGGGATAAACACTACCCAGAGCTCTTCTTTTTATTTTCTAGACTATATACCACCCAATGGGACCATGGAACTCTGAAGAAATATGAGAAAGGAAAACTGTCATAGAAAAAAAATCCTGCTATAATAATGCCCATGATGTAGCAAGAGGGGGAATATGAGAAACAATGTAGACCACAGGAGCCCATCTATTATTAAGAAAATGAATAATAAAAGGTTAACATATCCATTGAAAGTATCTCAAGACTATATATGCAAAAGCATGCTAACAGCAATTGTATTGAGAATTATGGGAGATTTCCCCCCTTTTCCATAAAGTTTCTTAAAGGATGGAATTTTAAGATTTTTGTATTACTTTCACAAACAGGAAAACATACTAAAGGTCATCTTAATTTAAATAAAATCTCTTGATGGTAGCCTGTAATCACAAAGGCTGTGTGGGAAGCCAGGTAAATTAACTAAGCGGTTCCATGTGACAGTCACCACTAACAAGCAGGTTCTGTGCATTTCCATGTGGTCCATACGACACACTCGAACAGTTTTAGTTTAGCAGTTGAGGTTCACCTACTGTGCCTTTTACCATCATTCCCTGATAGCTCACCCCAGAACACACTGTGAGTCTGTGAAGATGCTGTTCTCTTTGCAGCTTTAAGTATCATCATTTAATGCTGACGAATTTGCACTAGCAGCTAATCTTAAATTACTGTCTTTGTGAAGACTAAATCTGCATGTGTGGCCTGCAGGATTGCAGTGTCTTGGAGGGGTGGCTGTTCTATTTGCATCACAGAAACTCTGAATTTAAGGTAGAGCCTAACCTGCTTGTAATGCTCCATCATGTGATTAGTCTAAACCCTTCGATGTGTGCTCATCCACATTGTTTCAAATTCCAAACAGAGCCCTGGGCCCCATGATGTAGCCTTGGCTAGACACTACCTTTGCCCTTTCTTCTTGGTTTTCGCCTTTGAACAGAGATTGGCGGGAGGCGAGAAAATACAGAGGGAATGTGGCCCTAGTCAGAAATTAGACAGAAAATAATCAGTTATAAAACAAAAAGGGAACAAAACCAACTGTGAACAGTTCTATCACCATATGAAACATTCTTCCTATGTGGATGTGTAGTTTCAAGATGAGTCACTTACATGGCTCACCAGGGCTAAAATCCAAGCATATTTTTTACTTTACCTGGAAATCCCTTCGTTCTGACTCACCTGTCTTTTAAAATGCCCACATATTATAAAGAAGATAGCTTCAAATACAGCTTTTTTTCTATTTTAAGGTAGCCTCTCCACTGTTGCTCAGATTGTTGGTTGGGGTCATTCTTGAAGGTCTCTGGACATTTCCCTAGAGTCAGTTTTCTCTTCAAACCTACAATGGCTCCCTCTATTATGGTATCTCTTTTCTTGCTCTCGTCTATTTATCCCCTGACTCAATCTTCCTGATCCCACATGTTCTCTTCTCCTCCCCTTCTCTTTCTCCTAACTCCCTCTCTATTCACTCCCCCCCCCCACCCAATATGCTCAGGAAATCTTGTCCCTTTCCCCTTCTGTGAGGGACCTTGTATGAATCTCTTAGGTTCTTTCCCTGATAATGAGATTGATAACTATCTTATGTGCCATCCTAGAACCTTCATCCAGTAGCTGTTGGAAACAGAAGCAGACACCCACAGCTAAACACTGAGCTGAACTCCTGGAATCCAGTTTCAGAGAGGGAGGAGTGATAAGAAAAGGGGTCAAGACCAGGCTACAGAAACCCATAGAGACTGCTGACCTGGGGGAATTAAATGACCCCCAGACTGATTGCTGGGCAACCAGCATTGGACGGACACTCAGATCCCCCTCAGTTAGAAGGCCTGGGAAGTCTACAGGACCTCTGACAGTGGAACCAGGATATATCCCTGGTGCACGAAAGGACTTTGGGAGCACATTCCTCATGGAGGGAAACTCAGCCTAGAGACAGAAGGGAGGGCCTAGACCCTACTCCAAATGACTTGACAGATTTTGATGACCCCTCCTGGAAGGCCTCACCCTCCCTATGGAGTGGGTGGGGAATGGGAGGGGAGGGGAGGAGGGGGGAGTGGGAGGATGGGAGGGAGAGGGAACTGGGATCGATATGTAAAATAAGAAAAAAATAATAAATAAAAAGTGTTTAAAATATTCTATTTTATTTCCATTCAAAAGGAAAGCCAACAATAATCTTTAGAGAGAAGCAATCTCATTATGAAAATGACTGTCCAAACTCAACCGTCTCTAATATTTTCTTTAACTCATAAATAATTCTATTTTTTTTTTAATAGAAGCATGGCCAAAAGTAAAGAATTTGAATCAATAGGCTTTCAGATGAGAGTAAGTAAGCAAACACTCCTCCCAATTAGGAGGAGTTAACCAAACTTAATTTTAAAAATAATTTATTTTGACTTTATTTTATTTGAATTTATTTTATCTGTATGAATGTTTTGTCTACATGGATGACTGCACAACACATGCATGCCTGGTGCCCACAGAGGTTAGAAGATGCATCAGATCCCTGGAACTGGAGTTACGGGCAGTTATGAGCCACGATGTGGATACTGGGAACTGAAGCCAGGTCCTCTGCAAGGGCAACAAGTGATCTCACCACTGAGCCATCTCTCCAGCCCCAGAACCAAATTTAACTTGAATCATAAACTAACATTATAATCTAGAAGAAGAATCAGTCAAAGAGGGAAAGGAATGTGGATCTAGAAGAGGGAGGCTGAGCCAGCAGCCATTTGTCAGAGGTTGCTGGTTGCTCACAAAACCTGTTTCCTCCTCTTTGTAGACACAAAGACAGGCCACAGTTTCAGCTCCAGAAATTTGGTCATGTATATCCAAGCAATGTGGGCAGGAAGTTGTGAATAGTTCCCCTACACACTTTGCACCTGCTCCTCCTTCAGGATCTTTCTTCATATGTCCTCTTCTTCCAGTGTAACTACAGAGGTCATTTTTTAAAGCCTGAAGAGTCACAAGTTGATTAACCCATTCTGAGAGTTACTGCCTATAGAAGTCTCCCTCCAATCATGACTGTTGACATTTGATTAAACTCCCCCCCCCAGGAAGAATTAACTTTGTACTAAGCCACAGAGATTTAAGGGACTGCATCATGAGGACAAGTGTTGTCAGCTCCCTGATGGATGACAAATGGCTCAGCCATGTGGGTAAGGCCAGATTCTATACAGTTTTGGATCAGGCTGTCTTCATAAGTCTATGGTTGGACCTGCTGGCCAAGTTTTGCTAGTCAAATGCTGTATTACCTTCTGTTGGTGAACTTACTCACCAGGTTAAGACTATCAACTGGTATATAGAATCATGTGTGTGTTAAAAAAAAAAAAAGTGATTCATGAAAAGATTTAGCACAACTCAAATGTTCACTCAATGTTGGAGATTTTGATAGTATTTCATTGATGAGCCGTAATTCAAACAAATTGTGGTATATAATTCTGCATGATGAAAGGGAGTGAAGGAAGGAGGAAGAAAGGGAGGGAGGGGAAGATAAAGGGAGATGGGGAACAAAAAGAGGGAACAAGGGAAGGAGAGAAAGCAAAACTAGCACTTACCAAGTCTTAAATATCTGGAAGGTTTTACATACCTGCTTCTACTTAGTCCTCACAACAAACCTATGTGGTCATTACCATCCTTTTTTATTTTAAGAAATAGCTAAGGTTCACAACAATTAAATGATTAGCCCAGAGTTATTCATCTGGAAAGTGCAGCATTAAACCCTAATCCAGCCAGTTCGGAGTTTATGCTTGCTATCCTCTTGCTATCTAGGTATTTACACACATCCCAAGAGAGCTGAGAAAGTTACCCTGATGCCATCACACTTCCTGAATGTTTCCAGTACTGATTGCCCTGTGTCTTCTTGAGGTGTAGTCACTAAGTCCGCAGTTAAGAAACAAAGCATGTTTGCTCCAAGAGAATACCTCTTCCAGTTCACTTGAGGAAGGTGCCTGAAAACTCATTTCTGCAGGACACATCCCTTCCATCTCACAGAAGATTTAAGATTTTTCTGGCTATCTTTATACACACACATACAGAGAGAGAGGGGGGGGCACATGTGCTTTAGGCATTTTAATTTTGGGTCACCTGGTCTTCAAAGAAATCTACCTATTATCAAAAACCAGGATATGTACATGGGGTATACAAAAAAAAAAAAAAAAAACCCCAATTGAATGGAATATTAAAACATTTACAGTACTTATATATTATCTGTTCAAGCAAACCTTGCCACCCTTAACTGCAAACATTTGTCTATCATATGTTAAAACCACTCATTACTTTTTTGAGATAAAGTTGGTATAAACTAGTAGGCAACAAACTGAAGGGCATACAGCAGATGAGGTTGTAAAAAGTCAGTTGCTTATAACTTTATCACTGTCAATTTAGCATTGGAAATATTCTCTCTAAAAGAAGCTCTAAACTGAATCCATGAGATGGCCAGAATAGTGGTTGTACAAAAGGCCACAATCCCTTGGGAACACAGGGACTACACATCAGATGTGTGGCTTCTCATTACCTTTTCACGTCATCTACCATATTATCATGGTAAAATACTTCATAGTGCTCTAGGGCTTGGCAATCTATAATGTACGCATAATTATATTCCTTAGGATGGGATTGGGTCTAAGTGAAAAGAAATACAGGTACTGCTTAAAAGCCAATTGCTCTCAGTAGCCATGTAAAACTGGAGAACAGGATGCCTGACTTCCACTCAGTTTTTCCAGTGACTCACTGTGTAATTCTGAGGACCCAGCCCTTTGATCTTTAGTTCTTAGTCTATAACCAGAGCATTTTAAATTGTGCACCCACTCCTTTTGTAGGTACCCCTCCAGCTTCTCTTGCCCTCAGATGAAAGCATCCATAGACACGGAAAATTGTTGTTGGGTGATTTCCTATAACCCCCTTTCTAGTATTTCAGCTGCTCTCCTCTTACATCCGAGGGACACTGCAGGGAGATCACCACTGCACACAAGCACAATTGAAGCCACAGGCTTAAGATTTCACCATTGAAGGAGCAGGCTAAGAATGAACAAGTCCGGCTTTAACACCACGAGTATCTCCAATTACCAAATGTGGGCCGAAAAAACACAAAACACTAGGAGAGATAGAAAGGTCCTTGACATTCTTCAAAGCCTCCCTGTGGGGCTGTGAGTTCTTCTTTGAGCTTCCAAAACAGAGTCTGAGCAGCCTGCACACCTGGAGTGCATTAGTAGGCCTTGGACTCAAGGTGAAACCCGGGTACATTTCACCTAGATGATTCCCACAATCCACTCCCGTAAAAGCTCACAGTAATTTCTCAGCTTAGAAACATGGCATGCTATTCATGGAGTGTTGAACCCAGGGATTATCTCCCAAAATCCTGGATAAATCCCACTGTTTGTCTGTATAAACACACTTTCATGTTGATTATCTTGGCGCGAGGAGGCATTCATTTTGCTTGCTGTGGCCCAGGGTCAAGACCAAGACCCGCCCTCAAATCCAATCATTCTCATAGCTCTCCTGAGAGGCCCTGGCTTTTCCCTTTTAGCAGCAGCATGCTCACCCAAGTGCAAAACAACAGTGTCTCTGCTGTCTGCTTCTCTTTCTTCACTTGTCATGCGGAGAGATGCTAGTGCGTCTTACTTATCCTACCATTGCCACACCTTGTTATGGAGAAGTCTTACCGTGGTCACCAGCAAGCTCCAACTTTCCAAGGCAGCCAGAATGGCTGCCCCAGCCCAGGGCAATCCCTTCACTTTCCCACATTCTTTATCTGTGCCTTGTGCCCTAAACTCACCCAGCCACTGTGGTGGCTGTTACTACCTACTTGCTCACAAAGCTAGCACTCCTCACGGCTACCTAGAGAAGAAGTAGAGCGTAAGGGCCACAGCCTTCAGAGCCGGACTTTCTGGTTTTGCACTCTGGCTCTGAAGTCCACTGCCTATGATGCCATGCAAATGGTAAATAGCTACTCTGCCTCCCTTTGTCGTAAGGATGGAGTACATGATTGTGGGGGTCGGTTTTTGTCAACTTGGCATAAACACAGACTCATTTGAGAAGATGGGACCTCAATTGAGAAAATGCTTCCATAAAATTGGCCTGTAGGCAAGCCTGTGGAGTATTTTTTTTTTTTTTTTTTTTTTTGATTAATGATTGATGTAGGCTCAAGGCAGGTAGATCTGGATGATAAGAGAAAGCAGGCAGAGCACAGCACAAGGAGCAAGCCAGGAGGCAGCATTCCTCCATGGTCTCTGCTTCAGTCCTGTTTCCAGGCATCGGCCTTTCATCCTGCTCTGACTTCCCTCAGTGATGAACTACAATTGTAAGCTGAATAAACTCTTTCCTTCCAAAGTTGCTTTTGGTTATGGTTTTTATCAGAGCAATAGAAACTTAAAGACAATGATCTTATTGTCTTATGAGTGAACTGAAGTGTAAAGGTCTCAGGAGCGACAGGTGTGGTGGTGCACACCTTTAGTCCCAGCACTCGGAGGCAGAGGCAGGTGGATCTCTGTGAGTCTGAGGTCAGCCTGGTCTACACAGTGAGTTCCAGGGCAGCCAGGGCTACATAATAGAAAGTCCCTGTGAAAACAAAACAAAACAAAACAAAAGGTGATACCTTTATGATCAATTCAAGTACTTCCCTTCGCTAGGGCACTCTTCTACCTTTGGCTATTTTATAGCCCTCTCATTTAACAGTGGGCAAGATGATCTCATATTCCCAAACCACAGTTACCATGGGTAAACTGAATCATTAGTGAATAAGCTGTAGGAGAAATAGATTTGGGCAAAACATTGCACTAGACAGAGATGGAAATGAACAAGATGGTGCTCCCCACACCACATGACCCCCATCACACAAAACACTCTCCAACATAGCCATGGTTCAGAGGCTACTGAGAGTTGGAGTCCTTAAGGTGGTTAATAGTCTATGTCTTGACATCTTACCTCAAAGGAAAAGGTAAAATAAACTCATTTGCCTCAGACAAATGACCTCTGCTCCAAGGGCTTTGAATGTTTTTGATAAAAAAAAAAAAAAAAAGAAAGTGAGTTTAAAATATTTCTTTTAATTTGGTGTTTAAATGTATCCCATCCGGGGAACATTTTGCCAAAAGGGGGAACACTCATAGAGCTTCAATCTAAAAAGAAGCCTGATGACTAAGGCTAGATTAAAAAAAAAAAAAAAAAAAAAAAAAAAAAAAAAACAGAATTCTACCACTTACCCCTTATAAGAAGGAAATCACATGCCAATAAGCAGTAATTTAATTGGAAAAGGAATGTGTAATATGTACACAAAGCAGTCCCTGTATCTTTAAGGGACTTAACAAGGAGGCATCTTACGGTACTTTGCAGGGTGCTGGCACTGATTCTGCCTGCTCTTTGTCAAAATGCCAACAGGCACACACCCTCCCACAACCCCTGTACAATCAAATCCTGGGCATTCGCTGTGATTCAGTCCAGAGCAGAGGTTTTATCAATGCCTCTCCATCAAAGAGTTTCTTACTCAGCTTCTTTAATATCATCGAATGTTCTGCCCTAATTCCAGCCTCACAAATTTCTGCTTCTCCTGAGAAAGTGGGGTAATATGGTTGTAGTTTTTAACAGCCTCAGATAATATCAGCCAGGAGCCACACGAAAGCAGAGGCAATGGCACTGGTGTATGTAATAAGTGAAAGGAAGAATATCCTCCTCTGAGACCCTTACCTTCTGTCAACCTGCAATATGCTAGCTATCAGCCAACATCAGGAAGTCACACCCTCCAAATCAGCCTAAATATTCATTTCTTAACTTAATGCAAGAAGGAAAAACTTAATATCCTCCACCAAACTTTTAAAATGCAAAAATTAGAGAGGGAATACAATTGGACCAACTACTCACAGTCCAATTACTTGAACAACAAAAGATTTCATTCAATTTTTAATGGCAGCTATTCATGTGGCTATTCACAAATAGCTAACCCCCTTCTTTGTTCATGAAACTGGCTAGTAAAACAAAGTAAAACAAACACAGAAACAAAAGAAAACATGCTCAGAATTCTGCAAAGTTAGAAAGGGTAAAGTAACAATAAACCTCCTGAAGCATATCAGTCTTTTCTTATGTATAGCAAGGTACATATAATTAGTGCATATACACAGTCTTCACAGCAGCTGGGTGAGACTTAGCCTTCAAAAAACAATTACAATTAATTGCATTACTAGGAAGCAACCATGTAAAACTAGCATTGTGATAAATGGACTCAGGGCTAGGTATCTTATAAAAAGCTACATCTAATTATCATGTTATTTGTAAATTCTGAAAAGGAATATGGGTTTAAGTTTATACAGGCTATTGTTAAACAGCCTCAGGGCAGGCAAGAGGATTCTGGAAGGGAAGATGACAACTATTGTTATTGCAAATATGCAGAATGTAGCAAGTTCATCATCTCAATTTAGTAAAGTTAGGAAAATGATGTGAGGGAGAAAGTGTGGAGACGATGAATTCTACCTATTTGAATGAATACCCTCCTTTCAAGCCAAGCCAAGGCCAGGTGCACTGAACAGTTTAAGACATCTGAGTATGCAAATGATGCCTGGCAAGATAACTTGGTATGTAGTGTTCTGAGCATAGTACATCTAGTCCTCCCAATAGTGGCTCAACAATCAACAAACAGTGTAATGATTAGTCAAAGGCTAGAAAAGGTTTGAACTATATAAATAAGTTTAAGCATTAAAAGGTGATTTCTTTCCTTTTTGGCTTTTCAAAATTGAGTTTTGCTGTGTTGCCTAGGCTGGGCTACAATGTCTAAGTAACTCTGGCTGACTTCATACTCATGATATCTGACTCCTTGTGCTGGATTACAGGAATACCCCACCACAACTGGCCACAGACTTTACTTCTTGTTTGCTTGTTTATATATGTTGCCAGGAACTTAATTACCCTTTGTTTCCATTTCTCTTCTTTATCCACCTCAACTAGTCCCCTTATCAATTTAAGTAGCTTGAAGAAGCTTTGTGATAATGTCACAATCAAAGCAATATTGTGTATGATCTTGTAAATGGACATGAGGTTTTTCTTAGTGAGAGAAGAGTTAACCACATGGGATTACTTGCATGTTTTCACAGAAAAGTCCATTGAGGAAATCTACTTGATTTGAAAGATGGGTTTTTGTAAGAAGGAACAAGTGAATTAGAGCATCCTGGTTATGAGCCAGCATCAAGGATCATCCTATTAAAACAAAAACAAAATATCTAGGTGCATACCTGTATACATCCACACGGGTATGGGTGTGCACACCCATACAAGACACTTTGGACATGTGTGCAGACAGAGGAAGCTGTGTATAGGCTGACCTCCTTTCTGGCACCTAGAAAAGTGGCCTTTCTTAAGTTTACAGGAGAAATATCATCGAGTGTGTCTGTGAATAGAATTTCCTGCTGTTTGCTCCTGAAATTCAATGTGGTACTGAATGCTTGGTGGCTTCTTGTTTGAAACAAAAACCTTTATAGAAACAGATCTTAATCCTCTGTGTCTGGGTGCCTGGCTTGCTGTTCTGGTACTTATACTCTGCCTAGGGACCTCCTTTGCTCACTTAGTGATGTGGCTCAATTGTGGATAGCAAACTTGATGACAATATTACAAACAGTGATTTAGAACAGATCTCTTGGAACTCTTGGCATAGTGGGTTGATTAATATGTCCTGGACCCTTAGAATACATAGTCTCACTGTTAACTGAAACAAGCCAGAGACCTTTTGTGGCGGTTAATTGGGTGACCATGTTCTATTATCAGACTTCTTCCTTAGTGCTATGACTGGATGTTTCATGTTCAGTTAGACTTAATTCTCTGCATCTGGAAATGCCAGGTCCAGAATTTACCTTTCTGTGCTCAAATCATTTTTACTGGAGAAGTTTCCACCACTAAATATTAGTATTATAAATCCATGTAAACTCCATGCTCTCTGGAGATCAGGACTTTCACAGGTGCTAGTCAGTTTTAGTTTCTAATGCTTACTTACCCTTAAGTGACAGCCACTGTGACTCTCACTTCCTCGTGGAGAAATCATATGATGACTCCTACTGCCAAAGGTGAAGTCACTGGCACAGCTCAGAAGGAAATCTAAATCTCTTGGTGTACTTGCATAGCACTAGATTTTATTATCAGACTTTAGAAGTGATGAGGGATTTGAAAGCTAATTCTTTGAGAACAGCATTGATTGAGATGAATGTTTTAGAATGTACGGATCAGGATATGAATTCCAGTTCTACCTGCTATTATGAGCCTCAATTTAACCTCTCTGTGTGCCTCAATTTCCAAAGCCCCCAAACAGTAAATCCACATTATTTGGTGTGTTTTCCATGACTAATGCCTGAGATCAAGTTTGCCTCCGCCTCATTTCCTGGGGGCATTTTCAGGATTAGATAGTTTAGAAAGTCTGCTCACATTCAGAGTCCAGGCAACAGAATAGTGCAACCCCATGGAGTCCAGGCACAGTAGAAGGATCAGCCATTGCGTCACAACCCTGGTAACTCACTAATAAAGGAGTAAGCAGGCTTTACTGCCACTGACAATGTATGGTAGAAGAGCTAGGGAAGGAGAAACTGGTAACATCTCAACAACAGATACTACAAATTCTATTACAGTTTTCCAGAAAATGGATGGATGTGTTATTGAAAAGTCCTACACTCACTCAATACCTGGGTTTTACAAACAAGAAAGTGAAGTTCCAGAGAGGTTCATCTGGAAGAATCCACATGATCAGAGGGAGTAGACATGGCTGAGCCCAGGTCAAATTCAGTATATATTTCCAAACAGTATTCTGAACTTAGTAGGCATTGCTGACTCCAACAGTAAGAGCTAACTTAAACAGACATCATTGTTCTAGAATTTGAATTTGGCTAGGGAACCATATAAGAACCTAAACAACTGAGGCACTGGTACCTTCAGCAGCATGCCCAGTACTCAGTGAGAAAAAAAGGTGTCTTGGAACATGCCAGCAAAATCTCATCTACATAATATAAAATAGGTGTTTCTTAGTCACCTTTCCCAATCTAAAGGCTGCTGTCAGCCAGCTACACTTAGGTCCTCTCATCCGCAAAGCAGGAGGGCTGACCATGGACAGGTGTACCTACCATCTCTTTATAAGCCCTGGCAATAATGAATAAAATGGAAATAATCCTTCTGATACATTCAATATTTAAATTACTCTGGCTGGTGAAACTCAAATGCTAGATCTCCTTGGTATCTTGATTTTTCTATGAACATACCCACTTTCTGCAGGGTCAGAAAATTAACCTTGAATTCCTTCCTTCTTCTTAACAGCAAATATGAAAAGGAGAGTTGGCATTATATACTTGAGATTGAAAAACAAAACAAAGCCAAAAACATTACAGGGAAGAATGTGATATATCCATATACTAAAAGGTCAATATTTCAACTGAACCAATGTATTGCTGCATTTCATTTAAAATTTAATCTTTCTGGGAAATGCTGATCTCCAGGATTCAAAGTATAGCCAGAAAGAGAGAACATTCTGTTCCCTTTTCATGGACAAACATTAATATTTATACAAACTTAATACTATTATTTCAAAGGAGAATAAAGCTAAAAACTTCTATGCGGATTGAATCACTGAGTTCACCAACTATAATGTTAAATATTCTTGTGTAATGCAGCTCAGGCCCTGAAAAGAGGATTAATCAGCATGAGGTTTCAATTAGTTCTTTCAACTTATTCTGAGTTTAAATAGGTGGATCAGAATAAGTTTTCAGGCTTCATTGGAGAAGGTAACATTTGAGCAGAAACTTGAAGTGGGTGAGGGAGCTAGTCATGTGCATATCAGGGAAGAATATTTAAGTCACTAATCTTGATCCAATCAAATACCCCTTGGTCTTGGCCTTACTGGATAGTCCTACCCACATGCTGTTGGCCTCCCGCCAGCATTGTTCAGTATTACCAGTATAACCTATACTGTGGCCATACCATTTTAAAATAACATTCATTAAAGGGCTTTAGGCACCACACCTAAACTGCTCTTATCTTAGCCTATAGACACTGAGGTCTATGGAGACCACATCCTTATCTTAGTCAAAATGGCATTGTTTGCTTTCCCACTATTCTGGCAACCACATTTATCTATCACTCATAAAAGACTCTGAAATCAGCCAAAAAGTACAATTCTCTAGCATCTCCATCACACTCTAAACATGCAGAGCAAAAATAAAATATACTGAAAAGAAGCAAATGGCAAAACAAAGATCACTAGGGAGACAAGGAAAGCAAGAATTAATAGACAGCTGCTAATAATATATATGTCACTATGAAACTGGAAAGGACATGAAGGGACAATCTGAGAGTGGGGCTAGTCAATGTATAATTACAAGATGTGCTGCAGAGCATGTTCAGTGACTAGGAGTTCCCCATTCACTGACCAATTTGTGGCAACAGATGTCAATATAAGGATCTATGTGGGGGTGATTTGTGTATTTTAGCAGTTTTAAGGCTTTGCTCTTCCAACTCTATGCTCTTCTTTGAGTAAATATTTATCTGTGCAGTCTACTGCTCGAGGAAAGAAGCCAGCCAACATGAATACCATCTGGTATTCTGCTACTGCTCTTCAATTTGATGAGGGAGCTGTGCCCTTCCCAAGTTCCTTCTACTGAAGAACTAGCCCAGCTTCTGCCCTTGGATCAAGTTCTACCAAAATCACTCATATTTCCCGTGACTCTGATCCCACAGTAGATAGCCACATCTAAGAATTTAAATCCAATGAGCAATCACCTTGATCTTGTCATCTCTGAAATACTGAACAGGATTTTCTATTCAAAATCTTCAACATAAGGGTCAGGTCCCAGTTAGGTGTCACCACACTCACTGAATGATGTTAGGGGAAATAAGTCATGTTCTAAGGTCAGGGGCTCCCATAACAAGGTAACAATCATCTTTTTGCAAAGAGTACAACAGTATGATTCCGGTTTGCATTGCAGAGCCTTCTGGCAAGGGATTTAAATGTATTTATTACAAATTACTCTAGCCATTCCTAGTTGACCCTACAAATCAAAACTAAAACTATCCCTCCATGAGCCAGACACTGATAGAAATAGGTAAGAGTGTACATTCATTGGAACTCTACTATAGAGCTTTTGGCATGGAAAATTTCTGTAAATTTGACTTCCTTGTAAGTTAAATTTAAAATGGTATTTTTTTTTTTTTGCAAGCAATGAGCTTAAAGATGCTTTTGAAACTTGCAAAGCTGGTTGTGATGGAACATGCTCTCACCCTAGCACTTTAGAGGGTGAGGGAAGATAGTTCAAGACCAACACTGGTTACAGAATAATGAACTGAGGCCAGTCTGGATTATGTAATGAGATCCTGTCTCAAAAACAAACGAATAAGTAAATAATAAAATAGAAAGAACAGAAAAATGCCAGGAGCTTCCCTTCAGACTAAAACAAAGGTCCAACTCCCTGTGATCCAGGTGTCCCTGGGCTCAATAATAACAGTGCTTGGAGATTTGGCTCAGGAATGAGTAAACATACTACAATAAAAGAAGGGCAAGCTACTAGGGAGGGCAGCCAATGCAGGTTAATCATTCTCGGGATTAAGTGTCTTATTTCTCTTTCATAACATAGACTTGACTAGCTGGAAGTGAACCCAACCAAGCACAAAGCACTATGAATGGTTAAAAAAGAAAGAATCAGATGCAGAGGGAACCACACTCCCATCACTTTGTCTCCATCCCTTCAAGACCTCTCTTAATTTAAGAGTCTTTCTTCAAACAAAATTGGAGTGGTAGACCATTTCAATGAGGCTGTATAGAGATTTGATTATTATGATTTTTGCCTATAAGTTCTTACATATCATATGAATGAGCTCTCACAGGCTTCTGGGTTTCGTAGAGAAGTTTTGGCAAGCCTTCTTATTCTCGGTCTTAGCTGCTAGCAAGCAGGTATGTAACTTAGAAAAGCCTTTTCATCTAGTTAAGCTTCTTATTCCCCAAGTTAGAAAATAGTAATTGTGAAGTGGGCTCTGGCTAGCAAAGAGACAAACCCCAGCTCTCCTTCCTTAAGCAATATATTTATATTTTGCAAAGCTATCAGGGTTCAAGTTATAAGAATAGGACAAACATATTTGTAGTCGATTAAGAATTTAAGGGCAGAAAATTATAAACTATAGGATCCATAAACTCCTCTTAGAAACTGACAATTTATTTCCTAATCTCTTCAAAGGGAGAACTCTGCCTGCAGAGGGGAGGGAAGTTACAAAGTGAAATTTTAGAAGGTACTATTCAACCCAAGACTTAATAGGAAGCAACAAAAGCATACTGAAATCGTATAATGTGATTCCCTAGCATGCAGGAAAAAAGGTGGGAGGTGCAGGGGGAGATAGAGAGGAGAAGAAAAGAGGGAAGGAGAACAGGAAAATATCAGCTAGTAGAGGCACAGGTTTGAGCGGCTACGACAGAAGTGTTGCTTTTAACATTTCCATCAGCCTAAATTATTAATATAAGAGTTCATAAGATGAATGATAATCTATACCTATATCATGGTCTTTAATATTTTCTCTAGAAAACTACTTTTCTAGTGAACAATTCTATGGTCCTGAGCCTTTTTCTATAAAGGAAGATTTTTTTTTTTTTCTGCAGAAATACCTAATTTTCTTCCCATCTGTCCTTGCTCTTACAAAATAAGAGAAAGTGACAGATCAATAACTCAAAACCTCTTCAAGAGGAAGAGAACCCATCAGGCCCTGTTCACAGAAGCCAGGACTTCTGCACTTGCAGATGGAAGAGGGGCCTGGGTGTCCTGTTCAGGGGTTTCCCCCATGGGTCTCACCAAATGAAAAGTCACGTGTTCTGCTCAAAGTTCATAACAAAGACATCAAGCTTCTTTTTCCTGAAACCCTGGTCTAACATGCAGTGAAAACACCACTCCCCATACAGTTTGTTTCTTTTACAACAGGTTGTTCCGGAATGAGCAGACAAGCCTCACAGCCTCCCAATCTGCAACTTGCTATTTACGATCGTGATAAAATGGAGATAATCTAAAGGTCCAACCCTCAGAAGAATAGTGATAGAAATTATGTTAAAGCTATGAGGTCAACTATGCTGTTGCTTTTACGAGAATGTTCACAAGGGAGGTTCAATTAGGATGAGAAAACTTTCATGATAAAATAGTAAGTGAAAACTACTATTTAAAAATTATATAGCTGGACGATACAAGTTTTAGGGAGCACTTGGGAGGCAGAGGTAAGTGAATCAGAATTTGAGGCCAGAGTGAGTTCCAGGACAGCCAGTGCTACACAGAGAAACCCTGTCTTGAAGGAGAAAATTATATGTGAGGGGCTGGAGAAATGGCTCAGTTGTTAAGGACACTGGCTACTCTTACAAGGGACCCAGCATCCACATGATGGCTCACAACCAGAGTTAGCACCAGCTCAATGGGATTTTATATCCTTTTCTGGCCTCCACAGGTACTGCATGAATGTGGTACATGGACATACAAGTAGGTAAAACACCCATAACCATACCCATGAAAATAAAATAGAAATAAAATCTAAAAACGACATGTGGAGTATGCGCTGAACTAGATAAAATGCTTAGATTTGTATAAAATATTTCTATAAAGAAATATTATAGATCCTGTTAACATCAGTGATTTCAGGGTGGGGTTTTTATAGCAGCTTCACTGAGACACCATTCCCATTCTAAACAATTCACCCATTGGCAACATTTCAACAGCTTTCCAGAGCTGTGCAATCATTACCACCATCTACTTCAAACAGTTTCATCATGTCCAAAAGAATTACAGGGCTGCAAGCACAGTCAGGAATGGAGCCCTTACTTAGCATGCAGGAAGCCTTGGGTTTGGGCCCCAGTGCTCTGGGAAAGGAAAAAGGAAAGGAGTGGAAAACGGAGAGAAGGGGTTCTAAATGCTTACTCTATTACCCAGGGATTCCTCTCCCCCAGAACTAAGCAAACACTGATCTCACTTTTGCTCTGCAGATTCCCTTGACATCATATAAACTTCTGCACTTTTTTCTTAAGGTTCACCCATATTGACCATGTTTTTCTTAAGGTTCACCCATATTGACCATGTACCCATAGTTCATATCTTTCTATTATTGAACAACACAGCACTGCATGTGTATTCCATATGTTGTTTATTCATTCATCACTGATGAACATTTAGACTGTTTCAACTTTTTTTTTTTTTTTTGACATTATAAATAATGCTACCAACATTTCGGTACATCTCATTCAGGTATCCTAGGGCTATCGTAGGAGTGGATATGTGGTTGTATTTTAAAGTTTTGTTCTTCCACACTTTCTATAAGGAATGAATAGTACTATCATTATTAGAAAAAAATTACTAATAGGAAAAATAACCTCTTTAATTTCCCTATGTGCCAGTACTTCCTCTATCCAATCTGTCATTCTTTACCCAGCTCAAGCCAGATACTTTGTATTTAATTAACTAAAAGGTTCTTAATGAATGTTTGCTCTGAACTGGACCCTACACTTGGCAAATTAGAGGATACAAAAAAACAAAAACAAACAAACAAACAAAAAACCAGGAAATGAGGCCTTTGCTTTCAAACAAGGGATGCTGCTAAACTGAGTTCGAGTTGGGGGCTGGGTTGCCTTCAAGGGGAAACTACCACACAGACATAGGAATAAAAGAGCAGAGTAAATTCTAGTTTACTTCTTACCCCACCTCCCGGTACTGAAGAGTGAACTGCTCTATCACTCAACACAAAACCAAAGTCATCTCTCATCTATCTGCACTGCATCAATTATTACACTCCCCTGTTAAAAAGATATCATCCCATCTTTCCAATGAGGAACCAACCACAGCAGGGAGATTTAAGAGGCTCTTACACCTCAGCTAAGATTCCACAGAACAGTAAAATTTGTGACTTTTTTTTTTTAAACATACATTTATACACATGCACATACAAACTAGATTTGTCTCATTTAGAAAATGTTGGTGCCACCAAAAGGTGTTTACAGGGGCTGTGAGAGAAAAGCACCAACAGTTTTAGCCAGCTGTCATCCCTGTGAGCCGCAATAACAACAGAGATCAAAAGATATCCCATGGTTGCATAGAGTGCCATGAATATTATGGAGGTAACCAACTACTTTCTGATTGGATTTAAGGCCTGCTCTACAGGAAGAAAAGCATGTCCAGTACTGTAAATCTAGCCAAGAACTCATGGATGGGGAGCTCATAAACTTCAGGGGTGAACTGACTACGATCATAGTATCGAATTACTCTCTAAATTTGTTCAGTTCTCAGACCTCATCAGAGAAGCTTCTTTTCCCAATGGACCGTGGTTAGTGCAGAAACTCACAGTGAAGAGCGTGAGTGTGAGTGGAATTCTAAGCTATAAATGGAACATGTATACTGTAACCTCTCCCTGCGGCTTAGGACCATCGCAGGAGAGGAACAGAAAGATTCCAAGAGATAGGAGGGGACTAGAGTGAAACAGTGTCTTCTGAAGATGGCAGGACCACTGTACTATTGAACACACAGCAGCTATGGATGCCTGGTCAAGACCCACACCAGATCAAGCCAGGCAAGAGTTTAGCATGATGTGGAAGGAGGGTACTGAGCTGCCTATCTCTAATTGGGGAGCTATGGAAACTGATGTGGGGATTCAGTTTCCTTTAAGGATGTGGCCCTATATAGGCCAACCACACTGCAGCGGACAGTCCCATACCCATGGGAAAACGGGCAGCACAAATTGGACTTGGTGGTGGGTTATTTAAAAATAAAAACAAAAACAAAAAAACAGAGGAAACACAGAGGGATAGAGGTATATATTGAAAGAGGGGGAGGAATGCAAATGTGTTACATGCATGTATAAATTTGCCCTGGTATAAATAAAAATACTGTATTTTTAGAAAAGAATAGGTTGGGCTGGTAGAAAAGGCCGCAGCTAGCAAGTGGTGGTATTGCTGTAGGGTGGCCAAGGAGTCTACCTAGAATTTCTAGTGCAGAACAACCTATCTGATAGAAATACACCCATCAATTCAAAATGTACCCATCTCATGCACCTTGCAAGATCCTCACGTGAACGAGTATCACCATCACTCCTCAGGATACCTACACCACAGGGAAACGCAACCCACTTGGACTCAGCAATATATACTTGAGAGTTGTGTGTGATACACAAATCCAGCTGAGAGAAGAACAGAAAGTTTGTTCTTTATCTTTTTCTCTATCCCATCTTTCCTCTTTCTTCCTTCTTTTCCGAGGCCAAGTCTCCCTGTAAAGCCCAGGTAGTTTGCCACCATGGCTGGCTGGGAGTTAACTTTTCTAAACATGACATTCTAATTAAAATGTATTTAAAAGTTCTAAAGAAAAATATAATAAACAACCCTTTCCATAAGATATTACGGTTTTAGGTCTTAAGGAACAGAGGAACAGAAAAATCAAATTACATAATTTCAGGAGCCAATAGTAGAAAACAAAAGTTATAATGGTCCTACCTAAGGGAAACATAAAATACTTTGGGAGAATGACTTGAGTACCAAATAATAGCCGTAAAAGCAACCAAACGATACCAATATTAAAATAAAGCAGGACATATTAGGAGGCTGCAGCCTGTCCCAAACAGGACTTTGGACTGGCCATTTCTTGCCTCCCTAATTTACCCTTCCCTGAAACTACACTAGCACATGACCCATGTGTTATAACAACAAAGAAAATACCCCCAGTTTAAAATGAAAAGAGGACAACCTTCATTGCCATCATTATGCCTGCTGAGGCTCCAGGGGACAAGAGCTATATAAACTGCTGTTACAGCGATTAGGGAAATAACGACAGCTAGAGTAATCCCTCCTAAAAACTGCAATAGGAGAATGCCAGGAACAGAATGCGCTGCTGGAGGTATGCCTATGTCCTAGGACCTGGAGAAAGGTGGATTTTAAAGGGCAAGTCTTAAATGTTATTTGCTGAACACGACTTGCCTTGCTAAACCTGGTTTTTGTCACTGCTATTATGCCCTCAATTTCATGAACATCATGTTCGTTTGGAAAGGAAGGAGAAAAAAAAGTTGTTTTTGTAGTAATTGCACATCAATACCAGAGACCTATTATTTCTATTAAGTTAATTAACCTATTTTTGAAAAGTATACAAAATAGGTCACTTAAGTGGGTGTGACCTTGCCCAGTGAACTATGCTTTTAAACTGTCTCCAACTATTAAGATTTATAGACCCCTTTATCAGCATCTTGGTTTGAAAAGGCTGGCTGAGTGAAAGGCATGCAGCACCAGGCTGAAACGGCTTTGGTCCCTATCAATCAGTCTATTATAAGTTAATGATATTTAGATGATGTGATTAGATTTTCAAATTGAATGCTGTTTAATCTAAATTCCAGAGTGCTTATGTAATGCTGTCACACTTTTAAGGCTCAGGCAAACAGTACAAAGGAGAGAAATTTGTATCTGAGATCAATACAAATACTGTTCCTTCCAGACCGAAAAAGCAGAAAACTGCTTAACCCTGAGGTGGGGGATGGGGGGCAGAAAATAAAAAGGCTTCTAGATCGTCACTCATATTGTTACTGAAAGCATGACTGACTTCTACACAGCTGTGCAGCATAGCATGCTGGGTAATGAACAAAAGTTCTGCCTTATATTTTGTTCCAGATTAGATGGAATAAAACTCCAATAGAGAGGCATTTCTACTAAAAGTAAAAACATTCCAGGCACAAAGTGGTACTTCCTTTGAATCTGTTCTCATTCAAGGATCTTTATTTCTGTACCACGCGGCTGGCCCATGGCAGTGACGACATTCATATTCTGATAACATCTAGCCAACACTTCCAAGCTCTTGCATTCTTAGAAAACCAGCTCGCTAAGAGTGTACAAATTAAGAGACAAACCAAGCTTCATAGCCAGCCTTAGCATCCGCAAGCTCAAATTCTATATACATGACATTTCTATTCTTTCAAGACTTCTACTGCAACAATTCTGCACAATGTCAAAGTCACAGCACCTCAGCTTTCCTCACCCGTTAAGGCCCCATTGGTGACTCAGGCACTTAGAGTCTGTCCTGTCGAGCAGCTTTTAGTGAAGGGGTGTGCACAAATTGGCACTTTAGCACCTATGGGGGCAGGGGGACTCCAGGTTTCTTGTTTCGTCTTTGAAGTTCTGGATTCTGTTTCTAGCTCTATTTTTCCCTTAGCACATCTCTCTGGCTCCATCCACTCTAAACTGCGTTACTTGCAATTTCCAATTTGCTTGTTATTTTTTTCCCCCACCAGCTTCCTATCTTTTCACACTTTCTTTTGCAGAAAGACTTTCTCTTCTCCTTGCGTTCAAATCCTACATGTATTTCACAAGTTTAGATGTTCTATCCTACACGTGCTTAGCTATCTGGCCTTGAGAAAAGTGGATCTAAAGGGGTTTGAACTCAGAGACACTGGGTATGGCAAAGTTGGGGCTTAGAGGGGTACTGAACCCGAACCCCAACCGAAATGAGAAAGTGAATATTCACACCCTGGGAGAGGACACATCCTAATATCTCATCCCCCTCTCTCCCTCAGCCCCCCCCCCAAACTCTGGCAATCAGTTGTTTTAGTCACTGAAAATTAGGAAGTTCTCTAACAAAGAGATGACATGGCATGCTGCTGACACAGACACCTGGAAATCCCCCACACAAAACATTAGGATCTTCTCTCAAACTGTCTAATGGAAGTCTCCACACCCAGGGCTGTACTGGAAATTACTTTAACTATGTAAAAATGTGTTGCTTTTGCTTATGCTGCATTTGTTTAATTATGTGCAGATGTGATGCCTTTGTTTCACTTTGCCTACCTAAGGCACCTGATTGGTCTAATAAAAACAAAACAAAACAAAACAAAGCAAAACCCTGAAGGGCCAATAGGTAGGCAGGAGAGGGACAGGTGAAGGGTGTGGGTGGGCAAGAGAATAAGTAGGAGGAGACATCTAGGCTGGAGAGAGAAGAAAAAGAGAATAAGGAAGAAAGAGAGGGACATGCCTGGGGCCAGAAACCACATAGCTGCTAACACAGGACAAGCAGTGACAGTTAGAGATAAAAAAGGAAAGAAAGGTAAAAAGCCCTGAAGCAAAATGTAACTGAAGAGAAACAGGTTAACTTATAAGAGCTAGCAAGTAATGAGCTTAGGCTACACAGCCCAGTACCATAACTAATGAGTCTCCATGCCATGATTTGGGAGCTGGTTGCTGGCCCCAAAGAAAAAGCCTGTTACGCAGAGCTTCGACTTTATGTGTGTGCATGGATCCTTACTATTGGATATGGAAGGGTTGCCCAACATCATCAGACTTTCGAAGAAAGTCTACACAACATGAAAGACAAATAACAAATCATAACCACACAGGTGTTAACTACCTAAAAACCAAACCAAAACAAAGAAACTATGTTCTCAATAAACCAGTCATGTTAAACTTTTGAAGGACATTTCTAGGAATGCACACAGAAGAATAATTTGCAATATTTAGCATTTTACTTCAATAAGATCTAAATAATAATATAAAGGTAGACTCATTTTATCAAATTGAGCTCACCAGAGGAGTAATTAACAAGGCAATATAAACTTGCCTCATTTACATATTAGGTGCCACCCTAATGTCACTGTCACTTAAAACCAAAACCCAACTTCTTTGGACTTCAAAATTATCTTCCATCTATTCTCTATATTCTTTTTCCTTCCCAGTACAGTAGTCAAAATTCTACTCTTGGTGAGCTTACATGAAGAAAAAGCTACCTGTTTCACTAATGTACACTTGACTTGATACGTAGCTGCAAATAGGTTGATGTGTCTTTCCAAGGCAATAAGCTGAGAAGAAAAGGATGCTCTAGGAGGATCAGTAGATCCAGGCTCAAACTCCATCATCACATGTCCTCAGGGATATCAGTGAATTGTTCTGAAGTTGTATTTTTTAATCTCTAAAATATATTTAATGAAAATTGTCTGATACAATTATTTTAAAAATTAAGATAATGCTTATGGAAAGACTTTCTAAAGATGTGTGAGGTTTAAGGAGCTCCCCACCACCCCACCCCATCCTCTGAGACAGAGTTTCTCCGTCCTGGAACTTAGTCTGTAGACCAGGCGGGCCTTGAACTCACAGATCCACCTGCCTCTGCCTCTCAAGTGTTGGAATTAAAGGCATGTGCCACCACCGCCCAGATGTTTAAGTAGCTTCTTAATAATAAATGAGTCTCCATGGCTAATTTTCAGACTATGAAATCTGTGGGTAGGTATAGGGACTGATATGACTACAATCATATCAATTAGGTAAACACCTAGTCTACCCACCACATCAAATCCAATATGAATTCTTCTTAAGCCATCTCACTCCAACACTGAAAAGAAGTAAACCCGAGTAGGTAGGGAAAAAAAAGCATATTTAAGGGATACAACAAAGGCTACAATAAGATTTGAGAATAAATTAAAGTGAAAATCATTGGGACCTCAGTAACCAAAACAAATGTGAAGTTCATCTCAGCTCACAAGGAGCCACCACAAATCTTAAATCAGGACAATATACTTACAATATTACCCTGAATACAACACAGAGATAGCAATGAGACAAGTCTGGTGGCAGGAAGGTAGACAGGCACAGCCTGATTAAAATCATAATAAGAATGGACAGAAAGGACATAAAACATTAAGGTGGTCAATGGACAGACATTAAGGGAATATGGTTAGAGCATGATGCCTTGAGGGAGAGATTAGGTGTGATTCTAACTGGAGAGAAAAGTAAATTCAGTCACTAGAAAATATTGTTGCATAGCCAAATAGAGAAGTTGTCTGGTTATATGGACTTATATGCCTGGAGATCAGTAAAAAGGTATAGAAAGACAGATGTGGGAATCAGTAGCAGAATACTGCTCATTGGGCTCTATGAATTTTACAACATTTTTAACAGCTCCCCCCCATCACTTTTGTTAGCCTATCTTACCATATAAATAGTATCTAACCACCTATAATCAAAGATATCTTGAAGATGCAACTACATTTATAGCTAAAAGGATCTTAAGTGAAGAGTTAGATAATAAAACTGCTCTTCCAGAAAGACATGTTATGGATTTTACTACAATCCTGTTCTAATTTAAATACTGTCTCAGTTAGCTAGAAGGCAGAAGAAGGAGAATACCTTCAGCACAGGAGCTTGGTAGAGGTCTGGGTCACACAGCAAGACTTCACCTTAAATATATATATATGTATGTATGTAACATATATTTTAAGATATATACATATCAAATAAAAAAATAAAGAAAAAAGTAAATAGGACAAATGATTGTTAAATACAAGTAAATATAATTAGATGAAATAAACATAACACTTATTTAGTAAATATAAAAATATTAGTATATAGTATAAAGAAATGTTAGTGAATGTAGTAAAAAATAATAAGTAGGATGGAAGAAAAATTCAGTGTGAAAATAGTAGTAGTAGCAGTAGTAATATTTTTCACCCTTTAAGCTACAAGAACTTGATACTTTCATTACTTTTAAGGACATGCCTGTCAGGTAGGTAAATGGATAGAGCTTTTAAGTTCTCTGCACAGCTGCAGAAACTAAAACATAAAAAGAGTACAAGGAATGCACCTGGCCTCCCAGCAGGTCATTAAAATGAAGCTGGAAAAACATAACAGACTTCAGACTCTAGGTTTGCATGTCTCCTCCACACTATCAGTGTCAAACACTACCACTCCTGTGGAGTACCTGCATTGAGCTCATGGCACTGTGCCAGAACGCTTTCTTATGGAGTAAGGCACCGATGCAGAGATATTCCAAATGGAGATGTGCAGATTAGGTACTGGCATCCCAGCTATGTTTTTGTGCTTGGTGTTTAGTAAATTAGCATTATTACGTATCATGGGAAATGAAACAGAATTTCTTAAGCTACTTTCAGTCTCAAGTACAAAGCCAACACAAAACATATTACATTTGGCAGAGAAGGCAGGTTTTGATCAAAGTAAAGAAGAAAGTGTAATGATAGAAAAGATGGCAGGAAACAGAGATATTGGATCACTAGTGAAATCTAGTCGAGGCTTGGAGTGAAAGGAAGTTACTTTGATACCATAGTGCTGTGTTGCCTAGTATGAAACAACTGGTCTATTTCTCACTAGTTCTCACCAGACAAGCATGTACAAAATAAACAGTTCAATTCTTAATGAAACACTTTGCTCCAAAGACAAAAATCTTGACAAGTAAAGAATTAATTTCTGTTACCTACCCTCTTTAATAGTATACAGGGGGACCACCTTCTCAGAGCTTCATCCAAATCAAACCTTTAGAAGGCTATTATCTCTGTATGGGAAAGACAGCATGGCCCTGGGCAGTCTTGCCTCTGGGTTGAACCACAGAGATTCCCAGGTTTACACACAATGTTAACTAGTACAATGTTCCCAATGAGTTACTCACTTTTGGTATATAAGAATAAATCTCATTTTAAAGTGATTTTCACAATTTCCCTACAAAAAAAAATCTGAAAGCACTTAAAGAGATATACTTATACCCCTGGTGGTTAAAAGAGGGTGGAAAATCCTCTCTGTCTTACTTCATAAAGGTTATTGAAAATGCCATGCGATTAATATTATTTGTTTGGCATTAAGTTAAACTCCAAAGGTAACACTTAGCCACTCTCTGTTTACCAAGTTAATCACCAGATTTGTTTACTTTGTCTGATTTACTAAGACAAATAATTTGAGTGTCTGAAATGTTTTATCTGGCCCTGGGAAAGGAAAACGAAAGGAGTGTTGTGCATTTATTAATAGATAAGTGCAAACAGGCCCTATCCTATCAAATGAACAGCTAAGACCTTTGGCCACTGTTTACTGAAAATAAAATTAGCCTTGGCTGGCAGGTCCTTATCAGATCTGAGAATAATTAACTACCCACATCTGGTACTCCTTACTGAAAATGCTAGTGGGACCCATTACCTTTGGTAAGGGTTTTATTTCCTGACCAGCTAACCTCCCCCTAACATAGTACTGGAATGCATGCTTTAGTCCCAAACACTCTGCTGGAACACTTCCACGAGTTCTTTCCTTACCTCAGCCCAAGAGAAAGACATGTTCAGAAATCCAAAATACATCTCCAAGACATGCTTGGTTCTCACAGGATGCTTACCAACTCACCACCAGGAATCCCCTGCCCCATGGAATCCTGGGAACTTTGCAAACAAACAAGGATTGGTTTGAGTTAATCAATAATAACATTTTGTATTTTGAATTTTGTTTTTTAAAGGACTTCAAGGAACTACACTGTGTAGAATAAAATGAGTATAGTCTTCAAGGTTCTAGAAGCCCAGGAACTAACAGCTTCCATCATTAGCCAGATGAAAAACGAGGAATAAACTCAGGTACCCCCTGTGTCTACTTTATGTGTTTTCTATTCTAACAATTCCTTTACTGGGTAATAATTTTCACAATTTTACTAAGGCAAAGGAAATG
Source organism: Phodopus roborovskii (assembly GCF_943737965.1). Taxonomy (NCBI): domain Eukaryota; kingdom Metazoa; phylum Chordata; class Mammalia; order Rodentia; family Cricetidae; genus Phodopus; species Phodopus roborovskii. The sequence continues at coordinate 1,383,960 of NW_026126515.1, read as the reverse complement.
CTCTGAGGCACCCTTTTAATAAGCAATACATAATAAGTTCTTTTCTATCCGTGTAACAGGGATTAAGAGGCAGGAAATTCAAGGCCTCTGCAATTAGCTTGCTGTGAAATCATAAACAAGTCACTTGTTTGTCAAGAGACCTCTCATCTCTGTGCTCTCATCTCAATGCTGGGCTGAGGAGCACCCTTCTGACAGTACCAGGGAAAGTGTTTGCAAATCAGAGATAAAAATGCCAGCTCTTCAAGACCCCCCCCCCCGAGAGAAAGCAGTTAGCTCACTAAGCTCAGATCAATAATAAATTGTGCCATTTTATGGCACACCAATTATTAAGGTATTTTTCTGACATGTTTTGTGGATAAATGTTGCTCCTCTTAACTCAACAGAGGAATTTGCATGAAAACCGTGGGTAATCTGAAGATCAGCAGCTGCCCTGTTTCTAAGGAAACTGCAAATTGGATTCTATTAACAATGAATAGACAGCCTCTCCAAACACACAAGCCTTACTAACACACACTAGGTGGGTGGACATCAGATACCTTAGTGGATGAGGACGTGAACTAGAAGCCTAAGGATATGGAGCCAGTAATTAGGGGGTTGAGAAACAGAAGGAGGTAGGAATAATAGGCAAGAAGGGAATTTAATACTGAAGAGGGAAGAGAGGCCAAAGAAAAGGAGAAGAAACAGAAAAAAAACAATGAGCATTCTGGGATTAAGTAGTATAGTCAGGTGAAGTAGTGGGGTCTACACCACATGGTGTCACAGGAGCATTGAGGGCTGAGGAGAAGTGAGGGGAGGGAAAGCAAGGCGAGCAGGAACTACTGACTGAAATCTGAGTAAATGTCAGTTACTCTGGATAGGACTCAACAGAGGTGAAAAGAATCCAAGAGGAATACATTAATAGTTGTAAGCAGGAGCAGCCCTGAGGATTTAGAATGTGGCACTAAGAAATTACTTGTACAAAACTGGCAGAATTAGAAAATGCTAAGCCTCAAATCGCACTCCAACAATAACTTTGAACTACTGGGTTGTGGAAATGTTCTGATGTGAATGCCATCAGAATGGTATGGCTTCAATCATTCAACTGTTTTACTGGAAGACTAGCTGTGGTCTAACTTCCTAGGTTTCATCTGGATATATCTGCTCAATTCAAGTATCAAGGAGGGAAATGGATTCAACTATTTTCATGTCACTAAATATGGAGGGTGATTTCTTTGAAGAGCTAAACAGTAGAACGCACTAAACTCACTTCCGTCTCCATCATTCTTCCAGAAAGCCCTTGAGTTCACAAGGCCAGCTTTCATGGAGATATGACAAAGCACCTGCTTTTACATGGCTTTTACAGCATTAGCACATGGTGTTGTGGGGACAGCAAAAAGCACTCACTAGTAACAAGAAACATCCATTGTCTAGCATAATAAACTCCTTTATTGTTATCGACATTTTTTTAATATTTTGGCCAAGAGCTTCTAAAATAGTTGTTAATAAAAAACTAAAATAGTTTTTTCAAGTGTAGAATATTTAAATTTTTTAAAGGCTTCCAAGATAATCTTAATTATTTGTTTAAAAATATTCATTATTAAATTTAAAATACCTAATATATGTGTGTGTATTATACACATATATACATATGTATATGTACTATGTACATATATAGACACATACACATACATACATACATACATACATACATACATATATATATAAATAAAGAGAGAGGGAGAGAGATTACAACTGAAGAAAAGGTCGCATCCTTTTCATTCTGTAGCCCAGGTTGGCCTTGAATTCACTATAATTAACGATAATTTGCTTGTCTCCTAAATTCTGGGATTACAGGCCTGATCTACCACATCTGAGCTTAGATTTCCACTGAGGAAAATTTATATGGCTTATTTTGAATAAAAATTATTTCTGGGTAGTTAACCTGTATAAATTAATTTTACAGTAATTTATGTTCTATTTAAATTTACTCATTAAATGAGAGTCAATATTCTAAAGCTGGATGCTATGAAATTTAAATAAAATTGACTTATGAGGCTAATTTTACTTAGATGTTAAAATTATTTCAATCTTGTTCAATATTAATACTTTCTTTCAAAATTTAGGTTAAGGGTAATTAGTCTAGAACTAGAGCCTAGAAAGGAGGATTTCTCACCCTTGGCACTGTGAACGTTGTAGGCTGGGTAAAGGTTTTCTTAGAAAGAGTTGAACTGTGTGTAAACCACCACTAGCCTTTATCCACCAGCATGCCTACCACCTCCATGCATACTCACCACAACCCAAACCATCTCCAAACATTGCCAAATGTCCTTTAGGGGCAAAACCATTCCCTTGGAGAGTAGTGCATTACAATTTTAAGTGTATGGATACAACAAAGCACTGGGAAGAGAATGGCTTTGCATGTAGTTAACTATGGATGACATTCAGGTTCCATTACTCACTATTGTGTGGTCTTAGGCTCCTTAATTTAAGGAGCCCCAACTACCTCAAAAGAGGAAGGGGATAATCACATTATAGTAGACATTTCTGTTTGCCTGCCTACAATACCAAACGCCATACCTCTTTGAAGTACTGGGAACTGATCTGAGGGTCTCACACATGCTAGGTATTCTAGCTTCATTTCTGTTGATTTGGTTAAATACCCTGACAAAGAGCAGCTTAGAGGAGAACAGACTTCTTTTCACTCACAATTTAGGTTACAACCCATCATAGTGAGGAAGCCAAAGAGATGAGAAGTTAAAACATTGGTCACATCTCATCCCCAGTCAAGAGAAGAGAAAAATTAATGCATGTATTCTTACTTCTCTGCTTACTTTCTCTACACATTTAAAGAACCAACCAACCCCAGGTTATGGTACCACCTACTTTTAATTTAAGGGTCGTCTCCTATGAATTAATGTAGTCAAGACAACCCCCCACCAGACATGCTCACAGACCAACCTGATTGAGTCTTTTCCCAGGTAATTTTGCCTGTCTCAAGTTGATAATTAAAACTAGCCATTACGCCAACCAGGCAAGCTTTCTACCAACATGCTATAGCCCTCAGCTATCTTTTTATTTTTGCTTTTGAGGACAGTCTCTATAAGTTGTTCAGAGTGGCCTTGGTCTCTGTAGCTCAGGTTGGACTTAAATAGAGAGAACCTTCCCAATGCTTAAGATTACAGGCTAGTACCACCAGGTCCAGCTCTAGGATCTCATTTGGGGTGGGGAGGCTTAAGGTATCCTTTCTTCCTTTAGAAGAATTACATCTCTTCTGCTCTCAGTCCAAAGGCTCTGCCCCAGGGTAGAGCACAAGAAGCACATTTGACTAGTGAAATAAATGTATCTCTAAGCCTTACTATCTGATTCAGGGATGAGCATGTGAGTTGCGGTGGGCCAATTAGACCCAATTCTGCAACCTCCTGCTGGAGCAATCAGAAGAGGTGCTCTTTCTGCTCAGCTACCCAGCTAGTAGCTGGAACTTCAAAATGGGGAGAGAAGAAAGTGGAGCCTGAAGAAGCAATGCTTAATGTTAAAAATCAGGTCTATCCCCAGATGCATCAGCAGTGCTGGGTGCCTTAATCCCTTCTTTGTAAGTCTGTGTGACTTAGACCTGAGCACTTAGGAAAAAACTCTTGCCCAATATAATACCTATCTCAAACGTTTGTTGATAGAACCAGGCACAGTAATGAATGTAATAGCCTATAAAGAGCTTCCTTAAACTCCTAATCCATACAAATCACACATACATGATTATACAAAGGCTCAAAGCACAGTATAGTGAAGGAGAAAACAACAGATCCCCTGACTTGACTTCAAATTCTTAATAAACTAGAAAATATCCCCCTAATGTCCTTATTTATTTCAGAAGACTGAAAGAGGGGATTTATAGTTTATAAATTAAAGTAAAGCAACAGGGCTGGGATTGGAATAAATCATTTGCTAATTAAGATATCTATTCAATACAATAAAAAAAAAATTAATGCTAAAAGTCCATGATAAAAACAGAGTTAAAATAGCTAGCCTTTCATTTTTGATTCAGGCTCCAATATAGCTTGGCAGGGAATAGCAAATACAATTACATTTCTAAATTGTTCCAAGCAGAGACATCATCTAATGTTCAAAAGCAGAGTCAAGGTTTCAGAAGCATGGGAGGTGTAGGCTAATGAAGAATTCTGAGTGACAAGTGAAGAAACCCAGGTTCAAGTCCCAACTTCACCAGCACTAAAGAATGTAGTGTTAACAAATTACCTAGCCTTTTTGATCTTGAGATTTTTCTTAAATAAACTGAAAGGCCTATACCTGGTTATTAGTTACACCTAGCTCTGAAGTTTTACAATTCTACTGTACAATTGATTGCTTTTGATGACCAGAAATAAATCGCACCAAGTATGCTGTAATTCCTGTTCAACGTTTATGCTTGTGAAATGACAAGTTTCAACTATTCAAGTATACTGAGAAAATAAAACCCAGGTTAAGCATTATTTGGGGGGGGGGAAGGGGAGTGCTCATACATGTTTCAAATGCCATTCAATTACAAGGTCCTACAATAGAGAAGTCGGCAGCTTTGTGTTGTGGGTATAGGGTGGCATGGTTGATCTGTGTCTCTAAAGCAAAAATAATTCACAAGGCCACCCACTGACAAGTCCATTGAAGCAGAAAGCAATCGGGTTAATAAATGACTCCTTATAATTTCCAAATAGGAAAATGAAAATCTAAAATCAACAACTGCGTGACAGGGTGACAAGCAGGAGCAGGAATAACAAAAAAGAGAAGCAATTTCTAACATTCTGTCTGAGGTCAAAGTGCTGACAGTAGCGAGGGTCTCAATACTGCAAACTATAAAGGCATAACAGGAAAGACTAAAATTTACGTTCTGCTTCCACAAACATAAGCTTTTATCATTTTCTTCCTTCCTTCCTTCTTTTCTTCCTTCCTTTCTTTCTTTTTCTGAACTTTAAAAAGTAAAGAACTCTCCACTGAGATTTACATGCAAAATTTCAACCACAGATAAAGTGTATATGACAATGTAAGTGGCTGTCCATTACATTATAGCTAGTTTCAAGAATTATCAACTCCTGGTCATTATTATCCCATCCAACTGTAGTACCTTTACCTAAACTCATGAAGGGATGTTCATTCTAAACTCAAATTAAGCAAATATTTTGAGAACTTCAGTTTCCATATTTGGAAAATACAAGCAATTTTTCTAACCTCTGCACATGAAGTTGTAAAAAAAAAAAAAAATGCCCATGCATTTAAAGGATTTTCTGATTCTGTGATAGGTGATTGTTATAAAATACGATGGAAAATGAAATTGTCTGTTGTTTAAATACATCTTTCTTCTAGTCAACAGAATGTGCTTTGGGGAATATTTATTTTTCACTCTCCCAGCACCTCTTTGTGGCCACTGAAAATATCAGCACTGGCTTTGAGCTGAGATAGGAAATGAAGTAAATTATTAAAGTCATATCAAATGAAATATCAATAGCAGAGGCAAAAAGAAATCCATACTTTCTGATTCTCTACGCTCTATCATCATTAAATAGCATTTGTATTGTTACTACGTGAAAACAACTCTTTTCTTCAAAGGAAATACTTATGCTATTTAAAAGAGAAGTGTGTTATGTAATATGTGGACATTCTCATGTGTTCACTGGCTTTAAAGCTCACTGTGTAGGTCCAGACAAGCACATTCCTTGCTTGGCTTGGCTTACCTAAAGAAGACAACAAGAAATAAAGAGGAAAATTAAACACACCTGTGCCTCACTGGAACTGAACAATTATAGCTTGCCATTTCATAGGCTTGAAACTTTAAACCATTTACTTGGCTGATGCAAAAATTACCTCAGGGTTATACTGAAGAATTATACCACTTGGGCCTACTCCATACTGCCAAAGGCACAAGTGATGTGACTTCCAGCTCCGAGAGCTTACAGCATTTACCAAGTCATTGGAACTCTGTATAGTTTAGACATTTTCCTTCCGAGCCACACAATGGTCTTGTTCACTGAGTTTAGTCAAGGCACGTTGGGATCTGGTAGGAGAAGCAGGGGGAAAGCTGTGCAGAGGGTGTGGTGGGAAGTCCGTCATGAGCTAGTTTCCCTGAAAGTTGTCTTATTAGTCATCCTGTGGGATATGCCAAAAGCAGAAGGCTTTTTCTTATGGTCTCAAGACGAGCTGGCTGTGATTGAGCGCTGTCTTCTAGGACTGTCACAGAGAAATCATAGCTTATTAAACCCTCAGACAAGTAGTTTAAAGCTCTATATAAGAGGGGGTCTTCTCTGGCAGCTTCATGCCAACCTGGAAGATAGAATACTGTGACTTTCTGACAAACCAAATGTCAATTAACAAAACTTTAAAAAGACCAAAACAAATAAGCTTAAGACATATTTGAAAAATAATGGTTACCAACATGCTTTCTTTTCTTCAGGACATGGAACTCTTGTGAACTGCTATTACGAAAATAAAAACAGAAATTGAAACTAAAATCTCCAGCTTCAGCTTTCCTAACCTAAATCCAAAACCTGAAATTATGCAAAGGCCAGGATAATGCCATGAGTGGGACATTTCGCACCTGACCTCATGCGACAGGCCATCAGGCACATTGCAAGTACTGTATGAAATGCTGTGAGAATGAGGTATACATGAACACAGGTGAACTGCACATTTAGATTGGGTCCCCACCCCCCCATGATATATCAGCCTGAAGATGCAAATATTCCACATTCCAAAGGAGTCTGAAGTTCGAACGTTTCTGGGTCCCAGTGTTTTGGATAAGAGATAGTCAACCTGTGGTAGGAAGAACAGAGCCGGCACTCACTCGGGCAGCCCGGGTTCCCATCTTCATTCTGCACTTACTAGCTCTGTTAGGCCAGGTTGAGACACTTCACAACAGCGGCTTTTTCATCTATCAAATTACCTAAGTGGTCTGCTGGATATCTGAGATTACTAAAATTCTCAGATTACCTAACTCGATAGCTTCTATGTAGTATCTGCATTATTCACAATATCGCTGATTGTGTAAAAACTGTTAGAATGTGAAGCAAAACAGAAAATGAAGGACTGACACATAGCACTTGTTTATAGACATGAGTAAAACAAGGAAATCAGAAGAAAGTAAGGGTTTTTTGTTTGTTTGTTTCCCAAATCCCACTTCAGGCTATATTTCAGGGTTCAGAACAGCCTCCTACGGAGAGTTGACCCACAGTGGGTTTTAAATGTTTGAATATTTCATCCTTTTGCCCTTCCCCCCACCATCCCAACAGCAGTACACGAAGAAAGTCTTGCATAAACTACACCACCACTGTGAATCAAAGAGATGGCATGAAGTCATATTAGGAACTCTTAATGTTAAACTCTTAATGTAAAGGGATACAAATGCACATAAAGGAAAAATAAATGTTATCAAGGTTTCTATTTTGAAACCATCAAGAATCAACTTGGGGCACCATTAGCAATAAGGAAAACTTATAATTCATTAAGCTCAAACATATGCTTCCCCAACACTTCACATAGTACTTAATGACCCCATTTAGAATGAAATTTAAATATGACTTATAAGGCTGACACCAAATAAATAAATGAATAAATATATAGCCTCGAGAGCACCGAATATACATCTTAATTGCCAAATTATAAGATCCAAGCAGGGCCAGATAGGCTGCTAACAGCTTCATCTAGGGTGGTGATGGTTCTTCAAATGATCGACTGACTTAAAACAGGGTTTATCCTAAAGGCTAACAGAAGGCAGTGTAACTTCTCCCACAAAAGCACAGAAAAACAGCACTAACAGCGAAATGATCTGGAATTTTAAACACTGAAACACAAAGGCTTTTCCTGGTGGAGATGAGCCCCTTCCACCTTGTAAGGTCTCCATCAGCATCATCGACCTCAAACACTTGGTTCACAAAAAAATATGATGACACAGGAAATCATGTAGAGACAAACAAGTACACGGAATTCCCTCTCTCTCTGGCCTGGGGCAGCCACGACACAACAGTACTGGGAATAAACAGCACGTTAAGGGCTTAATTTTAAAGTCTGCTTAACTGTTCACTGCAATTCAACACCCTGTGTCCTCTTCTAAGCAGGACATGACAGGGACAACAATCTCCCGTTTATGTAGTTCTTACTTCACTAGCCTCTAAAACGCTGCACGCTAATTAGTCACGGAGTAGGCAGCATGAACTCCAAACCTTCCGGTATTACTAGCCAGGTTTAGGCATCTCTGCACTGGGGACTTAGTCAAATCCAAACTCACACTTGTAAATTGCAAACTTCTGGGTTAACACTTTGCAATTAGTCACTGCTACATATGAGTGTCTCTACTTTTGAGACTATAAAAAGATAAAAGGTTGGATTTTACAGACACTGATTTAGCTAACATTACAAGGGGATGTAAGAACAAGAAAAAGATAATATGCATTTCTTTAAGTTTTTTTTTCCCCCCTCTGCCCCTTGACAAAAAGAAAAAACAAAAAAACCTCAGCAACAAAAATCATTTGTTTCCCCAAGGAATACCCAACAATGATAAACAAAACAAAATGAACAAAACAAAAATCTGTGACCCATTTACTGTTTCAAGTTTGTGAACCCTGATTATGACACCAATGAGAATCCCCTTTATCGTTTCTTTATGTAACACAGTCTATGAAACTTCCTTCTAGTAGCTTAAGCATTCGTCTCCTCCACAACCCAATAACCTACCCATTGGTGTGGTCCATAGTCCTGACAAGGAAATCTGTATGCAAATGTATGTAGAGGATGGGGAGAGGTATATTACCATAATTCTGAAATTAATTCCCTTTCGAATTCTCCATTACGGATTGTTTTGCTACTGGACATTTCTGTACTACTGCAAAGCTTCAGGGTGTGGCCTATAGAAATTATGCTTCTGACCAAGATGGAATAGCAGTAACAAGACTGACCCTACTGTCTAAAGCAATCAGAACTCACATTGCTGTTGTTTGGAGATAAGGTCTCATGTTGCCCAGGGTGGCCTTGTTCTCACTGTGCAGCTGAGGCTGACCTTCAACTCTGGACCCTCCTATAATCTCCCAAGTGTTGGGAATTCAGAGCATTTTCAACATTTTTGGCAACAAAACAAACATATATATATATATATATATATATATATATATATATCTTGCACCCAGAAAAAACAGACAAAAACAAACAAACAAAACAGAAAAACACCAAAAACCAGAAAACAAAGAGGGCTGCCTAAAAATTGATTCTGAAAAAGTGGAAGAAAAAATAAAATTCACCTAGATTTCTGTATCCAGCAAAAGTATCTTTCAAAAGCAAAGGTGACATTTGATAACTTCTGGGAGAGGGAGTCAGTTTTCTTCAATGGTGTGACTCCTGTAGGGCAGGCTGTACTCCCAAGAGCAGTTCAGCAACACAAAATGGACTCCATGGGTTTAAACAATGAACAAAAGAAGAAAATGCAAAGTTGGATGGGCAGATAGGTGAGGGTAGAAGGCAGATCTGGGAGGAGTTGAGGGAAAGAGGTGGCTATGATCAAAATACATAGTATAAAATTCTCAAAGAATTAATGAAAGCATTTTAAAGTGAAATAATACTTTAAAACACACAAAGCTAAAAAACTTAGATGCCCAATCCCATTTATGTAAAACTCATCAAGATGAAATGTAATTTAGAAAAACAAAAATGTGATAGTTCTTTACTTGAAAAGGAATGGTAGGAGTGGCAGATGGGAAGCCATTGCCACATTATCTTCATTGTAATTATGATCGAATACTATATACATATATCAAAATTTACCAAGTTTTACTAACTGTTCTATTTGAAATATTTATTAGATGCCAATAAGGATTCAGTATTATTGTTTTAAAAAAAATTTAAAGAGTGCTGGGCATTGGTGGCACACACCTTTAATTCCAGTACTCGGGAGGCAGAGGCAGGCAGATCTCTGTGAATTCAAGGCCAGCCTGGTCTACAGAGCTAGCTCCAAGACAGGCTCCAAAGCTACAGAGAAACTCTGTCCCGAAAAAATAAAATAAAATAAAATAAAAAATGAAAGATCAACTTGAATTTCCTGTTTTGGTTCTATGTTCAATTTTTATTTAAATATATTTTATATAAAATATACTTATATCACTTCCCTATTTCTCCTTTTCTTTCCTCCTGTCCTTCCCATATCACCTCCTCCATCTTTCCCAAGTACTCACTCACTCTCAAACTGATAGCCTCCTTTATTTGACTATTAAGGTTTTACATATGTGTGTGTGTATATATATATATACATATATATGTGTCTGTGTATATATATATGTTCAAATTTTAAATAAAATAGTTCTTATGTCATAAGTCTCTCTCTATGACAGTCAGTTGTTTAAAACACAAAGAACTATTTCTCTATTCATCATTAAATTAACAGTACTTATTAAAAACCTATTATATGTAAACCAGTAGACTAGGAACCACTGGATGCTATAGGAAGCCGTCAAATAATAAGGGATAAATAGTACTGATGATGATGAAGTATAAATGGTAGGTGTCGTTTTCTTTTCTAGAGTATAAAAACGCTCAGGGAATGTCTAAACAAGAAGACCAAGTTTAGGATCATGAACAGCTAATGACAAAAAGCCTTAAGGCTTGGAAAATTAGTTCAGTAGGAGAGCACATATTGTAATCTCAGCATCTGGAAGGCTGATGCAGGAGGATTATAGCAAGTTCCAGATCAGTTTAGTGTACATAATGAGTTCTAGGTTAGCCAGGGCTACATTGTGAGACCCTGTCCCAAAAAAGAGAATGAAAAGGTGAAAAAGAACAGGAAGAGGAGGGGGGCAGGAGAGAGAACAAAGAAGGGAAGATTTGGCCAGGTGGGTAAGTCAGAATTTCAACAACACAGATGTCAAATAGAAGGTCTTAAAGTTTACATTTTTAATGATGTTCTCATTTTAAATTAAAGAGTACATTAAATCTCAGTGGGAGGCCATGAGTTTAAGAAAGAGCTGATCATAAAGAGTGGCATCCATATCACAAGCACTCATAATATATCTTCTCTATGAACATTAAAGAAGCACATACTCTCATTTGATTGAATTATTTCTCATGGGCTTATGGATCTCAATAGATTTTTCTAAAATTCACCAACTTGGACTTGAGGCCAGAAACCTCTGGCTGTTATGCCTCAAGCGGAGTAAGACTCCTGAAGAAATTCTTTTGCTGCCACAACTATTTGAGTGTGGTTCTAAGTGGTAAGTCTCAGTGATTACCAAATTCCTCTGGTCTGATCCTGAATCTGAATGAACTGAAAATATAGCTGAATAGCACCTTCTACTTCCAGCCATATTTGATTATCCAATATCCCTTCAAAATCATGTTTGCTTATATCCTGAAGGAATTGCCAACTAGAGCTCTTAATATACTAATGCATAAGGCACAAACAGGCACAAGGAACATTCTCTGCACTCTCCAGCTATGTGTGCACTTTTCCCTAACTAAAACGTCTATCTAAATCCTGGAGAGGTTACAGTTTCCTTTATAACCATGTCAATGAGCTTCGAAGTCCCTTGGCAGCTAGAGATTCCATAAAGTGACAACTACTTGTGTTTTACTTAATTGAAGAAGTAAGGTCTTACATTGTTGACTAGGATGGCCTTGAATCCCCAGGCTCAAGTGATCCTCCTGCCTCGGCCTCTTTGAGTTCTTGGAAGCAAAGGCATGCACTATGTTGCCTAGCATGTCACACTTAACTTCTATCTGAAAACTAAGCCAACTAAACTCTTCATTATTCTGCCTATTCCCAAAATTCTTTTGTCTTCTTCACACGCAAGCCCATTCCAGGCAGCCGATCACCCAGGTGATCGGAGAAGACATCAGACGAAATCTCCTGGACTTCCTTTTTGGACTTTTGGTCTTTGCTAATTTCACAGCTTTGGTTTTGTAGTTCACCCTCCCCAACCAAGGTTGTAAATCTCAGAAAATAAGTCTGCTCTCTTTTAACAGAGCAGTGTCAGACACCTTTTTAATAAATTATAACTTCTTATACTTCAAACCAGTACAGACGATTTTACACTGAGACCATTCCTCACAGAGTTCTGTATGGATCAGAATAATAATACTAAATTGCCCAACTGCTGAAAAAGTCTGAATGAAACATTTTACATGGATTATATCCTAGGTTAACAATGAGTGGCTAAATGAAAAGGGGAAAACAAAACCAAAGATAATTCAGATGTCTTCTTTGGGTACAAACCATTTTGGACAAGATGTAGTATTGCTGAGTCCAGATGAAAACCATAAAGAACAGGAAATACATACACAGTTATGCTATAAATAATTTCAAGAATTTACTTCCAGGCAACTCTCCATTCATATATTAACACTAAATTAAAAAACTAGTACTGAATGATAGAGACCCAGATAATGCCTTCAAGTTATTATTTAAATGATCAGCAAATGTTTATGGTAATTTGTTAAACAGGATATGGGTAGCAGATACATTATATAGGTTATGTCATTTCATATTTACAATAACTCAAATGTATTAGTGTTATTAATATTCCTAGAACATGGAAGAAGAAACAGAATTCCCCCAAGCATTCCTCCCTTGCCCAAGTCACCCTGCCAGCAGGTGGCAGAACTAGATAATCAAGCCCAAATCTGCCTAGTTCCAGGGCCCATGTCCTTCACATGGGATGGCCTCCTGTTGGCTGGAGGAACCATTATCAGTGGTTTGAAAAGTTCCTGATACATTAGACTAGGTGGTATAGAGGAGAAACTTTTGACCATGGTCATGAAGCTTGTGAGCCTAGGCTCTGGCAAGTGTGCAATCTTAATCTCTTCTGTTTCTTGACTTTTTTTTCTCATCCATGACATGAAGAATTCAGATAACTAATATCTAAAACTCTAGCTCTTAATAGCATACTATGATTCTATGCATTATACACCATGCAAAAAATATGGAAATGGAGGGAAGATAAATAAGAGAAAGTTTAATTGGATACAATATAGCCAAACTAACTAGACAGGCAGAAATGAAGAAGAAACTTTGTGGAATTATATTGGCAATACGATGAAGAAGACATTACATAATGCATAGCAAGTAAACAAAGCCTATACCGAAAGGTTTTACCAACTATACTGGTGTGTTTCGACTTAACATCAAGCAATATTTTAACTATTTAAGTAAAACACAAAATACAGACAGCCACAAATAAATGTCAAACCCAAGTACAAACATATTTTGAGTTTGTTTTTTGCTAAATGAGATTCTGAAAGCCACGTGGAGTTCCCCTTAGAAAAAAGTGTGGGTTGGAATTGGCAAGTGTAGAGCATAGTAACTCATGGAGGTTCCAGAAAGAGTGACAGACAAGAACAAGCTATTGTTTCTGCAAAAGCTCTACTCATCCACAAAAGACAATGCTCAGCAACAGAACACAATGACTGTGTGGGGCTTTTGTTTGATTTTGCTTTCCACACTGAGCAGCAAAGACCAAGCATGGCAGAACAATTTAAAACGTTCATAACACACAGCTTCTCCTTCTATCCAGCCAAGATTCTTCAGTCACATTTCCTGATTCTTCCTGGATTTTCTAAAACAATGAGAAAGTGCCTCTTTGTTTAGCTACCATCACTAAGAGCCAATAGAAGGTGGATGCATATAGGAGACCATCACAGGGCAGAGGTGAAAGGCTACCACAACAGCTGGGGCTGGACAGATAACAAATGGCCTGGAATGTGCAGGGCCTTGGGGGACCTTACATTTGGGATGGACTGTCCAGGCTGAGAAGAAGCCAAATTTCTAAGCTTGTGAGGCCAGTGGCTCTGTCTTGGTCTTATCAGTCTTAACTTCTCTCAATAGATAAATATGTTTTGTGTGAAAGAAGAAAAGATGATGAACAGTCTGGCAAAAGAAAACAAGACAACCCAAATCTTCCACAGGATGTTCACAGACCCAACTGCCAAAGAATGTGCAGGGGGGTGGGGACTCCCCAAGAGGGAGGGAGAGGAAAAAATTAAAGCCATCAGTGCTAACGTTTGCCAAGAAGCAGAGTGAGAGTACTGTTGAGGTGGTCTAGAAAGTAGGTAAAAATGACTGCAGTTTCATAGTCCAGATACCCTACCAACACCCTCTCTCCACCCCCACCAGCCTGTGCCTCCCCAGAGGCCCCCAGAAAGCAGCACCCAGGACACAGTGACAGCTGGAAGGAAGAGAGTTAGGCAAGGGCTTGGCATAAACAGAAATGTAGCCAAAAGGCACAAATATGAAGGGAGAGAGACACTTTTCCTGTGTGGTTTGGGCATGCGGTGTGGGAAGCTGAAAATAAGAGCTAGCCAAAGTTTTGGGCCTTGACCGCCTGAAGGACTTGGCAGGCTTGGCCTTTCTCATGGCAGACAGGCCAGGAAATGAAGCTTTCAGCTGTCTGCTTCCATGTTTTTCTCACTGTCACCGTTTTCATGCCCAACCCCTGGCCCATTCTGTGTTTTCTTCTTATTCAGGGATTAGCACATCAGTGTGGTCAGAATCCGAGAATCCGCTCTGGTTACTCAGGGCTGCACTGTGCACCATTTCCTCACACACCATATCTGTCAACCAAGGATTTGGAGAGTGTGAACTCATGTCATAGCATGAAGCAAACAATAGGAGATTTTTTTTTTCCCCCTGTAAGAGACATTAGAGAGCATTCGATCCTACCTCATGTTACAGACAGGCAAGCTAACACTGGTTAAGAGGAACAGGGGGACTTGCTAACACCTGACTATTAAGAACAGCAAAGTAGGGACAAGCACCCAGTCCTTCCACCCCTAGGGAGCCAGGGACCTTTCCACAAACATCAGTCCTCTTTAAGGTTTCATTTCAGGCAGGAGAATCTACTCCCATCTCCTTGTTAACACTGATTTTATAAGAATCACACCCTCTCTCCTTCTCACTCTCTAAGTTCTGAGCAAGAATGCATCTCTCAGCATATTAAGGTTGGCAAGTAATTTTTCAAAAGGCTTGCTACCTCCCCCAGAAGAAAGGAACAAACAAATCTAGAGACATATAAAATTTAGCAACACTAGAAAACAACAAACCTAAAACCCAGAAGCTGGGGCGGGTGGTAGAACACACCTTTAATCTTAGCAGTGGGGAGGCAGAGGCACGTGGATCTCAGTGAGTTCAAGGTCAGCCTGATCTACAAAGTTAGTTTCAGGATAGTCAGGGCTACACAGAGAAACCCTGTCTTGAAAAACAAACAAACAAACAAACAAAACCCCCCAAAACAGAAAAAACAAAAACAAACAAACAAAAAACAGGTGCCATGATAAAACTTAGAATTTCGAGTTTCATTTATCATACATAATTGTCAGTCACAGTTGTTATTCAAGTAAGCTATGGTCTCAGCTTTCCCTGTTAATTTTTAAAGTAGCAAGTTAATTTCATGCCATGGAGACATCTTTCAAATTACATAGGTTTCTTAGTGACAAAACACCATGGCCAAAGCAATTTGGGGAAGAAAGGGTTCATTGCACTTCTACAACACTACTCATGATAGAAGGAATTCAGGACAGGAACCCAAACAGGGCAGGAACCTGGATGCAGGAGCTAAGGCAGAGACCATGGAGGGGTGCTGGTTACTGGCTTATTTTCCATGGATTGCTCAGCCTGCTTTCTTATAGAACCCAGGACCAACCCAGGGATGGCTGCATCCACAATGGTCTGTGCCATTCCACTAATTTAAAAAAAAAAAAAAAAAAAAAAAAAAAAAAAAAACCTACAGGCTTGCCTGCAGTCCAAAATTATGCAGGCATTTTCTTAATTGAGGTTCCTTCCTCTTGGTTGACTTTATCCTGAATCAAGTTAACTATCCAGGACAGTAGATATTAAAAGAAAAAGAATTTCTAACTTAAGGAACAATTTTAAAAATCAGAATAGGGACTTGGAAGATGGCTCAATGGATAAAGTAAGTATGACTGGAGATGGGGTCTCTAGCACATAAAAGTTGGGCAAGCATAGCTACCCGTCTGTAATCCCAGCACTAGGAAGGCAGAGACAGGGATCCCCAGAGCAAGCTGGTTGGCAAGACTAGTCAAAACAATGAGCAGATTCAGTGAGAGACCTTACCTCAGTAAACACACTGGAGAGAAACAGAGAAGACATTTGTTGTCAATGTCTGGACTCCATGGGCTTACACAGGCAAGTGTGTGCGTGCTTTGTGTGTGTGTGTGTGTGTGTGTGTGTGTGTGTGTGTGTGTGTGTGTATGCAAAAAAATAAAATAGGAAGTGAAATTTGCCTTCTTTCTTCAATCTGATTTCTTTTACTCCAAAAGCAAAGTATTTTTCAGAATCACAGAATCCATGTTATGTGACATTAAAAAATAACACTTTAGTAGAGTAGTGAAATTACTTGTTTTCCTCCTTCCTGTATATTTAAAATTAAATATTCTTTAGTATTTGAATCATGTACCATGGCAGTCTCTTATTATCCAGTTTTTAGTTAATTACACACACACACACACACACACACACACACACACTATGGTATGGCAGTCTCTTATCATCGAGTTTTCAGTCAACTATACACACACACACACACACATACACACACACATAAACACAGGAAAATATAGGTTCCTGGCACCCAAGCAGCATCTTGGAAAATATCCCCTGCAGAGAAGGAAGAATAACTGAACTCACATCTGGGAAAAATAGAACAAAGTTTCTCTTCTGACATAAAGACACATGAAATTAACTGAGGAAAACCAAAATGTGAGTAGGGCAAGGCAGATTAGTAGGCACAGTGATAAAAGGGTGCTACAAAACATACTGGGCGGCCTCTGGATCAGCCTGACTTCCCTGGTCCAGGACGGAAAACTGAAGGTGACAGCTGAAATGAAGGGGAACAGAATAAGGCAGGTCAAGCCTTGCTGGACAGAGAGTGTTTCAGTGGGACAGCACATGCTGAGCACAAGCACAGAGACCCCAGCTTCAATCCCCAGTGCCACACGCAAAAAAAGAGTCCCATCCTGATTATTTTCATACTTTCTTATCTAATGTGCTTACTGTACTTGAGAATTTTATATACTCCATAAACTTATTTGACATTATTAATAACATGAAAATAAGACTAATAGGATTACCATAAAATTAAATATCAAAAGATGGGTCAGGGGCTGGGGATATGGTTCAGCCAGTGAAGTGTCTGTGGCAGGAGGACCTGAGTTTGGATCTCTGGCACTCATAAAAATGTCAGGGGTGGCTGGGCATGTTTGTAGCCACAACACTGTGGGGTCAGAAACAAATGGCTCTCCAGAGCTCACTGACCAGTAACTAAGTGTCTGGGGTAGGGGGAGACTTGCTCTCAAAATGTAAGGTAGAGAGTGACCAATTTCTGGTCTCCGTATTTACACACACACACACACACACACACACACACAGAGAGAGAGAGAGAGAGAGAGAGAGAGAGAGAGAGAGAGAGAGAGTCAAGAACATAACAATATGAATGAATGGAATACCCAAACATCAGAGAACATGGAAACTTCACAGCTATCACAGAAGCTTGGCCTACCCATATTGATGTGGTCTTTCTTATCACTGGAATGTATTTTACCTACAAATCCCTTCCTGAGGACAAATAAAGGTCTAGAGTCACAACCTTAAACTTTTTATTACTGGAGCCCTGTAGAGATTTTACTCCTAACAACTATATTTACCATATTAGAAACCATAACTGATGACTTTTAAGGCATTTGTTTTGTTAAAATCATAATATAAGCCCATAACACCTTAATAATAACATCTTAATAACATTAAGAAAAAAAAAACATTTTTTAAAACAAGATTTAGTGAAAGAATGCCATCATTTACATTCTTACAAATCTGTTTAAGGTCTAGCCTGTTAAATGCCAGTTGGCTTTTAAGATCAGCCTTGATACCAGGGTGTATACAACAGAGTAAGAATAGGAAGGCAGATGATGTCTTCTGATGCTTCTGAGCATCGCTTGGCCTCCTGGGCCTCCTGGGAGCATCTAGGGACCCAAGATCACATACATGTTAAGAACCATGGTTCCCCTAGCAATAGAAGTCCATGTTTAAAACTGTGCAAACCCAAGTGTGGATTCAGACTTACTTGTAGCTTTAACTTCAGGACTAAGGTCCATAGCTTCATCTTGTAATTCTAAGATTGGAGTTATTGTCTTGTAAATGAAGAAGCTGAGCTGTGTGGATGACCTGGTCTCTAGCACAGTGAACAGTGCTTTCTCAAAAGGCTTGGGATAGGCAGGGTTTGGCACAATGAGAAGAATGAGAAGGACGACCATATGCCTTGTTTCCTTGGGAAGTCTCAAGGTATTTTTTTAAAAAACAGAGCATCTATTATTAAAAGAGCCCCTTCATTCTCAAAACTATCCTAATTTGGTGATAAATTTTATGGTCACCTTGGAGATGCCCTTTAAAAGCAATGCAAGGACTGCCTCTTCCCACCACACAGATGGATAGAAACAAGCCACACTGGATTTTGTTAAATATTTCAACAATGCTGGGAGAAAACGCTTTCCAATCTCTTCATTTCTGTATCTTTTGCCATTAACAGTTCTCTACAGCAGCCCCTGCTATTTCCTTGCTTTGTACAAAGAGTTTGAATGATGGGATGTCACTTTGTTCAAATGCCTCAAATTGGTTGAAACGTAACTTGTAAATTAAGACTAGCAATTAACAGACTGAGTTAACCACTAGTCTAACAAAACATTCGGCAAAACCCTGCATACCAGTTCACCTCACCACCAGAAATTGAGGCAATACAGTAAGACAAGGGACTTCTTTGAAGCAATATTAAGTCTGCCAAGGCCTAACCCCAGGAGCATGGCAGGGGGCATGAAGAGGGCTGGAAAAGGAGGGCAGTAAAATCTGCTTAGTAAACCTTGAAACTGACATGCATTTGGCTTTGAGTCCCTGAGTGCAGAAGAAACCTTAGCAGTTATCCAGGGCTTTTAGTAAGGAGAGCAAAATTATAAGAACGTTTTTTATGAGTTGTGGCTGGCAAGCTCTAGCCTGTTAAAAGTCTTTAAAAAAAACCAATGCCTTGGTGGAGGTAACATTTAGTGTTTACCGTAGCTCTGGTTGTTAGGGGTTACTGCTAAGGTCCTGGTTTTCCATGACATCAGCAGCATTCCAAGGGAAGTGTGTGTCAGTGACTTTCAGTAATGACTCCTTTTTCCAAGTGACCGAAGCCTCTGCCAAGGCTGCCCTACACCTGCACACCAGCTGAACTGGAGTTAAAGGAAAAGCAGACAGATTAAGTGGGATTTTTGTCTGGATTCCTTAATGAAACTAAAGGCTTTTCTTCCTCTTGTGCTTGGTTTTTGTAATAAATTGATGCCAGCCCTTTTAGGAGTGACATAGCTCCCCTTTAATTTTTCATACACTCCTCTGATTATCTGTCATGACCTCTCACTGCCATATTCTGGAATGAACCTGGGAGAATTTTTCTTCTGCAGGAAAGGTTTAAGGCTTTATGGGATGATCAACATCCCATAAGGGCAGGCTGGCCCTCTCGGAGAGATTTCTGAGGGAGGCATCTGTTCATCCCAAATTTACAGACGACAGAAGCAGTAAAGAGACCTTGTAGTGTGGTTGTTCTAAGATTCACCTGGCTTTCAGCACCCAAACCAGACGTATGCTCTCAAGGCAACAGTAGAACTTGTCCTATGGCCTAGCTTCACCGAAGTCAGGAGTGTGGTTAACCTGACTGGCAAGCGCCTGGTGGCCACTCCGGGGCCAGTGCTGACTGTGCACTTGTAGAAAATCTTCCTTCCAAAAGCCTGAAGCGCACTCTGAACGTCGAGCCATCAGCAGTCATGACAACCATCCAAGTAAAGAGGTGCAAATACTAGTTCAGGTGGGAGGCCGGGTGTGTGGGCGAGGAGAATGCATACTCTTCTAAGAATCAGGCCACGGGAGAGCTCACAGAGTGCAGCCACCACACAGAAAGCCACGGTTTTAGGGGGCCTGCCCCAGCTCTGTCTACTTTACACCAACCCGCTGTTTTGGACCAATCAGAGAGTTGTAAAAATGAGCATTTTGTTTATGAGGAAAAGCTTTAAGTTATCAAAGGAAAACAGGAACAAATATATGGAATTATACAAAGGGCTGTTCTCTTAAGGGTTATAATAAAGCAATGGGATTTTTCTATTCAGTGTCTACTTCTGTGAATGACATCTGGTAGAAGGTACAAGCTGCTTGTACCTCAGTTTCCTCACCTATAAAAATGAAAATCAGTTAAAATTTGAGGTTTTCATGACTCATGCTTTGAACTGCATAGAGATTTTTTTTTTTAATTTCCAATTTTTATTTTATGTGTATGAGTGCTTTTGTCTATATGCATGTCTGTGTACCATGTGAATAGTTGGTGCCTATAGAGGCTAGAATAAACTGTCAGGTCCCCTGGAACTGGCATTACAGATGGTTGTAAGCCATCATGTGGTACTGGAAATTAAACCCAGGTCCCAGGAAAAGCAACCAGTATTCTTAACCACTGAGCCATCTCTCTAGCGCTAGACATAGAGATTTTTAAGGGAAGAACTCTACAGTTGCTTTTTAAAAGTGCTTCTTTTGCAGTATATTACATGGTCCTAGAGTCTGTATCTCTAGTTTTGAGTATATATGTTCTCAGAAAATAAGAATCAATTCCTGTGCTTTCAAGACACTTTAAAATAAAACCCCTAAAATATAGCATCACTATGTTCATCTTGCAAAAATAAGGAAAAAGTTTTTTGGGTAATTTTTAATTTAAATTTGAAACAAGCTTGTTTTACATGTCAATCCCAGTTCCCTCACCCCCCCCACCCCTGTCCTCCCCTGCCTGCCCCCCACCAACTCCCATCCCATCCCCTTTCTGCTCCCAGGGAGGGTGAGACCTTCCATGTGGAGTCTTCAAAGTCTGTTATATCATTTGGAACAGGAACTAGGCCCTCCCCCATGTGTCTAGGCTGAGGGAGTGTCCCTCTATGTAGGAATGGGCTCCCAAAGTCCATTCCTATACTAGGGATAAATACTGATCCACTACCAAAGGCCCATAGACTGCCCAGTTCTCCTAACACCCATGTTCAGGGAGGGGGTCTGACTCAGTACTATGCTGGTTTCCCAGCTATCAGACTGGGGTCCATGAGCTCCCCCTGAACAAGGAAAATTTCTAACATAGCAGAGGCAGTGTTCAGTAGTTGCAGACAAACTAATAATGAAGGTTATTCTAATAATTTCTCTTTGATTTCATGAAAAAGTATCAAATAGACTGACTATGCATAATTTTGGGGTTCATTTACTGGATTAAACTATAAAAATTTGTTTATATGAACCCACATAAAGAGTTTTTCTGGTTTTAGTTGCTGATTTGTGTGTCTGTGTGTGTGTGTAGGGGGGTGCTGTTTTTGTTGTTTTGGGGATTGTTTTACCGCAAGATCTCACTCTCTATAGCTTAAGCTGACACTGAACTTTTGTAAATTTGCCAGCCTAATACTCTGAAGTATTACAGGCACAAGTCACCATGCCTGCCTTAGGTTCCAAGCCTCAATTTCCAGGATTAATTTTGTTTTTCTTTTTTTTTTTTAGACAAGCTCTTACTCAGGCTGACCTTGAACTTGAGATCCCCCTGCCTCACTCTAAGAACTGCGAGGATTACAAATGTGAGCCTTGAACAAATTGTAAAAGCGTTTTACTATTATAGTTTACTAACAAGAGATTGAGGCAATTATAAACACTTATTTGATTGGATGTTCTTGAAGAAAGGGTTAACAAAGTTATGTCTAAAACCAAATTCTACAAATTATTTTCATAAACTGAGAGGCAGGAGGAAAAGAGAGGAGGAGAAAGCAAGGGGGAAAAGAAGGAAAGGAGAGAAGCTTGTAAACCCCAAAAGAGGAGTGTGTATGTGCATGGGGCGGGGGGGATCTTTTCTTCTTGAAGATAAAAGATTTAATGAGGTACTCTAAAACCCTCAGCAAAGCTCCTTGGGTAATTGCCCTGTTTTTAAACCACACTAATTTTACTAGGAGCAGTTGCTGTTAAAAGCTGTTAAAGTACACAAAAAAAGCAATGTAACAAAACAGCAAAATATGCTTCTGATTTTGTTATGCCACCAACCTACACTTATTCAAAATTTTAACTGGCAACAATCTTTTATCTAATACAGACTTCATCCTTCACTACCCACCCTTTGCCACATAAAGCAATAATGTCATTTGGAGTGGAAATCTCTGGGAAGAAAAACCTGAGATCTGGAAGAAAAAAAAAAAAAATGTTCAGTGGGAATCTGCCTGGAGCTCTGAAGATTTTCAAGCTTGTCCTTGCCTCTTGGGTCTGGAAGCTAGACTTTGGTGCCCGGAATATGGCTGGATGAGAAAGGCAGTCTCAAATCACACCCTGAGGGCTAGGAATAGAACACATAGTCTACAGTCTTCCAAAGAGGATTGAAGGCTGGCACTGGAGAGGCTCCTTTCTCATTGGCTCTTGATGATGTCATGGCCATGTCTCCAGGGCCCAGGAAATTCTCCGTGACTAATGGAGCCCTCACTTGTGAATACACATTCCATCTCAGAGGAGCAGCAACCCCGTCTGTCAGGGCAACACAGAAGGCCTAGTTAGGGAATGCCAGTCAGCCATGCACTGGGGTGGGGGTGGGGAGCTCAGAAGTTCTGAAATGTGCTGTCCGTTCATTTTCTCAGAAAACCTTCATCAACTATCTGGACACCTGTGGCCTGTGCCTAGTGGGCAAAACAGAAACTCCAACAGAAAGCAATCATTCCAACAGGACAGACAGACATCCTTCCAGGTTTCAATGTATTAGATAAAGGAGGCTTTGGATTTTTTTTTTTTTCTGTAAAGGAACTAATATTAACAATTTTAGGCTCTGCATGCCACACAATCTTTATTGAAGCTAATTATTTCTGCCCATAACGTGCAGAGACAGCAAGCAATGGTATATAGTAACCAAGCACAGTGTTGCTGAGATAAAAAATGACTTACAAAGAGCACACACAATCAGACTGGCTTTGGCCCATGAGTTATTATTTGCTGACCTTTATATTTACTACATATTAACCCATCTCTTCCCTGTCACCTATGTGAACCTCAAATAAAGGTACAGTTACAGGAAATGATAAAAAGGCTTTCCTACAATGTGCCTTTCATGACATTCTTCTAGGATATAAGGAAGCTAGAACGCTTCTCTGTAAACTTGGAGACTATAGACTCTAGAAACAAATGTTTGGATATAATTGATGTCTCTTCTATCACCAAGTACACAGCCTTACATAAGTTACTACATCCTTCTAAAAGCTGGCTTCCTCATCTACAATATATGACTCTGAATGACTCCAAACTGCCTGATCAGTGGGGTTGGGGTGAAAGTTCACTGAGATAACATCTGAGCAAAACTCAGCACACTGCCCAAGACACTTTAGCACTCAACACTAACATGCCATTAACATCAAGGTTTTTACAAGTGATCACAATTACCATCCTTGACTGCAGTTACCCAGACAGAAGCAGCACAGGGCAGCATAAACACTAGCACACTGAGAACTTCTTTCCCAGTCCATTAATCCCTATTAATGCCATCACTACATTAATAGCTACACATGGTTCCACACTGGACACACAACTGAACTGTCCCTTTAGTTAAATAACTGGGCTGTACACTGTCTGTTGTCATCATGGATAACACTATGATGAATGCCCCCAAACATCTTTGAACACCGATTCAATTTTATACTTGGAGGCAAAGATGTAAATCTGAGTATTTTAGAGAATTGTCTGTTGTTCTGCCAATTGGCTCTCCAGAAAGGCTGTGCTTGTGACTATTTCTACTAC
Organism: Phodopus roborovskii; assembly: GCF_943737965.1. Classification (NCBI taxonomy): domain Eukaryota; kingdom Metazoa; phylum Chordata; class Mammalia; order Rodentia; family Cricetidae; genus Phodopus; species Phodopus roborovskii. The sequence goes on along the minus strand of NW_026126515.1, from coordinate 1,360,163 downwards.
TCCTGTAGGGATCCAGTTCTTATCTTTCTTGACAATCCTATAACTACTTTATTTTAAAACTGGAAGACAAAAAAATGAAAACCTGAACTTGCTGAATGATTTGTACAATTTTAATAAAAACATTAAATGTTTTCTTTGGCCTATAAGTTTATGAGACATTTTAATAATTATTTTGATTAATGACAGATCTTTCCAGAACTATATGATTCATAAATATGATGATGATAATCCTACTTTATGGTGAGAAAGCTGGAGGCCAGAAACCCACTATAGATAACCAAAGTTCTCCAGACAAAGCAAGTGATATATGGGAGCACAAAGGAGAAATAAACTTTGCTCTGTGTTGGGCTACACAGGGTCCATCAGAACATCTCAGGCAAAACAGCTTTGCACAGCAGAAGAAATGTGCCTTTTCAAGAACTCATCCGACTTTCTTTCTTTTAGCAAATAGAAAATGTTTAGGCCCTCTTATTTTTTGATGTAAAAGTAAAACATAAATGAGCCTAAACATTTTCTTCCTGAGGGGGGAAAAAAAAACGCAAATCACTTGAGTTATTCAAGGAAAGCCCTGGATTCCTTCATTCATCCAGTCTCACTGTCTTTATTTGCTTCTTAATTCTCATCACAATTTGAAATTGCATTACTTATTCTTGTAATACTTCCACATGCTATAAAAACAGGGCTCTTGGCCCATTTGCTATCTTTTCAAAACTTAGAACAATACCTAGCTCACAATAAACAACCTATACTTGGTCATCGAATGAATGGAACCAGATGCCATCTATGTACTTTCCTATCTGTATGAATTGCAAGGCTGGCCAGCTTTGGAGTGACCACCTGGGACACAGAATGAGGTTCAAGCTTTCCTGGACAATGAATAAATATCCTGAAAACAAACAAACAAAAACAAACAAGCAGCTTCGCAAGTGAGAAGAACACATTTAGCAGCAGGGTCCCTGTCTGGTTAAGCCTCAAGAAAATCTCCACTATTCAGCATGCCATATGCTGACCTGTTCTGAGCTATCAGCACTTACCATTGTATCCTTTACCATGAAGACATATGGGGGTGGGGTTACTGCTAGCTTTTATATGTGACTACATTGGTTTTATTTATTTGGTTTTGTTTGGATCAATAATTAGAGTGAAATCTAATATGTAAATTGACTGTTGAATACCTACCTTCCCCAGATGATTGATCTAGTCATACATAGCCCAATACATGACCGCTTGCTATATATGGCTCCATAAATTAAATTTTAAAAAATTAGTTTCTCAATTACAGCAGCCATTTTCTTTTAAGTGCTCAAAAAGCCATGTGTGGCTAAGGGCTTACAATGTTGGACAGTATGAATATAGAACATCCTGCTATTTGCAAAAAAAGCTGTTTTGACATGAAGCAAACAAGTCACATGATATCTGTTCTATCTTCAGTATTGACCAGTGTCAATTTAGGACAAGATGAGAATGTTGAGCTATTATGGGATCTGGTGTTGCTAGCAAAGCCTACTTCATAAAAATGGCTAAACACTGAAAAGAATAGGAATGTGAAATGAAACAAACGAGCTGAATTATTTCCAACCCTGCACCTTCATTATGTAATAAGATGGAAATGTCCTTGTGGCTTATACCATTTAGAGATGGAGATTTATGTCATACAAACTATTAACTGAGCTTTGTTTTTCATTACTCTATAATAAAAGAATTCCAGGGGCTGGAGAGATGGCTCAACAGTTAAGGGAACTTGCTACTCTTGCAGAGAATATAGGTTTGGCTCCCAGCACTTACACAGTAGCTCACAACTATCTAAAACTCAAGTCTCAGGGGATATAATGCCCTATTCTGGTCTCCACATGGTGTACATACAAAAATGCAGGCAAAACACATGCATAAAAATAAATTTAAATTTTTTTAAAAAAGAAGTTCAAATCCACCAATATACTGCTTAAAAAAATCTTTAAGAAGCTTCCAAAGCACTGAACCTTTCTTTCAAATCTCAGCTGAAGTACACCTGCACAGATTTAAGCATCTTAGTTTCTTTCTCTCTCTTCTCATTAACCTATCACATTCCCCTTGAAATTGGAAATGGAAGAAGAAAAAAAATATTTTAGAAATAAGATTTCAGTCATGAAACTTTCCACTCCATGGAGAAAACAAAAAATTTCAATGGCCAGAATTAGATCAGCCTCTTCACCTTACAATTAAGGAAAGTGAGATTCACAAAAATAAAGTTATTGATCAATAAAACAGCCCCCAAAGATGTTCCCATCCTCATGCCCAAATATGCTACCTTACATGGAGAAAGAAACATGATTATGTTAAGGATTTTGGGGTGGGAGATCATCTTGAGTCAACCAGAGAGATCCAATACTGCTGATATCTCATGAGGGGCGGGGGAGGCACATGTTTAGAATCCTAGTAGGTAAAGCAGGAGAATTTCTACGAATGAGGCCAGGCTGGGATACAGAGTGGGTTCAAGGGCAGTCTTGGATACAGAGAAAGACTATCTTTAAGCAGAGGGCAGGGTGTGGTGGGTTAAGATCAGAAAGGAGATGTAACAATGGAGCTAGAGATTGCAGTAATAAGCTTTAGAGGCATGGGGCCATAAGCCAAGAAATGCAGGCAGTCTCTAGAAGCTGGCAGATGAGTAAATGAATTCTTTCCTACAGTTTCCAACAGGAAGACAGCCCTGCCAACACTCTGCCTTTAAGCTTCTCACCTCCAGATCTTCAATAGAATAAATGCATGTTGCTTTGTACTATTAAATCTATGGTAACGTGTGTTAGGTACCGATGAGAAACTAAAGTAGTAGCCTTCCCCAGAGTTATTCAAATTGTAAGAATACACATTTTCTGACTCTAGGGAGTTTTTTTCCTATCAAAAATTTTTCATCTATTTTGTTTTTCTATACTGCACCTCAAGTTTCAGTTCAATTCCTTTATTGTATTACATTGGAAAATGCCCACCTAACTACAATTTGGGATTATTGGGTATGTCAAAAGCAAAGTCTGGAACTAGAGAGTCTATATTTAAACTCAGACTCTTAGTAACTGTGTTGCTTGGAGCATACTCCTAGCTCTGTAGTACCTCAATTCCATCATCTACAAGATGGTACTAATAACATCTTTCTTATAGGTTTATCATGAGAATTTTATTGATTAATATTTGCAAAAATCACAAAATATGTCTTTGCTACAATAATGTAAAAATCATAACAAATCTACCTGTAGTTTGCCATTTTTGATATGCTTACAACAAAACAAAATAGTAAAAGCAAAAACAAAATTGTTACCTAAAGGGATAACAATTTAACTCTAAAATAAATTTCCATTTAGAATGTTAACTTTTTTTAAAAAATAAAGTCTCACTACATAACTTAGGTTGGTCTTAAACTTATTATGTAGCCTAGGTTGGCCTCAAACTCAGGGTCATCCCTCTTTGTAGGTCTCCTGATTACTGAGACTCGAGGCATGTGGCATAACACTCAATGTCAGAATGTTGATTCACAACTAATTTTGACTATTAGATAATATTTAGAACCTATTGTAGAATCTTTCCTTGAGTTTATGGAAAAGTCATTTAATCTATAGAACTAAAATGGAACCAAGCTTTTATAAATGATATGGGATTAACATTTGAAAGAAAAATGTAAACTGTGAAAAAAGGATTTGACTATCTGGCTCATTCAAGTAGCTGGGCTTTTTTGTTATGTAATAAAGAGGATGCTAGGATCTCATATTTAGAATTTTCCATCACCCTAAGGTAACATAAGGCTTTGCAAAAATATTTCCCTAACTGGAACAGTAATTAATATGACAGTTTCCTCCTTATAACATATTCTCATATACAGGCTTGTAAGAGTGACTTGCTTGGATTGGTTTTCATCTTCACAGATTCATCTCCTAAAGCATAAAAATCAGTCACTTATGATTGAAGACAAGCTGCATTTTGAAGAAGCAATAATGATCCTATGGTAGATGGGAAATGAGGACACTCAACTGAACCCGTGAATCACCGACAGACATCAGGGGACTGTGTGAAAGAAGAACTCAACAAAGTGGTAAGCTTGTAGGCACAGCACCCACATCTATGCTGTTCACCATCAGAATCCAGTGTGTGCAATTCCTACACACTGGAAGATGTTCTTTATTTTTAGAACAAACCAGCAGACTCCCTTCAGGAGATCCTAAAAGCAAAGCACATATAAACAAAGCTGCATTTCTTTAGTATGAGGTGTCTATTTATACAAGTCAGTGGTACAAACAAAATCACAGATCCATTTAGTCTGTAAAGGCATCTTGCTTCCTTAATGGAACTGAATTTTCCTTTTCTGCTTAAATAAAACACCACCAAAGAGAAAAATATATGTCTCAAAACAGTCAGAGATATAGAACTCCACTGCATTTGAATATGCTCACTCATCTCCAGTTTAACTATACCCACACTGGTAACATAACATCTAGGCTAAGGAAGAAGGTGGAAATCTAAAATCCTTTAGCTCAATCACTAATGTGAAAAATCTATTCTTCATTACTTAAAACAAACATCTTCATCAAAAGTTAAAAGTAACCAAGTTGGCATCACACAGCTGTAATCCAGCATCCAGGAGACCAAAGCAAGAAAACCACAAGTTCAAGGATAGAGAATGTCTTCAGCAAAGACTACAGTTCTGTGAATGTTAAAGGGAATGACCATGTTAAAGGGAAAAAAGACAGAGTACACTTGGAGAAAGTGTTTGCAAAGCACATATCCAGCCAAAGACTGACATCTAGACTATAAAGTGAACTCTCAAAACTCAACATTAGAAACAATATATATACATATATATATGTATATATATATATGTGTGTGTGTGTGTGTGTGTGTGTGTGTGTGTGTTTGTGTATGATTAAACAAGCTGTGGTATAAATATTAGCAATAAAAAAATGGACAAGCCTTAAGGAAAGTGAAAAAAAAGACATCTCAGAAAAATCCATACTGTGTCATTCCATTTATAGACTATCTGTGAAGCAACACAGTTCAAGAAAGAGAAATGGATTAGTGGATACAACATTTTAGGGCAGTTGTTGAGGTTAGAATGGCTGCAAAGGGTTAGTGCATGAGAACCTCTAAGTGACTGATATTTTGGCAGTGGTGACAATTAAATACAGCTACATGTGCTACTAAAATGAAAAGCACACCAATAAATGCAAAAGTAATTAGTAACAAAGTAAAGTATGTATTGCGCCATGTCAGCCTCTTAGTTTTGTTGCTTTATGAGATTCGTGCAAGGGTGTGGCACTATGGGAATCAGGGTGGAAATGTGTGTGGCCCTCTGTACATTCCACATTTCTGTACTTTTTTAAAGGTGAGAATTTTTAAATATACTTTTATCAGTTCTTTGAGAATTTCATACGTGCAGACAATATATCTTGAACATATTCAGCTCCACTCCTCCCAACTTCCAAATCCACCCACCTGTCCCTTCGTGTCCCTTTCTCTTTTTTATTACCCGGAGTCCAATTCATGCTGGTTGTACATGCATGGCTGTGAAGCCATCCACTGGAACACAGACATTGGCTCTCTCTCCTCTAGCAGCCATCACGCCCACAGCCTCCAAGCAATGATAAGGATCATAAGCCACTTTGCACTCACTCTGTGCTAGAATGCTGACGGCTTGGGCTTGTGTAGGTCTTATGCTGGTCACTGCAGTTGCTCTATGTTCATGAGTGCAGTGGTCCTGTTGTGTCCTCCCCAAGCTTTAGTCCTCACCATCTTTCTGACCCTTCTTTCACAGTGTTACCTGAACTCTGGAGGAAGCGGGCATAACATAGAGGTCCCATTTATGGCCAAGCATCCCATGGACACTTAATCTTTATTCTTTGATGGTTGCTTCTACATTAGCTTCTCTCCAGTGAACAAAGAAGCTTCTCTGATGAGGATGGAGAGCTGCACTAACGTATGGCTACAGGGATGTACCAGAAAGCAGCGATATTATGTCAATTTAGCAAAATAACCATAGCAGATTTGTCTCTGAAGCCTAGGAGCTCACAAGTCATGGGTTCTTGACCAACTTCACAGTACCAGACATACATTTCATCCTGTGGCAAAGGCCTGAAATCTGGTCAGAAATTGTTAGTTGCCCCTATAATAATCATGACACTATTGTACCGATGGGCATATCTTGACTTGCCAGTAATTTTATAACTCACAAATTTCAGAGCTGGGTAGTACTATTGGTAACTTTTCTCTTCCTACACAGTGCCTTCATATCCTATGAAAGCCAGACACTGGGGAGAAATCTTCCCAGTGGGTACCAGCTTTATCTCTCCATGCCAAAGTGTAACTGTGTCCAACAGCAGGGTCTTACCATCAAACTCTCGTGGACAACCAAGAACAATGGCAATAGTCTAGATATTTTTGGAGGTCTCTGGAATACTCCTGAACAAAAACTCAAGGAGGGGTACAAAAAGCAATGTGGTAACTAAGCATTCCGCCAGGCCTCAGGTCTGTCTTAAGAAGGCATGAAACTATAAACAAGGTTGCTGAAGTTGGACTTCAGCAGGTTTGCCCAGAGTTGAGCACCTGGGTCAAGTTCAACCAGTCTTAAGACCTTTCTCTCTAAATATGAGTGCGTTTTTCTATAGTGTGTTAAGAGGGGAAATTCAGGCACCCTGAATGATTCACATGATATACAGAAAAAAACCAAGACTGCTGTGCAAAAAAAAAACTAAGATGATTGTTCAGAGAAGCAGAGATGGGGATTTAAAAAAAAAAGGAGAAATAAGGCCTGCTTTTGAGTCTCTGCTTCCAGTTGTTTGTGAAGACCAGTGGATGCCTGTCCTCCCACAGCTGGACTGTCCATTCCTTTCTATTAGGAGATATTTATAGACTCCTCCTAATAAGTACTTAATAGTATCTTTTCTCTTTGAACAAACTTAAGGTCATGCATCTACAACATGCAATCAAAAGAATAACCTATGATAGATGAGTTCACAATGTTACAGTGCAACCCTAATGGCTAGAACCTTCTTTGTCATGGTAAAACACAGCAAGCCTGCCTGGACTACTGCCTCACATCCTCATTACCCATCATTTTTATATATTAGAGGCCCATTAATTTGGGAATCTCTACCCTACTGAATGCAGCCTGCTTGAAACTTCCATCAAGTTGGCCTGCCTTTCTTCAACTAGAAAAAAAAATGAATATTATCTTTCTTCAAATGAAGAATTAACAAACAAAGGCACCCAGTTTTGAATTGGGAAAAGAAAAAAAAAAAAAAAAAGGCTGAAAAAAATCATGGAGTGTGTGCCTATTCCAGTACTGAAGCTAACTCAGGTATCCAGTCAGAGTTAGCTAATTAGTTTAGACAGACAAAGAATCTGAACTTTCTTATAACCCCTATGTTTTTTCTTCTCTTTTTAAGGCTAAGAACTCTTTGTGGGAAACAATTTCATGTGACTTGATTTCTAATCTATAATCTTGTTGATGTTCACCTAAATTATTTCTAAAAACCATTCTACTCACATAATAGTCAAAGAAAAAAAAAATGGTTAACCCTTTACAGAGATAGAAAAATCTAGCCATGCACTTCTATTAATGAGCACCAAAGTACATGGCGTATGTCATGGGGACAGATTTTTAATTTATAGCCAGCTAAATATTTTAGTCTTGTTATACTAACTTTTGTATATAAACCAAATGCTACCCTACATTACATAGCTTACATCTTAAAACATAGCTTACATCTTACCACTTCAGCCTGTAATTAGCTAAGTCTGCAGAGCTTGGCAGTTTTATTCTCTAATAGTGTGAGAAATGACAACTTTTAACCAATGTTCTCTATAAAGTAATTCTACATTTGGATGTTATGTATAAGAATCAACTATGTAGGATGGAGAGCTAGATCAATAGTTACTAGCACTAATTGTTCCTCCAGAGGACCCAGGTTCAATTCCCAGCACCCACATGGCATCTTATAACTATCTGTAACTGCAGTTCCAGGGGACCCCAACACCCATGGCAAAACACCAATGCATAAAATAAAAATAAATAAATTAAGAAAAGAATCAACTAAGTAAACTTATGTAGAATAATCCTTGACCCACTAATATTCAAATAAGTAAAGCTAGAAAATTCCAAGTGTCTAAATAAATAATACATCAAATAAAAATCACACATACTTCAGGCATTCAGACTAGATATTTAAACATGGTAGATTCACTCCAGTGGATCTCAGCCTTCCTAATGCTGCGACTACATTTCCTCATGCTGTAGTGACCCCCTAAGCATAAAATTATTTCTTTGCTACTTCATAACTAATTTTGCTACTGTTATGATTCATAATGTAAATATCTGATATATGTGTGATATGTGGTCCCTAAAGGGACTGGGACCCATAGGTTGAGAACTTCTGGTTTACTTCATCACTGTCTATTATTGAGCAGCCCAAGAATTCAAATGAGAAGGAACTTATCAATGTTTCATATTTAATTACCTGATTTTCATGATCTTATTTCTGTTCAAAATTGTTTAGAGGTCTCAACACCAAAGAATCAAATTTCACATAGAGAAAGCTTCAAGAGACTGATTTTTTAAAAAATCACTAGGTTTTAGTTTCTGAGAAATTCCCCCTTTTAATTTTGATCTTGGTTTTAATCTGAATATTGGAAGAACAAGAACAACAGTAAAGCCATAAAGAAATGATACCTAAACTGTCTGGACTGGTTCCCAATACTTTGTTTCATCTTAGTGAGTTTATCTTCATCCAGGATGGATACTTAGTCGGATGAGAACTGCTGGCCAACACCTTGATTTCAGTCTGAACAGAGAACTTCAGCACAGCTTCCCCAGACTCCTGATCCCTGGAACTGTGAGCTGTAAATGAGCACTGCTTTAAACTGCTCAATTTGTAACCACACCACAATAGAAATGGACACACCCATCAACTAAGCCAGTTCCCTACCTGATCTTCAATTTCCTATTGTATAGATTCTCTTGAATTAAAACCATGAATAAAATTAGGCAGGTGGTGGTGGTGGTGGTGGTGGTGGTGGTGGTGGTGGTGGTGGTGGTGGTGCACACCCTTAATCCCAGCACTTGGAAGGCAGAAACAGGCAGATCTCTGTGTTCAAGGCCAGTTTGGTTTACAGAGCTAGTTCCAGGACAGTTAGGGCTGCTACACAGAGAAACCCTATCTTGAAAAGCAACAAAACAAAACAAACAACAACAACAAAAAACATGAATAAAATTAAGACAGAAAAGTTCATATTAACTCAAACAAAATGTCCAGTTAATTTTTTTAAAGCCATTTTCCTAGTCTCCCAAGTCACCAACTAGACTCCACATCATATGGGGACTTTTAAGATTTACTTTAATTTTGAATTATGGGTATGTATGCTTATCTGGGGGACGGGCATGTGCATGTGCTTATGGGAGGCTGAGGAGGCCAGAAGGCATCTGACGTCCTGGAGCTGGAGTTACAGATGGTGAGCCACTCAATATGGGTGCTGGAAATGGAACTCAGCTTCTCTGCAAGTACAGCATGTGCTGTAGCTGCTGAGCCATCTCTCTAGCCCCCTCACTTGGGAACTTTTTGTTTGTTTGTTTGTTTGTTTTTGTTTTTCGAGACAGGGTTTCTCGGTATTGTTTTGGAGCTGTCCTGGAAGTCACTCTGTAGGCAAGGCTGGTCTCACAGAGATCTGCCTGCCTCTGCCTCCAGAGTGCTGGGATCAAAGGCATGTACCACCAATGCCTGGCCACATGGGAACTTTTAAAAGGTACAAATTTTTGGGCATTGGAATCTGACAGCAAGGCCTCCAGATCTTGTATCCTGCAATCCCTCTCACTGACTCTAAGGCACGCTGGATAAAAGTTGCCAAAGCACACGTGAGGGAGGAGGCACTTTGACCGTGCTGCTGGAGCCAAGGACAATCTTTCCTGACTGACGCACTCTTTCCTTGGGAATGTTAATACCTGCTGTTTACTTTCCAGTCCACTCTGTGCTTTTGGGATAATACTCTTCAAGACAAATGCTGAAAATATCCTGTGGCTTAGCACATCTAACCTCTGAAAACACTGAGCAAAATCCTCATTTCCCTCACTACTGAGAAGCATATATCTTGTTTACCTGTGGTGTGTAGGTTCCCCTAGTATGTGGCTCTCTGCCTAAACAACAATTCATTATATTTAAATGGTTTTTAGTTATGTGTTGTCCCTTTGAAGTCTTAACCGACAGAATTTTTACAGTTTCAGAAGCCAGTGTTTGCTGGGAAGTGAGCATCCTTCCTTGTTACATAGAGAAATCCCATGAGTCATAGCAGAAAAGCAAGCTCTCAAGAGATCTAGCCAAGGATGGGTTGTGTAATCTTACACAATCATTTAAGACTTGAGGGCTTCAATTTGCTCACAAGTAAAACAAAAAGCCCAAAATGGTGGTTCTCCTCATGTTACCTTTTCTGAAAGTCTATTTCTCTGGAGGAGGTATTTAAGCATTAGGAAAACAAATAAGATTAAGTTCCTAAAACAAGGATGCAGCATCATTTTGGGGAGGAACCTGGGAACAACCAATGCCAGACTCACATTCTAGGTCTGCAATATCATCTTCTAAGAGTTCTAACATCTCTCTGAGAAGCCATTGGACCTCACCTCTTTCCTGTTTGCTTTGTTTATTGAGACAGGGTTTCTCTGTATAGCCTGACTATCCTGGATCTCTCTGCATAGACCAGGTTGACTTCCAATTCACAGAGATCCACCTGCCTCTGCCACCAAAGATCTGGGGTTAAAGGTCATGCACCCCCATACCTGGCAAGACTTCTACTTTTAAGAAATCCTACATTTCATGCAGTAGACACTTATTGATCATCTCCCACTCTCTCTAGGCACTATGGTAGGAACTTGGCATACGGTGAGTAGGTACAGGCTGAGTGCTTACATTTCTTAGTTAGGAGATGGGAGAATGGACCACTTAATAGACAATCCTATCATTAGGTATAATGGGAACTCAAAAAATTTAAAAACAGTAACTATCAACTTGTAATCTTCTATGAAAGATGACAAATTACTAACTTTGGGTTTTGAAGTAAAAAGAAACAAATATAGTCTTGCTGCCTTGAAATACTGACTGTAACAAAGCAGCATACTTCATTAGTATTTACAGCTCTCCAGAGATGCACATATATAAGATGAAACGGTTAATTGAAAGTTACTGCTTTGCACTACAGCTAACTGTGGAAAACAGGCCTCTACCTTTCCAAATTAATATACTCCAGGTCAAGCCCATTGAATGAAGTCCAACATTCATTCAATATAACTGTAATGAGTATTCTGTGTTCCAGCACTATGCTAGGCCATGGGGAAATACTGATGAAAAAGTATGCTTCTACCCCCATGGAATTTACAGTCTAATAGGAGAGGCAGCTATATAAACAAGCCATTCCACAGTATGTGAATGGTGGGTGCTTCTGAGAGCATACAATCCCAGTAAGGAGAAAGCAGTCAGCAGGCACCTTCAGACCGAGAGGAAACCAGGTAAAGTGGGGGGAAGCTAACCCGACAGTTTAAAAAAAAAAAAAAAAGACGAGTGAGTATGATAAAATTCCGACTCTAATTTCAAAAGTGGATGGGAAAGCGATGAAAGATACAGCACTGGAGGCAGACTGGGATATGAGATGGAAGGTCAACACACTTTAGAAGAGCAGAGGATGACTGCATTCGTTACAACGAGGGCACTGAGGAAGGCTTCATAAAAGAGGTGGGAGTTGAGGTGGCTCATCGGTTTATGTTCTGGAAGGTTCTATTTATACAGCAGATGTAAATTATTTCAGCTCTGCTGAGGTGATTTTAAACTGTCCCTCAGTTAGTTACTTTAAAATCTTCACAGAGGGACTGCAATAAGCAAATATATTTTCTGCAGAAAGAACCCACCCAAACACCTTGACATTTTCATTCCACATACTTCACACATGGTATCTTTTATGTCTGGGAAAGTAGACTAGGAAATGGTTCGAATACCCAAGGGCCTCCAAGCATATATGTTGGAAAGTGTACCTAATTTCCAAAAAAGGTCGAATTGCAGAATACACCGTGATTGGAAAACAAGCTGCTCACTCTTGGGTATGGACCAGATGCTGGAGGTTAGGCATTAAGGGAGTGAAAAGCACCTTGGCTGTCATGAGAGTCACTGCACAGCCTCTTCCTCAGCCCAGCAATTTTAGACTGACAGAGGTGTCGCAACATAAAACCCATTTCTATTTGCCTAGAACTCTTCTGACTGTGACTTGCAATAATGCCTGGGATGATTTAGGACTACAGGATACAGATTAGTCCATAAGGATGGCATGCAATTTTGCAATCACTGCGAGCTTCCCCAAGCCCCCCCCCAGCTGCCACCCCTGCCATATACAAGAGCTAAGTGGTTATCCAGAAGAAGAAAAGAGCATGCGTGCCAATAGAAAAACGGCAGCAAAAATAGTAGGATAGAGGCCATATAAACAAGAAAAGGACTAAAGATGGCTATGAGCACTTAAAGTCTGGTGTTGTCACTACAGGAAAAAGCAACATCCGCAAAAAGAAACTCCATGACTACGGAACACAGATGCATACAATACAGCCTCCATTTATTTACAATTATTGTGTCAAAGTCAGACCTAGCATCACAAAATCCCTGGGAAATCATATGGATTATTATGAATTATTATGTTGTGTTGGCTCCATAGGTAGTTAAACAACTGTTTTGCAAACTGTATTTTCATATGTCCCCATGAGACCCTGAGGCCTATTACATTTCTTACACCTTTTACACGACTTCTAGAATGGGTTTCACTAGAAATGGAAAGGTTCACTGTTGTTTGGTTTTGCATTGCTGAGACAAGGGTTGGTTACCCTAGGCTCACCATGAACTCCCAGGCCCTCCTGCCTCAACCTTCCCAGTGGGTAGGACTACAGGCATGAGCCACTAAGCCTGTCTAGCAGTAGAATCTTAAAAACAACCTATTATCAGATTTTATTGCAGACTATGGGATGTTTAAGATTGATTTACTCATCCCCCCCCAAGAGGAATTTGCCTTCAAAATCACATCTTTTTAGATAACCCTAGAAAGTAGGCAATACCCCTTCCAGACAACCAAATGAGCTGAAGCTAACCTGCACAGAATATTCCTTAAAGCCCGGGTGTGAACATGTTAACCAAGTGCTCAGTGTCTGCTGAGTTTGCCAGCAATGGTAACTTTACTCAGGAAGCCTGGTTCCAAGAGCTATCGGATTCCATTCACATTATACAGGGCACTGTGAATCACGCTGCCAGCTACTTAGAAACAACTGCCTGTGCTTTTTCCATTGCATCTGTTCTCCCAGAGCTCATGGAAACAAGCGCTGCCACAGCCCCTTGATGAGCCAGCAGAGCCCAGTCACCTGGCAGCAATGACTGGCCTCTGGCATCGGAGAAGAGCATCAACCAGAGAAAATGAGCGGATAAAAAAGAGAAGTAAACACAGGACAATCAATTTCACACTCCACAATGGTCTGAAATTCCAAGTGCCCAATACAGAATTAATTTTGTTTTTGAGTGCTGTGTAAATGAATGCTACCACCCCGCCCTATATTCACACCGTTTTCTTGTATGCCTAGGATAAGGTTCAGCAGTGTTCCCACTGGCCTGAGTGCTCTGTAGAGCATATGATTCACTGATGTAATATTCTAAGTAAGGACACATTTCTCATTCCAACATGACATTATGTGGGAAAATTTAGCTTTGTCACCTGTTTTTCATGAGAGCTTGGGAAAGTTGCATAATCTCTTTCAACTGTACAGTTATCTCATCTTTAAAACAAAAATAAGAAAACCTGATTACTTTTTCCCTTATTATTAGTATGGACTTGCAAGGCCTAGTCATCAATTAAAATGAACAAAACTTAGTGACACTAAGTTAGTTTAGGAAAACTATCTCCATGGCCTCAAAGAACAAAGTCTCCACGTGAACTATCTGAATGCTAAATCACATCACTTGTACATAGAGGCCTTCTTTGTCTAGTTAGAAACCAGAAGTTACTGCATCCCGTTAATCTGCCACTGACACAACAATACCAACTAACACATCCACTCTGTCATGAGGAATGCAGGGGCTTGACCAAGTGGGATGACCCTGCTTACTCAGAGCCCTCATAGCTCAGGGGTAAGAATGGAAAAACAAGGCTGAACCCACATTGTCAGGTGGGATTTCCAGCTGCAATTTCCTCCTTCCATTAAGACATTTCCAAAAGGAAGGCGCTGCTCTTCATAATGTTTAAGATGTGCCTCCACTGAAAATCACATTTCTTCTTCTAAAAGTGAGAAAGGGGGCTCCACCCACCCAGCATCTACTTGTGCCAGGTAATTTAAAAAGCATCTTACAGGTCCCCAACCCATAGACCACTAATAATGGAACCCAGGAGCTAATACACCATTTCAAAATACTCAAGCCCTGTAGAAACACTGAGTCAGATCACAGCATGGCCAGTTTAGCTTGCTGTTCAGGAAGGATAAATGAAACCCCACACTGTTCCCTGTGCACAAAGGTCTTTTCAATAAAACTTATCACATTCCACCATGAGTTGATTATAATCCCACCTTTTAAAAGATTAAATTATTTACATGCCTATGATTAATTTTATTTTAGTTGAACGGGTAATGCCTGAACATGGCATAAAATATAAGGAGATAGGCAGTAAAAGGAAGTCCCTGCTGTCACTTGCTTCCAGATACCTGTTCCCCATGTTGAAATAATATAGCAAAAGCAAGCTATTTGTTTGTAAGGAAAGTGCGAAACTCAACAACCAGGGAACCAGCATGGGACTGCCCTAGCCCTCTGCATATATATACTACAGTTGTGTAACTTAGTCTTCTTATGGACCCTAACAGAGGGAACAAGGACTGTCTCTGACTCTTTTTGTGGCTTTTGGGTTGCCTGGTCCAGTCTTCAACTTGATATGCCTGCCCTCTTCTGAATAAAAATGGAGGAGGAGGAGATGGGTGGCATGGAGGGGAGGTGGAGGAGGGGACTGAGAGGAAAGGAAATAGGGAAACAGATAAGTAAATAATGTGTGTAATTTATGCAAACTGGTAGCATACAGGTGTCTTGCTTTTGCTTTATTTACAATGCATCTGGGAGTTTGTTCCCATATTACTATAAAAATCCCATGTTATTTTAATAGAATTTTCTGTACTATTCCGTGATACTCCCTGATCTATTTAGTCTATTTAGGATGACCATGTTGATGGTCATCCCCCCATAATCCTCTGCTATTCCATGCAACGGTATAATATTCATGCTAATATCAGGTTTATTATTCAAATGAGAGAAAATGAAGAAAAATCCTTTAAAATAGAATTCTATTGAATTCTAGTGAAAGGACACATGCATCTAAAATTTAAAAAATATCCACAAAAGACAAAACAATTCATCATTTCATCAATAGCATGGTACTGCACTTAAACCAACCCAGTCTAGAGCAAAATTTAAGCATCTCCAATAACCTAATACATGAGTATTTATTTGTAATCAAATGATGTTTGAATTTTTATCTCTATGAGAGGAGGTAGCATCTTTTTTTCAAAAATTTAAAAAAACATTTATGTTTATTTTTCTGTGATTTGTCTCTGGTTTCTAGCAAACTTTGGTGTAGGTTGTTGTCACTGCTTTCTCTCTTGTTTGTAGATGTTTCTATTAGTTTATAAAAGAAGTCTGTGGTGTGAGATATTTTCTTCAGATTTTCATTTGTCATTTGACTCAGCTTATAATGGATTCTCTACCTATACATTAATCTTCTTAAGTATTTGATTATACTATATTTTATGGTATGTAGGTTTTGTATTATATGTTGAAAAGCCTTTCTCATGCAGAGATTATCTTAAATGGTCTGACTTTTTTCCCCCCCTTAAAATACCCGCTTATGCTTTCTATAATTAAATAATTATTCTACTCTGCTATTTGAGGATAAGGCTATCTGTCAGTACCCTACATGAAAGACAACATAACACAGTGATTAAATGCAGACTCCAGAATGAACTTGTTCTACACATAAATTGTGTGGTCTTTGTGACGATATTAATATTACTGCAGTTAAGCGGAAACTGGCTTTCTGGAGGTTTAGAGGAGTTTCAGTGCACATAGTACCCACAGAAGTACTTAAAATGTAAGAAGCAGTCAATAAAACCCATACTATTATCACTGGGTTTTAGAGAGAGAAAGGAAGATTGAGAAAAGATCTTGCATGGCCTGCTGCTGTCCTTGAACTCACTATGTAGTGGGAGATTACCTGGAACTGCCTGAACCTCCTGCCTCTACTGTCTAAGTGCTGGCACTGAGACATTCACTATGGTGCCTGAATATTAAGAATCTTAATCAAGACTTAAATGGTAGACTGGGAGATGGGTCTGAGAATCACCATCTTGCCCTTGGCCAGTCCTTGCTCAGCAAGCATGAGGAGGAGAGTTTCAATCTCCAGAAGCTATGTAAAAAGCCAGGAAGGGGCTTTTATGTAGAGAGATGGTTCAGCAGTTAAGAGCTGTTGGAGCTCTTCCAGAGGACGGGAGTTCACTGCCCAGTACCCACACTGGGTTCATATCTACCTATAACTCCAGCTCCAGGGGATCCAAGGTCTTCTTCAGACATCCAAAGGGCACATGCACATATACACTTTCCAAAAAACACAAACACATAATTAAAATAAATCTTAATCAGGCAAGTTGGTACCTGCTTGAGATAGAGGGAATGGATCCCCAGATCAAGCTAGGTAGGCTTGACTCAATTAGTTCAGAGTTCATAAAGACCCTACCCCAATAAAGTATCTTTTAGAAACATGGTCCAGCTAGAGATAAAATATAGGTCAGAAACAACGTGGAAAAAAAATGTTCAGAAAGAAAAATCTTAGAAGCAGTATCTACCACTCCTTAGTAAACTAAAGCTTGGCTTGCAATGGTGTACCCATTGTGTACCCACTGGCACACTCAGAGGTGGGGATAAAAGTCAAAATCAAGGGCCCAAACAGAGTAAAAGGTAAGAGTAAACTCCTCACTTTGGACTGCAATTCCAAAGCCTCAGTAGGTAGGAGGGAAAACCCCTGATGAAGAGACCTACCTTTCATAATGATGGCTACAGGCTCACAAAGAGAAAGGAGGTGGGTCCTTTCCATTCATTCATTCTTCATTCAGCAATTCCCTGTGTGCCTGTTTTGTGTCAGGTACATTCTACACCTTGGGTAATGAAGATCTCAAGTAACAAATTCCCCCACGAAAATTTCTAACTAAAGCCTAGATGATATGATTTAGGGTAAGAAATCTAAGACACCCACATAGACACAGATAAAAGCTTTAATATTAGAATATTGGTTTGCTGCCATCTCCTGAGGTGCAGAGGCAAATAACAATCTCCTCTCCCTTGAGATCCTCAAAGAATATACTCTAAACACTGGCCTCCAAAACCTCTCAGAGATTCCTACAATAGATGCTCTGGAGCCACTATGAGGATTAAGTCAAAGAAGAAATCATAAGGAAAGGAGAAAATACTTTGAGTCAATGACACTGCTATTTATTCTTATTTGAGGGGTGCAGCTACAATGGTACTTAAAACAAAATGTATATTACATGGCTAAAAAATAAAATATAACTTAAAAACGAAGAACCAAAAGTTAGAAGAACAAAAGATAACACACACACAATATGATGAAGGCCCAAATAAGGGATAATTTTAAAAATATGCAAGTTGGGCACTAGCATGTGTAAGATCCTGCACTTACTCCATAGCACCATAAAAACAAGAGGCTAGGAATTTATTCTTGAATAAACTAATAAGATTGACAAATCTACCATTCAATTGAGAGTGAGATGATACAGAATTTTAAATTTATAAACATATATATTATACATGGATACCTTCTGCATTTCTTGTCACTAATTTTTAATGTTTTAAAGTACGTGTGCAGGGTTGGAGGGAGATGTATATGAGAGGGCAGGTGCTCTAGGGGCCAGAGGCATCAGACCCTTTGAAGCTGAAGGAACAGGCTACCCAACGTGGGTGCCTCCGCAAGAGCAGTACATGCTCTTAACAGCCTTGCCATCTCACTAGTCTCATTTTTAAATTTTTTAATTGATGTCATATTTGTACTTATTTACAGAGTACAGTTTGCTTGCGTGTGTGTGTGTGTGTGTGTGTGTGTGTGTGTGTGTGTGTGTGTGTGTGTATAAAGGTTAATGAGTAAATTAACCTTTCTATTACCTCAGGATAACTTTAGTTGACAACAATGTTATAAACATTTAAAGGTTTGTAAAACAGAAATTTACAACTTTAAAAGAAATTCAGTAGAGAATTAAAGGAAGCTGAATAAAGGATATATGGAAACTATACCATTACGTAACTTCTTCCTAAGTCCAAAGTATTTCAAAATAGAAAGTTAAAATGAAATAGCCTCACCAATTTAAACTTTTTTTTTTAAGTTATAGACTGAATTTTGGAAACAAAACAAGAAAAGAAAAACGGATGTAGAACAAAGTCTAAAAAGAAAGCCGCCAATCTATCTGAGTAATAAATTTCTTTGCAAGGGAGGGGCTAATTAAAAAATACTCAAGACTGTTTTCTTTTACAGTTCATAAATGACTTATTTAAGGCATGTCATAGACGAGTTCTAAAAATATTTTTTTTGTAATGACAACGTCATTGGATAAGTTAAAGTGTGATACATTAAAGGACAGAGCACCTTATGAAATATTTATTTTTAAAAATCACTCTTCATTACCTTCTGGTCACACCTCAAAGCGTAAAAGCAGTTTTTGGATACTCTGTAAATAAAAAAGAAAAGAGAAAGAAAGAAAGAAAACAAAAAACTATCCAAAGGCAATAACTTATTATGTCTCCCTTTCTCAATTTCTTCTGTTATGGAAAATCTATACATTTTACTCTTTTGGAGTTTTGAGAAAATTTTATTACCTTTTAGTATAAATTTGCTTTTCTATAAACGGAAAGGGGGGGAAGGAAAAGGAAATAGCCACAGAGAAAACGTGGGCAGGCAGCAGGCAGCTATTAGTGCTAGCTCTTCCAAACCACACCTTTGTTGGTCTCACCATGACTCTAGCTAGACATAACCAAAGATCCCTGGTTAGTCGCTAACATGTCAGCCATGCCACATGCCATATTTCAGTGAGGACTTATAACCATTAGCTAAAATACTTAGCTAGTCATTCACTGGAACACAAGTTGGAAGTCATTGAGCCACTATTTAAACACACATAAACAATTGCCCAATGGGCACCACTCCCCATTCTAGAAGGGAACAGAAACATTTTATTTATCTTCCTGATGAAGCAGTGTGGTTTAGGATATAAACCCAAACCTTAAAATCAATGCCTGAAGTTCTCTTCCTTTTTGCCACTTAATTTGCCTGCCTTGCATATAAAACATATGTAATAACATTGTTACCTTCCAGGAGACTTAAGGAAATTAATGATAGAGTTGTAAAACATTTTGCAAACACAAAATGTTACATAAGTGCTTGCTGGTTCCTTGAATGTACTCATTATGTTGCCTCCTTTGAACCTTAATATTTGCTTATAACTTTACATTTGAGATTTCCCCAAGGAAGAAATTTCAGCTTCTCTTGCCTGTGGCTTCACAGACTGTTCTTTATAGGATGCAGAGCCAGGAAAACACATAAGGGTGAACCAAGTGGATCAGTGGTCACTGACCTCTGAGCCTATGGACATGCCACATGCACCAAGGTGACACATTCACTCAGCATTTCCAGCTGGGAATTTCAACAGAAATGGAGTAACTATATATGGAGAGCTAATATAAGATGTAAAAGGGCTTGATAGAGCGCCATGCTTTCTGAATGCTCCGTTTCAAAATGAGACTGCATTTTCTCACTAGTAGACTCTTCTAAGGATGAAAGACAGTTTTACATCTGACCAAGATTTAACTCACTTGGTTCCCATTGTTCTAATTATATCTACTTTCTTGATTAATTACCACTTTTACCTAGCCAGACAGAAGCTGCTGGGAAGTTGAAGGCTTGGTTTCATACTAAAAATTATGCACACAATTAAGCGAGACCCTATATGGAATATTCTGCACAGTACCTGATATGTATAAACAAACCATCAACAAATAGTAACTTGGAATACATGTGGTGGGAAAGTGGAGTGGGCTACTGAGGAGAAGGGGAGAAAGAGAAAGATCGCAGAGACAAAAAGGGAAGAAGAGAGGGACGATGGTCAGCAAAACCAAATTAGGGGCCCATGAGAAAAACCATTCTTTTCTACAGTGTCTTAAAAACAAATGAAAAAAGAATGACTTTAAAGAGCAGTAATGGTCAGGTGGTGGCATACACCTTTAATCCCAGCACACAGGAGACAGAGGCAGGAAGATTCCTGTGAGTTTGGGGCTAGCCTGATTACAGACAGAGTTCCAGGACAGCCCAGTCTGCACAGAGAAGCCTTGTCTCACCCCCCTAAAAAAGAAAGAAAAGAAGCAGTAATGCACATAAAATATGTAATTAATAATTCTGTCAGATCATTTGATGTTCAATTATTGAAGATTTGACAAGCATCAGTATCTCTGCTTCTATACTAGACACATGACTGTGAAACACACCTGAGAAATACTTAGCCCATATTTGATAAGGACAAACCTTCAGGAAGGGACAAAGCTGACAAAACAAATGTCTTTGCTGTGATGCTATTATGTTCATTTAGTAGAAAACAAATCACAGACACCATCGAGGAGAACTGCATAAATTTTACATTGTTGAATATATCCCTCAAAAGCTCCATTTTGAAGACTATCATAGGCCTTCAGGATGGCTCAGGAGTAAGGTACCTGTTGCCAAGCCTGACAACCTCTTAGAGCCCCAACACCCCACATGATTGGAGGAGAGAAACGACTCCTGCACAGTGTCCTCTGACCTCCACATATGCATTGTGGCACTCACACGTATACAAACAATAATAAATAACTATCATATGAAACAGCAGATTTTAAAAGTTGCCATTCAATTATACAACATAGATTGCATGGTAAAGGTTTTAGTTTATGACCTAGACAGTATACAATCTATATGAATGGGACAGATGAGTGTTTTCCCTGCATGTATTTAAGTGTACTGTATGTACTCCTAAAAAGGACTTGGGGTGTCCTGGAACTGGAGGTAAGGGCACTTGTGTGGTGTGGGTGCTGGGAACTGAATCTGGATCCTCTGCAAGAACAGCAAATGCTTTTAACCATTAAGCAATCTTTCCAATTCTACAAACAGTTTCTAATAATGCAACTGGAACAATTTAAATTATATAAGGGAAAATAGTCTAACACTACTGTAAGAGTTTCAGATGTTATACACATGCAAAAGTTCGAAGCAAACATGCAGAATGGGTGTAGGATCCACCACCACTCAGGAGTGGGTGGCTGTCACTAATATTTATCACAGATATTTCAGATAAAATAATAAAACAAGTGGATGCCATAACTCCAAGTAATCAGGGGAGACAGGAAAGGAAAAACAAAACGTCATTGCCAGACCAAATCTTTGTTGGTCCTTCATTGAGAGACTGTAAACAGAGTTTGAGTTCATTATTCATTAGATTTGTTCTGCAAAATAAGTCTGATGCAGTATAGCTGGAAAAACCTTTTGCTAGGAAAAAAAACACTTGACAACAACATTTGATTAAGACTGGAGAGGGGGTTGGAGACATGATTCAGTGGTTAAAGGCACCTCTTGAAGAGGATCTAAGCTAGAATCTCAGCACCTAGACCAGGTGGTCACAACCACCTGTAGCTCCAGCTCCCAGAGACCCAACAGACTCTTCTGGACTCAGTGGCCACCTGTACTTGAGAGGAAATAGCCCACACTGGCAGGCAGGTAGGCAGGCAGGCAGGCAGGCAGAAACACACACATACTAAATCTTTAAATAATGCAAACAAGAAAACAATGATATTATACCCTCTGAACATATACTACATCCTATATCCTAAACAGTTTTTACTGAAGTCTCACTTCCTGAGTGTTAACCATATTGGTTTTAAAAGCTTCTGTGATGTACTACATAGTATAACCAAAGACTGTGGCCTGAAGTGGGGTGCTGCCACCACCCTTCCTTCTGAAATCTACTCAGATGGAGGCAGCCAAGACCCAGCTGCAGCCTAGCTGTTGGCTTTGATTTCCTATGACTGAACCAAAAACAGTCACCCTTATTTCAGCACATGAGACTTAAACCCAAATTACTATGACCAAGGCTCACTGTGTTAAAATGTGCCAAGAAATCAGAAAGACTATGACTGAGGAAACAGGTCTGAGGTTGTTATAACTCTCTCTATGTACATTTTTGTCATCTCATACTGAAGAATTGGTTATACTGAGACAGGTGGAGAGCAAAGGAAATAATGACCGTGACATTCAGAAAAACATTCCCCCCAACATCAGCCAGATCATTGTCTTCTCAAGAACAGGGGCCATAGCTTATCAGTTTTCTGACAGTCTTAGCACAGCATCTTGCACAAGTGCTCAATAAAAGCACTCTGAATGATAAGAAATGGAATATAGTAAGTGACAGAAATAGCTCTTCAGGTATGTTGGAACAAGGAGAACTCTACAGTCTGTGATGCAGGGAAATGAGTAGATTATTCACCTTTCCACTGTGTCTTGGTCAGTGTTTTCTTGTTGTGAAGAGACACCATGACCACAGTAACTCTTCTAAAAGAAAGCATTTCAATAGGGTTGGCTTACAATTTCAGAGACTTAGTCCATTTTCATCATGGGGGAAGCATGGCAGTGTGAAAGCAGACATTGTACTGGAGAAGGAATTGAGAGTTCTACATCTGGATCCTCAGACAGGAGGAAGAGAGAGAGAGACACTGGGCCATGGCTCTGAGTCCACCCTGCAGTGACACACTTGCTCTCCATCCCAAGCGATGTCACTCCGGATGACTAATGGCTCCTGTGGGGGCCATTCTTGTTCAAACACCACACAGGGAATGGGTACTTCAGGGTACTCTGGTTACTAGGAAGAAGTCTACTGTGGAGTCAAACTGGGACAAAAGGGAAATATCTCATAGAAGTTACCAAAAGCAGTTCCAGAACTAAGAAGCAAACATTCACACCAACATGTTCACTGGTAAATCTACAGCTTACTTTCAGGCAATGCCTCTGGAAGACTCTTTCTAAAGACTGGGAAACCTTCAGCATCCATCCCCTCACTCTGTAGGAGTGGAACACAGCTGGTGAGTGCAGGGGTAGAGACACAACCGCCATGCTGTCCTTGCTCATGCGGACAGTGCAGTCACAGCAGAGAGGTGGGGGAATGGTAAGGGTACATTTTCTCCACTAGCTCTAGCTCCTGGATGAAGAAAAGCCTGGGTCTACAGTAAGGCCTACTAACACTTTGGCATCTTGTACTTGTTTCTGACCATGGCTTTATAAATAGGAAACTGTAGGATCCTGGGCAGTTCCAATGGCTAGATCTGAATGCACCCCTGTGCTTAGTGCCATTTGCCATTTCTCTAGTAACCCATGAGCAGATACCCTGGGATCCACACTGTAACAGGAGCTATAAATGGGTACCCTATAATCATGTGACTTCCAAAGAGTACTGTGGGTTTGCATTCTAAATTAATACACACACACACACACACACACACACACACACACACACACACACACACACACATTGCTGAAGGAAAATCAAGGAAGACCTCCAAGACTGGGCTCAAATAATTTTCAGAAGACTAAATGGGGTTGAAAACAAGAAAATACAGCATAGAGAGAGGCTCCAGAGATAAAAGGTGTGTGAAACATTATCCTAGGATCCCTAACTCTGGATGCTAACCTGAGTGGATGGGTTATGCTTTAATAATAAAACCCGACAAGGCTTTCCCTATACAAGCCAACCCTACACAAGCAGGGTTAGAGGACCTGGGCAAGACATTTAGCACAGATGGTTTAAAATACACCTATACAATGGGCAGCAAGACCCCAGGAGCAGAGGGGCTCACCCAACAGGTAACATAACTTTAGTACCTGGGAAGCACAAAGGACAATCACAAATCAAAGGTTTGGTGATGTGACATTCCTCACCACTGACAAGCATCTGCTTTGAGTCTGTTCTGGGATATAATTGTTCCCTTCTTGCTGGCAGCCATTTCAGGAGACCTGGATGGCACCTCTGGCAAGCTGCCCAAGGTAGTCCTTCCCTGGATGTTGTTGGCAAGAACAGAGAGGTACTGGGTAAAGGAAATGGTTTGGTAAACATATGTGAATTTTCACTTTAACCAAAATCAAAGTACTTAAGACATTATAGTAGGTTGGACTGTATTTAGTTCTCAGAAATGTAAGAACTGTCACACACAGGACATGTGAAAAGAAGCCTTGAAAGCAGACACCTACCCACCAAGAACAAATAATAATTTGAGATGAAGGAGCTAAAAAGACATGACAGTGTAATCACACGAGAGTTTGAGTATGTAAATGTGCTTGCCTTTTCTACGGCTCATATCCTGTTTCTGAAAACGTGTTCCTAGACAATTCTCCTTTAACAGAGCCCCAGCAGTTCCTGACAGCTCTTTCCCAAACAGCTGGCTTTCATTGAATTTCACTTAGTGTGCAAGCAGTTTCAAGTTGCATGCCTGAGCACACTGTGAAGAATTCATTTTCTCTAGTTTCCTGGTGACAATGAAAGAATTTAACAATTAAAAAGGAAAAAGTTGAACTTTGGCCTGAAACTCAGCTATCCTGCCAAAATGGTGAGTTAGGCAACTGGTGGTGCCAAGGTTGTCTGGTTCACCACCATCATCGCCACCACCACTGTGATGCTGCCACCACGGCCACCGTCACACCAAAGGAGCCTGAGCAGATCCTTTCATTCAATTATCTTACTTGTCTTTTGTAAACCTTGTTTTAAAAAAAATAAACATTCTCAATAAATAAATTTGGCCTAGACCCTGATAATTCGAAAAACGAACTTTCCTAGGATGGGGGTGGGGACAACCATAGAATTTACAACTTAGGAAATGGAACTAGTAAGATAATAGAATTAAATAAATCTGATCCTAGAATGTATAGGAGGACAGTAAGGTAGTTTTTGGTAAAGGAGTTAACTGGCTTCTTGACAGAGAACCATAATACTGTGTAATTGTTAGATCATATGTCCCCCTCAACATTATTTCTTGGAC